>NW_020954608.1:10129448-10238563 GCF_900497805.2 Vombatus ursinus
TTCAATTAGATCAAAGGTGTAGAAAGGATGTCTATTATCACCATTACTATTCAATATTGTACTAGAAATGTTAATTATACCAATAAGACAATAAATAGAAGCTAAAGGAATAAAAATAGGCAATGAGAAAACAAAACTATTGCTCTTTGCAGATGAAATGATGGTATACTTAGAAGATCAAAGAATGTCAACTAAAAAACTAGTTGAAACAATGAACAATTTCAGCAAGGTGGCAGCATATAAAATTAACCCACATAAATCATCAAAATTTCTATATATTACCAACAAAACTCAGCAGGAAGATAGAAAGAGAAATTCCTTTTAAAATAACTGCAGATAGTATAAAGCACTTGGGAGTCTACCTGCCAAGACATACAATAGAACTATATGAACATAATTAAAAAAACACTTCACACAAGTAAAGGCAGATCTAAATAACTGGAGAAATATTAATTGCTCACCAGTAGGGTGAGCAAATATAATAAAAAATGACAATGCTATCTAAATTAATTTACTTATTCAGTGTCTACCAATCTAACCATTAAAGAATTACTTTATAAGGTTAGGAAAAAAACAATAACAAAATTCATCTGGAGGAATAAAAGGTTAAGAATATCAAGGAATCATTGAAAAAAAATGAAGGAAGATGGTCTAATATCACCATTTCTCAAACTACACAACAAAGAAGGAATTATCAAAATAATCTGATACTGAATAAGAAATAAATTAACTAAAGGACTAGATTAAGCATACAATATATGGAAGTAAAAGACCACAGTAATATAATGTTTGATAAACTGAAAGATCTAAGCTATTAGGGAAAGAACTCACTATTCAAAACTGCTAGAAGAACTAAAAAGCAGCCTAGCAGAAACTAGATATAGTCCAACATCTCACACTGTATAATTAGATGAGCTCTAAATGGGCACATGAATTAGACATAAAGGGTGATATCATAAACAAATTAGAGGAGTATGGGGAAAAATACCTGCCAGATTTATAAATAAGGGAAGAGGTCTCAATCCAAATAAGAGATAGGGAGAATCACAAAAGGAAAAATCAATAATTTTGCCTACATTAAATTAAAATATATGGCAGAAAAAACCAAATGCAAACAAAATTAAAAGAAAAACAGGAAACCGGGTGAAAATTTTACAGCAAATTTCTCTGATAAAGTCTCATTTCTCAAATATATAAGGAATTGAGCTAAATTTATAAAAATAAGAGCCATTTACCAATTGATAAATGGTCAAATGATATGAATGGGTAGTTTTCAAAAAAGAAATCAAAGTTATCAGTGTTCATATAAAATACTTGACTCACTCATAGAGAAATGCAAATAAAACAACTCACACTTATCAGAGTGGCCAACATAAAGAAAAGGAAAATGACAAATTCTGGAGGGGATGTGGAAAAATAGGGACACTAAATGCACTGTTGCTAGAGCTGTGAGCTGGTCTAACCATTCGGGAGAACAATTTAGGACTGTGCCCAATAGGCAATAAGACTGTGCACATCCTTTGATTCATCAATACTGGTACTAGATCTGTGTTCCAAAAAGATCAAAGAAAAATGAGAAGGACTTATATGTACGAAATATTTATAATAGCTCTTTTAGTGGTGGCAAAGAATTAGACATTGAAGGGATCCCCATCAATTTGGTAATGGCTGAACAAATTGTGGCATATGATTATGATGGAATTCTATTGTGGTATAGGAAATGACAAAGCGAATGACTTTGGGAAAAAAGTGGGAAGATTTATATGAGCTGATGCAAAGTGAGGTGAACAGAACTAGGAAAACATTGTACATGGTAACAGCAATATTGTAACAGTAATCAACTGAAAGGCTTAGCTACTCTGATTGATACAATGATCCATAGCAATTCCAAAGGACATATGATAAAAAGTGCTCTCCACCTCCAGAGAATGAATTGCTGAATTCTGAGTGCAGATTGAAGTATACTTTTTGCTCACTTTATTTTTCTTGCTTTTTTTCTTTTTGCAACATGGCTAATGTAAAAAAATAAGTTTTACTTGACTTCATATGTATAATGGGTGTCATATTTCTTGCCTTCTCAATTTGTGGTGGGAGAGAGAGAATATGGAATTAAAAAAAAATTAAATTAATGATCATGCAAAGTAGGCAATAGTCTACATGGTGCGATTTCAAGGGATCTGTTATTATCTCTTTCCCCAAATTATCTCATTTTAAATTTCTGTCATGGTGCCTGAAATTACCCTGTAGTTCATTTCTTTTACATCTAAGAAGATTTTTTAAAACTTTTATGGGTCTCCTACTTACGGTAAAGTCTAACTGTATATATAGAGGGAGGCTAAACTAGTATTTAGGAAATAAGGATTTTAGTTATAGCTCTGCCTCAGCTAGCAGCATGATCAAGTGATTTAGCCTTTCTGATAAAATGGATAAGTCATTTAATCATTTTGGTCTTTAGTTTTATCATAAATAAATTGAGAGGTTTGACTGAGTAATCTTTATTATTCCTTTCAACTCAAAAATTTTGCAATTTTGTCTAAAGGTTTTCATGAGTTCTGACATAACAAAATATAAAAACCCAACTGATTCATTCAGGCAAAGAACTAGACTTGGGTTTCAACTATTTAGTTAGTTGCTTCAGTCCTCTAGGAGTGCCATGGACATTCAACTTTTGAATGCAATATGGTGGCTTCTATCATGTTTTAGCACTCAGAAATTTTAACTGCTTAGGATTTTGTTTAGTGTTCATCAAGATCATTCATATTTTATTAAAAATCAGGGAAATTTGATGTTGCATGCCAGTATGACTTTTCTTTAACTATTTTAATTCTGATTTAGATACTTTTAATTCATATGGGGGGGGTGATTTCCTTATAGCTAAAAACCTAACAAATGTCTCCAGTAGTAAAGAACAACGAAGAAATTCACAAATCAGGTTTCTGTCTGTACTATAGTGAAAGGTACTAATTTACCTTAAACTGTATCTTGACTACAGATATTAGTACATGAAAGTTTATTTTGTGTCCAGGTTTAAATATACTTGTGAAAATTCAAATACATCTTTTGTTCTTAGATAATAATGGCCTCAAGAAGGCGTAAGTCTTATTTAAAGGGAACCAATTTTACTGAAATATTTCTAAAAATATTAAAAAAAAAACCTTCATAGCCCCTAGGTTAAGAGATCCTGACTAGTTTATTTTGGAGTGGAAAGAACATCAGACTTAGACTTGGACTTGAGCCCTATATCTGTAACTTACTGTGTGACATAACTTCTCCAAGACTGTTTCTTCATATGGACAACAGAGGTAAGAACACTTGCAGGAATTACTTCCTTCAAGGTTATTGTGAAGATCGAATGAGGTAGTGTTTTGTGAAAGTATTTTGTAGACATGAAGTACTATATAAATGTAAATTATTTTAAGCCCACCAGCTGCCTAATCTGTCTTCAGCATCTGCTCCATACTTGGGTGAAGTTAGTGGCCCCTTATAATTAGAGATGAAGAGATTTAGATCCTAAAACATCTCACCACCAGGTTTGCTACAGAAGAGTTCAGTTGTTTTGCTTTTCATAAGCATATATTAAATTTAAATATGTTAACAAAATAAATTAAATGTTATAGCTAAAGGATGGGACACATTGACTCATTAGTTAACCCGGATTGTATACATATAAACTCTAGGAACTCAAAGTTACCTTAAAGATCATTTACTCATTTTACAAATGAGGAAACTGGGACCAGAGAGCTTAATCGACTTACTTAAGGGCCCAACAAGGTATCATGAACCTGGAAATAGAACTCAGGTCTCTTGAATCCCATCCCAGGGCTCTTGCTTCTAAACTAGCAATAGTTCTTACCTCGGAATTCTAAGTAGTTCCTAATTTGGTTATAACTTGGCCCCATCTTATCTTTTTAGCCTTATTACATATGATTCCCCTTCATACACTCTATGGTCCAGACAAACCAGGCTTCCTACTGCTACTCATACATGACATTGTTTCCCATCTCCATGCCTTTTGACAGTCTCTCTCCCATGCCTAAACGCTCCCTCTTCTCACTTCTCCTTTTAGGAATTTCTGGTTTCTTTTAAGACTCAATTTAAACACCCCCTGCATGAGGCCTTCCCCTCCTTGTGCCTATAATAACTAGTGACCTACTTCTCCAAACTATCTCGTATATGTCTTCCTTGTAAGAATGTAAGCTCCTTGAGGGCTGGGTTTGCTTTGATTTGTCTTTGGATACCAAGTAGCACATTGATATACATTTTCTATGTATAGCATCCCCTCCTGTAACTACATCGCCCCACCCCCAAACTTGCATACCTGGGTATACACTACTAATACTATAGCTCACAAGGCCCTTGTTGTGCATTTACTTTTGATAGGAAACCAGTTAATACAATTACAAAGCATCAGAGGCATTGACTGAGATGACACCGTAAGAACAATTACCTCAAAACATCCCTCCCATACTTCTGGGGTATACCTTCCCACAACCATCCACAGAATCAGTGAGAAGAATGGGTACACAAATGAACTATGCTGGGAGAGGGAAACACACTTAAGAAGCGTGTGGTAGTGGCCAAAGCAACTCATGCCTCTGAGACTGTAGGGCTCCTGATGGTCTTTCTTTTCTCATTGTATGCTCACATTGATCGCCTGAGTGAGGCATTTTGTTGAGTATATTACTCCACTGGATACCCAGAGTCTACTCCCTACTGTCTTCTATTGGGTGAGTGGTTCTGATGCAAGACTGCAAGATCAGTGGTAGGGGAGGGGGGAGAAGAGAGAAATCCCCTCCCCACAAAAGGCAAGGAGTCCCTTTCAGGCAGTCAACCAATTAATATCTATTGAGCATCTACTATGTGCCAGGCAATGTGCTAAGCTCTGAGGATACAGATATGGAAAAGAGAGATAATCCTTGGCCTCAAGGAACATACACTCTAACGGGAAAGGACACACAGAAGAAAACTGAAAACAGGTACAGGGGAAGAAGAGAAAGTACCCAATGCAGAGGCATGAGGGAATCCAGTTCAGAGGAGTTCAGCTGGGTGCTAAGTGAAATTATTGGCCTGGGATCCCTCTTTCAATGAGCTCTTGCAAGGATTTCTTTGCTCCAGCCCTCCAATCAGAGGGCCAGAGCAAATTGAAGGTACTAATGATGTGTGAGTGCCAAGGCTTACGTAATCTCGTAAGATGCTGAGCTTTCAATAGCTGGGCTCTTATTCCATGACTGCCAGAATTCAAACCCCTCAGAGCTCTGTCCTGCCCCAGTGAAGCCTTTGATCATCAAGTGGGGGAGTTCTAGCTGCCCCCAATTCCATTAAGTTGGGTGAAGAATATCTTTAAAGGGGTGACAAAGTAAAGCTTTTTTTTGTACTTCTTAGAAAATCTTAAAGTCTCATTGTCTTTGTCACCAGGGTCTACCCAGCACAGGTTTCTTGACATCTGCCCTGCTCCCTTCTTATACCCTCCTCTTCCTGATCTTGAAACAATAATAAAATCAACATGGCCATTACTGTTAGAAAGGGCATGGCAATCAATTGCTCTGTGACTCCATTCACCATCTCTGCAACTGTGTCTAGACCAATGGTATCAAACTCAAATGGAAAAGACAGCTACCAAACTGCAAGTAAAGATCTTTATGGGCCACATATTGACTTCAAAAACTACACTAATACTAATGTTATTATTAATTATCAACATTATCTACATTTCATTGTATTTTTATTTATTTAAAAAAAAGTTTCTAAATTACATTTTAATCTGGTTTCAGGCAGCATTTTGAACTGCAGTGTGTTGGACGTACGTAGTGGAGACCAAAATTCCCTTTCCAGGGCACTACTGCTCTACATTTGTTGTCTTTTCCATTGGCATGTAATCTCCCTAAGGACAAAGATAGTTTTACTTTTGTCTTTATATCCCCACAGCCTAGCACAAGTGGTTTTGGTGTTGTTCTGTATTCGTTGATTAATGATTAATTAATGCTTGTTGATTAATTGCTAACTAAGTTTCTCTAGAAGATGGGTGGTTTAGCGGTTAGAAAGACAACAACGCATAGATCACAGGACAAGTAGGCCTGTGAAAAGGGTGTTAGCAAGGTAGCAAGAAGTATTTGGTTCTTTAGAAAGCTGAGGAAGAGAGAAGACGAAAAATCATTGAATGGGAGGGATTAAAGTAAAACTTTGCCTACTTCACAATTTTATCTAAAATTTTAAAATGTTTGTCAATTTTGAGGGTTTTAAAAAATGGAATTTTTTATTTTGGTGAGGCAATCAGGGTTAAGTGACTTGCCCAGGGTCACAGAGCTAGTTAAGTGCCAAGTGTCTGAGTTCAGATTTGAGCTCAGGTCCTCCTGACTCCAAGGCTGGAGCTGTATGCACTGTGCCACCTAGCTGCCCTTTAAAAATGGAATTTAATCTACATAATGAAACCCCTACAAATCTAGCCTAGTGCTAGCACCCATACACCAACATGAATTTTGCAGGTTCTTAAATTACCTAATTATTATCAGTCAGCAATAGAGAACTAGATTCTTTCACTAAACCACCCCATATAGCCAGTTCTACTTTCTCTCTGCAGTTTGCTTTATTCATGTCTGTCTAAAGCCCCTAATGAGTTATGTATAATAATATCATTAGCACCGTCTGAGCATGTTATTTGCAATAAATACTTGTCCTCTGAGTAACTTCTCCCAACTAATTATTTCCAAATGAAGGCAGCTTTTTGCCCCTCTGATTACCAGTCAGAATTACCAATGTATATCTTAACTACTTTAGCTCCAAATTCACAGGTCTCTCAGTTGATTTGCTAACTCAGAAACATCTGCAGTAATAAGCTCAGGTTCATTGGCATCAAACTGTTTCTTTTAACCTCAACACATTGTTTTCAGCAGTCCTGCTGGGAAGTCCCACTTTATTACTCTGTTTCTGTGCTCATGTTTCCCCAACAACCAATTAATTTGTTGAATACACAGTATCTGTAGGATTCTATTGCTCCTTTCCTGGGATTAGGTTCTCATGACAAATCTGGCAGGATAACCCTTCTGCTATTTTCCTCATCCAAGCCCTAGTGAGATGATGCATCAGCAGAGTTGGAAATTTAATACCACCAGGATTTATTAAACACCTACTATATGCCAGTCACCATGATATTCAAAAGAAATATAACAAGCAGTTCTTGTGTACCATTTGAAGCCCTTCACAAATTGGCTCCATCTTATTTTTCCAGCCTTATTATATATGATTCTCTTCCACATACTCTATGGTCCTGCCAAATTCACCTTCGTGCTACTACTCCTATATGACACTGTAATTCCTGTGTCTGTGCCTTCCCATGCCCAGACTGCTCTCCCTCCTCACTTTTCCCTCTTGGAATTCTTCAAGACTCTGCTCAAACACCACCTTCTGCAGGAATCCTTTCCTTGGTTTCTACAATTGCTTGGGCCCTATCTTCCACAAACTCCTGTGTTGAATAAAATTGTCCAATCTATAATAAGAGACTGAGGCAGAGCTCTGAGCCAAGGGCGCTTTATTAAAGGTCCGTGCTCCCCTCTAATGAAGTAGACCTCAGATCTTCCTCGTGATCTGAGATGCCTCCTTCTTTCAGGACTTTGTATTTATAGAGTTTGATACCAGATGAGTTACCTAGACATTCTAAAGCAGCTATACAAAATACAGAATCTCATTGGTTGACATATCACGCATAAGCTAAAAGAAGCAAGAATGATCAGTCAGCAGGGTCACGAGTTGGGTGAAGCAAGGAATATCTCCATGGACTAAGTGGTCATAACATATGGGCTCCCCCTTAAGTCAGGCAGGAGGAGATGGTACAATCTATACATGTGCTGCAAGACATATCAAGGGGGCGCAGTGGATACAGCACCAGCGCTGGAGTCAGGAGGACTTGAGTTCAAATCCAGCCTCAGACCAAACACTTGACACTTACTAGCTGTATGACCCTGGGCAAGTCACTTAACCCCAATTGCCTAAAATTTTTTTTTTAAAAAAAAAGAACATATTGGGGGGGAAGGGCTTTTCTGTACCATGCCATCACCCATGCTTGGTTTGGTCATGGAATTTGAGCAAAACAGGATGGAGATATCTTTGTCAGCATTCTTGTGGTTGCACAAGTGAGCACCATAGCTGGTAAACAAGTAATGAACATTACATTAAAGTTTGAGGACTATGGGAACCCTTCTATTAGAATCTATATTCCTATGTGACTTATACAAAGTATGGATTAATACATTGCTTATTCTTATACCTATTATTACTAGATGAATATATTCAAGTAATTACTAACCATTACCCCCTTATAAAATCCTAATGAACTGACTAATACTAACTAGAGTTTGAGTAGAGGTACTCAATGAATCCTTTTTCTCACTTCCTTGTATCTATCCTGTATGTTTTCTGTATATACCTATTCATATGCATGTTGTTTTCCCCTTTAGAATATAAGGTCTTTCAGGGCTGGAACTATTTTACTTTTGTCTTTGTATGGGAGGTATCTAGTGCATAATAAATCTATAATAAATACTTGTTGATTGATTGAGGACCTTACAACTAGAAAATTTGATTAATTCAAGAAGAGATAGATTTACATGGGCTTAATTATCTAGGTTATATTTCATTATTAAAAAGGAAATCTTCAAAGATGTGAATACCTAGATGGATCTGTGATTCTCTAATTACTACTTGTGTGACTTTGGGCAAGTCACTTCCCAGTAGTCAAGCTCTAATGGCAATGGAACCTTGGATGAAGCAATTGGAGGTATCATAATTAACTTAGAAAACCACAAATTAACATTACCAATGGTGTATTGTATTTTTTTAAATTTTGTTAAACATTGCCCAATTACATCTTAATCTGGTTCTAAAAGCACTGGGGTGTTTTGAATTTAACATCTTCAAGTCTTAAACTTCTCTGTACCTTAGTTTCTTAGATGTCAAATTGGGGAATTGGACTAGATAGTTTCTAAGGTCCTACACAGCTTTAAATCTATGACTCTATGATCCTATCCTCCTTTGAATATAAGCATTCTCCCCAAGTATGTTGATCATAATAAGACCAAGTTTGCTCACCCTGTGTAACTCCTCCCTTCAGTTTGCCACAGGGTTTCACTTAACGTACTGGGAGCCTACCTTGCTTTACCGTTATGGTGAAAATCTTGGTGTAGAAAGTTTGATGGATTTCCAAGTCCTTAGACTGGGCCTTGGCAGTATGAATCATATCATTTCTCTGGATTGCTTTGGTTTCTATCATACTCTTATCTAGAGCCTAGGGATAGACAGAGCACCTATGGCATAACGTGTGTAGAGGGTACTCAATACTCTTTGCCATTGTTTTTAATAAATTAACTTTTTTTCCCTTTTTGTCTGGACCTGTGATTTTATGCTATAAAAAAGAGGTGTCAAATAGACTGCCTGCAACATTCTAAGTGCTGGTCAGAACCAGATTTAAAATGCAATTGTGAAATATTTAACAAAAAAATGTGATAGAAAATAGATAATGTTAATATGTGGTTTTCTAAGTCAGTAAGCATCCTGAAGGGATCCTTATGTATGCTTTAGTAACCCCATTTCTATTTGAGTTTGATACTACTGATGTAGAAAACTTCCAGCCTGCATTATAACCTTCCATCCCCCACACCCCCCAAAACAGATCAACAGCTGTTTTACTGTCTTAGAGTTGTATGGGGGCATTGGGAGATTGACTCACCAAGGGTCACTCAGACAGGATTTTTCAGAGGCAGGGATTGAATCCAGGTCTTTCTGACTCTGAGACTGCTGGTTCTCTTTCCACTGTGCTATACCACATGCTTTAAAAAAAAGTGAATATTTTAAATACAGAAAATCAAGTTATACAGGGCATGTGGTTATTTTGTGATGTCAAGTCATATGTCTTGTAGAGAATGGTCAATATTTACAATGGATTGTAAGACTATGAAATGAATATAGTTTCCAAGTGTGAGAGTAAGTAGGAAGAAAAAAGTGTTTGCAATGATGAATGAAAGATTAAATAAATGAATTCCCAAACTTTGCCTAGAGCATATAAATACTTTGTTCTACCTTTCTTTTATTCCTCTCCCTTAAATGTCTGGCATGATAGCCCACAGTAACATATCACTTTCAAATTTAACCTGACATCTGTTAATCACTTATGTGCAGGTTATTGCGCTAGGTACTGAGAATACAAATACTGCAATTAGAACTGCTGCTGGACCTAAGGAAGACTAAGGCACGTACCTTTCCTCTTTCCATTAAGGGGCTCCTCTCAGCTGTGGACTCATGAAAGTGGACTCCCTTAGGGGAGCCTGATCCCCTAGGGTTATGTTCCTCCCCTCCATATTCTTTGGCTCTTTACGCTTGAATATAACCTAAAGCTTAGGTTTTGGCTCATGTCTAGGATTTCCAGAAAGTGAGAGTAGTAAGGTACTATAAGTCAGGCTTAGGACAGCTATTTATTTCTCACACATAAAAGAAATGATCAACATATGAGATTCATGAGCATGCATTAACAAGAGGCTTAACAAAGCGCCTGAAATAATATACCTATTCTTAAACTCTCCTGGAAATTTGGCACTTAAAAGCCACTAAGCTATAAAGCAGTTTGTAGGACTGTTGAATCAGCATTTCACATTTCATCTTGACTCTACAATGTCTTTGTTAAGGTTGCTATCTTCTGGAAAGTTGTGTCTGGGTTTGGGATAATTCTCTGACTAGTAGTAATCTCCTCCAAGAAACACTAGCTAGTTCTTGGGCTATATCCCAAAGAGATCATACAAATGGGAAAAGGACCCACGTGTTCAAAAATATTTATAGCAGCTCTTCTTGTGGTGGCAAAGAATTGGAAATTGAGAGGATGCCCATCCATTGGGAGATGGCAGAACAAGTTGTGATATATGAATGTAATGCAATGCTATTGTGCTATAAGAAATGATGAGCAGGCAGACTTCAGAAAAACCTGGAAAGACTTGTATGGTCTGATGCTGAGTGAAGGTGAGCAGAACCAAGAGAACATTGTACACAGTAACAGCCATGTTGTGTGATGACTAATATTGATAAACTTAACCCTTCCCAGAAATACAAGGATCTAAGACATCTCCAGAGGCCTCGTGATGGAAAATGCTATCCACATCCCAAGAAAGAACTATGGAGTTTGAATGCAGATTGAAACCTACTATTTTCTATTTTTTTTTTCTTCTGTTGAGTTTTGTTTCCTCTTTCTGGTGGTTCCTCCTATTGGTTCTAATTCTTACTTTCAACATCACTAATGTGAAAATATGTTTAATAGTAATGTATATGTATAGCCTATATCAGATTGTGCACCATCTTGGAGAAGGTGGTGAGGAGGAAGGGGGAGAAAAGTTTTAAACTCAAAAGCATATGGAAGTGATTGTTGATAAATCTAAATAAATTAATAAAAAAAAGAAACACTAGCTAGGTTCCTTCAAAGCACAGCTCAGATCCTACTTCCTACAAGTGGCCTTTCTTAGTAAATGCTTGTTCCTTCCCTCCTTTCCTTTCTTTTTTTTTCCTTCCTCCCTTCCTTCCTCACTCTCAGAAACTGAGATGGTGGAATTATGCCCAATTATTCTTGCTATATCTTTGAAGTAATCCCTTTGTCAGAGCAAATCTGATGTTAAGTGGTCAAAAGGAAGTTAAAAGGATTGTCACTGGGCTCCTAAAATGAGGAGAATAGAGTTGGTGGGGGTTCAAACCAATGGCAAAAAAAGAGTCTTCAACTCCATCAGGATACTAGAGCACCCTGAGGGGGACAGGATAAAATATAATAGACTTGGTCTTAAGACAGTAGGGCGAGAGCAACTATGTTACAAGTACATTATCCCATAAGATTTCCTCTCCTTTAGGGCAGCACTTCTTAAACGGTGGGTCACAACCAATGTTTCTGAACATGCAACGAGGAAAAATTAATTAAGAATCAAATGTGTAATGAATCCAAGGTGTTTCTGGCAGCACTTGCCCATGTTGCATCGCACAACCTTACTACAGCTTTGGTTCTGAGCACAAAGCATCCACACTTTGCACTGCACATGCCCCCCGGCCACGCGACCCCAACAGATGCTGCCAAAACACAGAAAGGGGTCTCTAATGGAAAAAAGTTTGAGAAGCCCTGCTTTAGGGCACAAGAGCAGAGAGAGGCCTTCTACCCTTTCAGGGTAAAAGAGGGGATATAGTTTTCCTTTATAGGAGTTGAAGAGTGTTCTTTTGTGACTCAGATTGTTGTTCCTTGATCCTTTCCTTTTTCTTCCTATTTGCTCACAGTTTGGTGTTTTCTTTTTCACCTTGACCTGGAAACTCTGGATTTCAGAATCTGTCTTTTCCAGGTGTTTTCAATTGGAGGTTTCTTTCTGAAGGTGACCAATAGATTCTTTCTATTTTCACTTTGCCTTCTGGTTAAAATAGATTTGGTCAGTTTTCTTTTATGATTTCTTTAAATATGGTATCTATCTTTTTTGTTTAGTTATGGTTCTCAGGTAATTTAATGATTCTTAAAAATTGTTTTTTTAATCATAGTTACCTCTTATATTCTAGATTTTTAGTCTTTGGATTTTGTTCTAATATTTATTGTATCATTAAATCATTGAATCTGTTCTGTTCTATTTTTCAGGGAGCCTACTGCTTGGGTCATGTTTTATGCCTCTAGTCTACACTATTTATCCCCCCATCCAATTAAACTGAAACCCTCCTTTTCTTTTTGGTTAGGTTTTTTTTTAACACTTCATTCTCTCTGAAAAATACTACAGACTGAGGAAGCATTCCTTGATTCCCTTTGCCCTGACTTCAAGGAGGAAGATAGCCTGCATTTTGATCCTAACTAGAAATTGATGGGCTATTGCAAAAAGACAAACATCCTGAACTCTGTGCAGGATACTGCATGTTTTTTGCTGTTCTCCATACCTGTAGGAAGGGAAATTCGAAGTTTTGTGATTGTGGTTTTGACAAGGGTCTGGGGAAAGTGGCTACTGGAAAATGGGTCTAGGTTAATATATAATCCTAAACTTTTTTTTTCTTTTAAAAGAGCTTTTATTTTGAACTTTAAAAACACCAACTAATCTGGAGACATTTTCCCAGAGCCATTGATCATACTCACAGCCACAGCAGTTATTTAGGGATATTGACCATAAGAGCTAAGAGCAAAAAATGACCCATATATGCAAAAAATATTTATAGTAATTCTTTTTATAGTGGCAAAGAACTAAAAACTAAGGGGGAGACAACAATGGGGAAAAGGCTGAACAAATTGTATGGATTTAATGGAACATCGTACCATAAGAAACAGCAAATGTCTAAATTTGGATCCTGGGGAGGAATGGATAGATATATCTGGAATCTTGCTCACTCTTCTCCAAAGGAGACTGCAATGCCTAATTTGAAGGAAGTAGGAAAACTAGTCATGAGGCTGGATGCTGTTCTCCTCTAAAAGAGTGGTACCAAAGTAGAATTATATCTGCCTCCTTGCATGTTGCTGTTTTAGGATCATGATGTTTTAGGATCAAAATCAAAAGCTTTTAGCTTCCTTGGTTGCTAATCTTTAAAAGGTGAGAGTACTTACAGTTAGACTCCATACTACATGCTTGTTATACAAAAGACTATCACTAATAATGAACAGTGAGTAGAATCATTTATCTTAACAGATAGCAAACATAAATCAGAGAAGTTCTACAGATTAGAACATGCCTCAAAATACACAAGAGTGAATGAGCTCTTTAGATGGGAACAAGATGAGTTCTAGCTCCAACAAGAGAAGAGCTCCAATGTCACACAAGGAGTAATTCTCCAAAAGCCTATGAAGCAAGATAGAAATCAGGGAACTGCTGAGGCTTCCTGTACATGTCTGTCTTCCAAATATTCTCTCTTTTCCTCCTCTCCCCTTTTTCTCTCTCTTCCCTCCCTCTTAAAGATAGGAGGAAAAATGTTACGTAGCATTCCTCAAAAATATTCCTAACTAAAAAACACAATAAATAAATACAACCAAAAACACAGATAAATTCTACCTGTTCAGAAAAGGGCATTTTAAAAAATCTAACAGTTAAAGCCTTTATTCAAAAAGTCAGGTTGAGATGACTTAAAGCTTCTTCACTAACATCTTTTTCCTCTCCCTTTTTCCTCAACAGAACATAACAATTGTTATGGCTACCTCATAGAATAAAAAACTCACAGAATATCTAAGCTCTAGATAATTTTACAAAATACAATAGCTATTTCTCTTCCTGGAATGGTCAAGGAAGTGATCCTGACTAGGTGTAAGGGTATAGACTTGGTGACCCTCTCAAATATCCATGACAGTTTTAAGATTCTGTGATTGGCAGTGAACCAATAATTATGGTCAATGGGCCCCAGCGTCACAGTGGCCTAAATTCTTCATCCAGTTTCTGACACCTAATATTCACTAAATGTCACTACCAAAATTATGTTCCTCCATAGAACTGTGGATATGAAAAATATATCTTGAGGCCGAAGCTCAACAATATCTAATAAAAGAGATTTCAACCAAAGTAACTAGGAACCAAGGATAAAATTTCCTGTGCCTAATGCATGAATTATTCATATTTAAATCTCACATAAATCTTGGTAATAAAGGTTTCTGCGGGTCAAAGGCATAATTTGTATGAGTCATGTTCTATCTTTCTCTGTTCTCAGACCTGAAGCCTGGGGCACAACATCATTCTCCACTATCTGTATCAAGTCCTTTGAAAATATGTTGGCCCAGAAAGGAGTTATATTTATAATTTACCACTTGGTTTCCACTGAGAAGAGTGTACCCTTCACCATCAAGACTGCAAAGGTCTTGTTTTGTGTACTAAAGAAACACTCATTATGCTGGAGCATTTTTTAAGGTATACTTCCATATTTTCCGCCATCAAACAAAGTTCCTACTTTCTGAGGTCACGGGGTCAAAGACTTAGAACTGGAAGGGACCTAGGTGATCACCTAATTCAAACTTATTATTATATACAATATATATTGCAAAATTATATATATGTATATAATTTATCATGTATGTGTATATACACCTATATGTATATATGTGTGTATATACATGTACATACGTGTGTGTGTGTGTGTGTGTATGACAGATAAAAAAACAAAGACCAAGAATCTTAAAGAGGCTAGAAAGAGGAAGCCAATTGTCTAAGGGCACTCAGGCAATTAGTAGTGGAACTGAGATTTAAGCACAAATTATCTGACTTCAGATCCACCATTAATTTTATTTTATGTACCATAAGTTCCATTATACTTGTTGTTACTTTTTGTTGTTACTTTTCCATTCATATATGCCCTATTATGTTCAGATATAGAATCATGGCTATTTAAAAGAATAACCTGACTATCCTCTATAGAAACCCCACAAACCCAGGGCTAGTTATTCTAAAGGATCAATGTTGACCCTTTAGACCTGCCCCTTTTTCTAAAATGAAGGATCAAGACCACCAGACCATCCTTACATTCTGACACAGTCACTTTCTTAAAATTGTTTATTTATTTTTAATTCACTCATTTATTTTCTCTTCCTATCTTCATACCTCTTGGGGAAAAAGAGAAAAATAAAACCCTTTTAAGAAATATATAGTCAAACAAAATAGGAATATAAAAAATGTTGGTGATATAAAAAATGCATGCCTCATTCTACATCTTGAAGTCATCACCTCTTTGTCAGAAGTTGAGGAGCATTCTTTGTCACTGGTCTTCTGAAAGCGTAGTTGGTCACCATTTTGATCAGAGTTCTTAAGTCTTTCAAAGTTGTCTTTAAAATGTTATTATTGAATAAATTATTCTCCTTGTTCTGCTTACTTCACTCTATCAGTTCGTTCAGATCTTCCCTGGTTACTCTGAAACCATCCCTTTTGCATCCTTTGTTTGTTATGATAGGATATTCCATTATATCCATGTAATTTGTTCATCCTTTTCCTCATTGGCGGTTCCTCAATCACCCTGTTAGTTTCCAGTCCTTTATTACTGTAAAAAGAATTACTATAAATATTTTTTGTATATAAGGGTCCTTTTCCTTTTCCTTTTATTTCTTTGGAATAGAGGCCTGGTAATGGTATCACTATGTCAAAAGACATGTACAGTTTACTAACTTTTGGAACATGTCTCCAAATTGCTTTCCAGAATGGCTAGACCAATTCACAGCTCTAACAGTGAGTTAACATGCTTGTTTTCCCGAAGGCTCTTTAATATTTGTCATTCTCATTTTTTGTCAGCATTGTTGATCTCAAGGATGTGATAAAGAACTGCAGTTGCTTGAATTTGCATTTCTCTAATAATCAGAGCTTTGGAGCATTTTTTTAAATTTAGCTATTGATAGCTTTGGTTTATTCCTTTGAAATCTATCTGTTCATATTCTTTAATATGATATATCAATTGTGTAATTGGCCTTACTGTCATAAATTTGAATGATTTCATCATATCTTGGAAATGAGACCTTTATTAGAGAAATTTGCTTCGATGATTTTTCTAGTTCACGGTTGTATTAGCTGCGTTCAACTCATATACAACCTCTTTTAAAAAATATACACCTTAATTTTATTTTTAATTGACAAAAATTCGTCTTCTCTTCCTCTTACCTCTTCCCTGCCCCAACTGAAAAAGAAAGAAAAATAAAATACTTGCAACACATAAGCATAGTTAAGGGGGAAAAAATTCTGAATTGGTCACATTCTTTGTAAGGAAGAAGAAGGTGGTGAGAGAGGAGTATGTTCAGCCCCAGGTCTCTAGGTCTGATGCAACCGACTTCTACTCGCCTGCCCTTCTGCTCTTTTCCTCATCCAGAGCCTGATGACAGGGTCTTATCCTTTCTTTAATCATGTTAAATCCATCTTGAAGATCTGTGGTACTCCGTGGCTCAGAGTTAGTGTTCTTCAGGATGAATCCCTCCACTCACTCAAACCCTGACCCATTATTACTCCTTCTCCTTTCTCCCCTTTTTCTTCTGTTCCCCTGTTGAGTGAAATACTTTTCTGCACGCAACTGCGTTTGTATTTTTTTATCCTTTAAATAGTTCAAATGAAAGTGAGGTTCAAGTGTTACCCCCTTTCCCAACCCAGTCCTCTCTGTTTGAATGGTCTCCTTCTGCCACCAATACGTGAAATGATTTCCCTCTCACTCAGTGTACTCCTTTCCCCCCTCTTTCTTTCTTGTAAAATCATCAAAACACAATGGAACCACTCCCAAGCCCTCTTTCCTCCATGAAGATGATGGGGTTCTGATGTATCCTCTCCCTGTATCAGAAAGTAAACAGTTTGTCTTTGGTTAATCTCTTATGGCTACTCATATTTACATTTTTAGGTTTCTCTTGCTTCTAATGTTTGTATTTCAAAGTTTTTGTGCAGCTCTGGTCTTTGCACCAGGAATGTCTGGATGTCCTCTACGAGATTATACTGTTTCACTGGGTAATTATTCTTGGTTGTAAATCTTTATCTTTTGATTTCTGGAATGCATGTTCCAAGCTTCCTGTTTCTATATAGTACTGACTGCTAAATATTAGGAAACCTTTTCTGTACCTCCTCAGTGACTTGAATTATTTCTTTCTGATTGCTTGTGGTATTTTTTTTTCTTTTACCTAGAAGTTCTGGATGTGGCTAGAATGTTCCCGGGAGTTTTAATTTTGGGATTTCTTTCAGGGGTTGACATGGCTTCTTTTGATTTTCACTTTGGTTCTAAGAGATCTGGACAATTTTGTTTTATGATTTTTTTTTTTCGGCAATTGGGGTTAAGTGACTTGCCCAGGGTCACACAGTTAGTAGTGTCAAGTGTTTGGTCTGAGGCTGGATTTGAACTCAGGTCCTCCTGACTTCAGGGCCGGTGCTCTATCCGCTGCACCACTTAGCTGCCCCTATGATTTTTTTTTTTAATATGATGTCTAGGCTCTTTTGTTTGTTTTTGTTTTGTTTTTTGTTTTTTTATCATGGCATTCAAGTAGTCCAATGATTTTTAAATTATGTATCCTTGATATGTTGTGGATATGAAATAACTTATACTTTCTTTTATTTTCTCATTCTTTTAGCTTTGTTTTAGTATTCCTTATTCTCTCATAAAGCCATTGGATTCTCTTTGGTTGATTCTGATTTTCAGGGAGTCTGTTGCATGTAAAGTTTGTAATTCTTAGGCTAACCTGTTAATTCCCTTTCTAATTTTATTCCTCTAGAATTCTCATTTCCTTTTCAATTGTATACCCTAGTATTTTTATTTCATTTATAAATTTGTTTTAAGAAAAAGAACTCTTGCTTCATCTCTTCCAGGACTTCTAGTTGAAGTTGTACCCCAGCTTTGTTTTTCTTTGCACCTTTATTTGTAAATATATTGGAGTCATTTTCTTCTGGGCTTGCTTCCTGAGTGTCTCAGTCACCGTGATAGCTCTTTATGGTGAGATTCCTTTTTTGCTTGCTTATTCTTTCAGTCTACTTCCTGACCTTGGACTTTAGGTTAGAGCCAGGGTTGAGTTCAGAGTCATACAGCTACTACTTGTTTCTGGACTTGCTCTTCACTCAGTAGAAAGCTTGTGAACATTCCTTGCCTTGGACAGCTACCACTAGATGAAGGTTCTCTCTTTAATCTGCACTGGATCAGTGACCCATCAGTGGGTAGTGAGCAACAGACCTGACTGTTGGCCGTTTCTGTTCTCTGCACAAGGTCAGACTCCTCTATGTCAGATTTGGGAACTCTTCTTGCCGTGGTGCACAGGGTGGGCAGGCCCTCTTTTAATCCCTGTGCTGGAAGGCTACTCATTGCTGTTCCTAGCTAGAGCAAGATCCCAGAGTCTGCAATCTTCTTTGTTTCCCTATGCATACCTAGACTAGAAAAATGACTCATGATGAATTTTTTTCTTGGATTTCCCAAGCAGAACTTAGTATGGTGCATTTTTCTAGATCTTTCCGTTATGTTAGGGTCTATCAAATACTAAGGCAGAATGATTCACTAGAGACCAATGTGGAATCTATTTTATATATGTTCAGAAATCCTGAGGAGATTCAGAATGGGCTTTCAGCAATAAAGAATCTTGAAGGTTGATTTAAAGAAGGAAGGGATGGAGCCTGTCAGATGGGCATCAACTGGAAAGCTGCCTAGAGCTATTGTAATCTCTGGGAGAGTGCACTGGGGGGAGGGAGAGGCCCCCAGGCTAAACATCCCCATTCCTTCTACTTGCCTGGGGCCAGCATTTATCTGAAGTAGACATTCTATTGGAAGCTTATATTTATGTAAGAAAGTGCTATATAAATATGAGTTATTATTATCATAGACACTAAGTAACTACTATTAGTAATAATGATAAATATCATTGCTACTCTGATAAGCCAGGAAAATGCAGCCAAAGAGTGGGAAAGGTAACCAATTTGAAGAGCACAATCATGGAATTAGGAGTGAGTCAAGTGACCTCTCCAAGTTCTTTCTAGTTTTGTGATTTTAAGATCATACTGTTTTAGTGAAATACTTTTCTGTGTTTAGTGATTATCAGCCTGATTTTTCCCTAGAAAGATTAAAATAGATGATTAATGAATTTAATAATTCTTTTCTTACATGTCTTTTCTAGACACAGTTTTCATTGTGACTGCTGCTGTTTTAAGCTTGGGTCCCAAAGAGTAAAGAATTTGTTTAGATAGATCTGGTCACAAACCGCTAGCAGGACTCAATCTTTCCCTTCTACTAGCTTCTTTCCTGTGAGATTCTCCATTAATATTTTAACCCTTTGCATTTGGATATAACCTCAAGAGTTGACTTCATCCAACTTCTGGTGAGGAGAATTGAAATTGCTTCAATTAAACAATTCCAACAGTGATTAATTATATATTACATATAAGGCACTGTGCTCAACCTTGGGGATACAACAGAGGTATGTTTCCCTATGCTTTCTTAGTTGGGGCATGTCTACAAAATAATACATCTTTTTTTTTTGGCTAGGCAATTGGGGTTAAGTGACTTGCCCAAGGTCACACAGCTAGTTAGTATCATATGTCTGAGGCCAAATTTGAACTCAGGTCCTCCTGACTCCAGGCCCAGTGCTCTATCCACTGTGCCACCTAGCCAGCCCTAAAATAATACATCTTAACCATAGTGGAACTAGGAAAATAACATATGAGGCACATCTGCTTTTATTGTCATTTGTCCATATAGGTCAGAATGTTTACTTACCATTTAGGAAAATGTCTAGTAAACTTTAAAGTACTTAAAGAAATGTGAATCATATTGTGTTTCAGAAAACAAGTTCCTGGGGCAGTCAGGTGGCACAGTGGATAGAGCACTGACCCTGAAGTCAGGAGGACCTGAGTTCAAATCGGATCTCTGACCAAACACTTGACACTTACTAGCTGTGTGACCCTGGGCAAGTCACTTAACCCCAATTGCCTAAAAATAAAAAAAGAAAAGAAAACAAATTCCTAAACCAAATGATAAGCAGAATGGATTTGGGGACAACTCATGTTGTTTTCAGTTATTTGCAATCATATCTTGAAACCCCCCCCCACCCTGATTCTTGAAGCAAATTTAATTTAATTTATATTGTAAAGGATTATAATACTAACTATATGTTACTGCTTTGTGTTTAAGTCTTTGTCAATATATTCTTATTAATCTTTTGTGCTCTCAGTATTTCTTATGTGAGGGGAAGGGGAATCCATGTGTGTGTGTGTGTGTGTGTGTGTGTGTATATATATATAATCAATATTATATATATATATATAAATCAATATTGTACATGGAGTAGCTTTCTACTTTTCTTTTGGGGAAAACTTGAGACGTAAACCAAATTTAAGCTTTAAATGAATTTCTCCAGGTCTCTCATGTAGGGGCATAAAGAACCAAAAAGTATGAGAAAATATACAATTTCCTATAGGATCCAAATATCAATTTTGATGTAATAAAGAAAACTACTGGATTAAGAGTGTTTTTTTTTCAGTTCAAAAATTTGACTCCAGTAAAGAAAATGAAGACCTACATGTATTTTCTCCTCTACTAAAATGTGAACACCTTGAGAGCAAAGACTGTGTTGTTTTTCTATTTGTACCTCCAATGTTTATTGGAATGCTCATACTTAGTACTTAACAAATGCTTTTCTTTTAATTATTTTTATTCATTCGTTCATCTAATCAGGATGGATTAGTAAATGTATTAGTATATCTGTCCCAAAGTAGAAATGTGGAACCTGGATCACCCCCTCTCACACAATAGAATAGCTACCATCTTACCTTGTGAGTCTATGTCCATTCAAAACTACCACTTGCAAGTGCCCATCATTATATTTCCTTTTTCCTCTAGTCAGTCGGAAGACACAATTAGCTCAAAATAAAGGCCTTTAATAAAATGGCACAGTAAGAAAAACCAATTTTTTGTCAACATTCCCTCAGCTTCACTCTCCCACAAATAGCAACCGTCAGTGTGGAGAGTGGGCTCACATTGGGCCTATACAAAAGGCACATACAGAAGTCATTCGTGCTGCTAATGCTGTAGGATCACCAAGGTCTTCTGGTAATGCCATCAAGCTACTATCTCTAGGCCGACTTTTCACTGGATGTGGTGTGGTCACTAGGTTCATTGCTTTCCTGGGCCCTATTGGTCTCCTAATGACTGCTGGGCTGTTCTCCAGAGGCCTATTCTGCAGTGACTGCCAAGTACGTAGTATCTACTGGGCATCGATTCTCTGGTCATGCAAATGAACTCTAGCCAGAACACAAGGTGAGCTAAAGAAGAAAGGTGGTTGTTTTCTACCTACCTAGTTTGCATTCATACCTTACACACACACACACACACACACACACACACACACACACACACACACACACTCCATTATTTTAGTGCTGAGTTTTGGCTAGCAAAAAATCCCTTATAAGCAATAGCCTTTTACTTAATTGGAAAATATATGCCCATTGCCACATATTAGTGTTTGGGTTTGGCAAATATTTAGTTACAATCTAGGATGGTATTGATTGCATTAGAAACTTAAATGCATTGAAATTATAAAGTAGCTAAAGCAGATTAAACTGACCCTTCCCCTAAGACTTTCTCCTCCTAACTTCTCCATTTTTGTTAATGGCAAAAATCATTTTCCCAGTTGTCCACCCTCAAAATCTTGTCATCAATTTTTGTCGGCTTCTAGTCCCTGCAGCTAAGTATTACAGTGAAGTATTCTAGTTCTTGCAGCTAAGAGAGCACCAGCTGGGCCTGGAGTCAGGAAGACCTGAGTTCAAATGCAGTCTCAGATACTTTCTAGCTGTGTGACCCTAGGCAAGTCACTTAACCTCTATGTGCCTCAATTTCCTCAATTGTAAAATGGGGATAATAATAGAACCTACTAATTATGGCTTATTAGGAGGATCACATGAGATAATATTTGTAAAGCACTTAGCACAGTGCCTGGCACATAGTAGGAGTTTAATCTATGTTTATTCCCTTTCTGCCCAACATAGTCTACATCCAAATCTATTGGTAAGTCCCATCAGTTCTGCTTCTGCAAAATTTCTTCTCTCTATCACTTTCCTTTCTCTTCCACTGCAACTACCCTAGTCCAGGGTCTCATCACTTTGTCACCTGAATGATAATAATACCTTCCCAATTGCTCTCTTTGCATATAGTCTTTTGCTACTGCAATCTAAGCTGCACATTACTATCAAAGTAATCCTGAAATGTTCAGGTTTGAACACAAATGCAGTTGCTCAAAAAGTCTTCAATGGCTCCCTATTATCTACTGAATAATAGGCAATCTCCTTAGCTTGTCATTGAAGGCTGTACATGACCTGGTTTCAATCTATTATTCCAGTTTTATTTCATACTACTTTTCTTCAAGGTCTTGTCATTCCAACTAAGCTACATTACTCATCGTTACCTGGTCTCCTCTTACTCCTTCCTGCTTGTATGCATTTATAGACATCACATGTCTGGAGTGGCCACCTTCACATCTCTACCTGTTGAAATCTTGCCCTCCCTTCAAAGTCCACCTCAGGTACCACTTCACCAACAAAGTCTTCCTTTCACCAGCAATCCTAGCTTCCCTTGAGTGACTTGTGCCACCCTGTGTGATCATTTCTATGTAATTAATCATATTCTAATTTGCATTATAGCTATTTATAGAAACATCTCATCCCCTTAATACTGTATTCTTTCAGGGGTCAGGGATTATGGGTGGATTTTTTTTTCATCTTTATATCCTCAAATGTCCAGTATAATACCTTACATATAGTAGGTGAACCTCTCAAAATCTCAATTGATCTCTAAATCACTCAAAGTTCAAGGTGATTGCCTCTTTCCTCCAAAGTCCTATAGTGTTTAGTGGTACCATTTGCTTGGCACTTAGCATATACTATTGTATAGTATATACTATTGTGAGTTATCTTTTCATTCATATATGTATTATCATTCCTACTACAGTAAAAGATTCTGGAGAATACTGCGTTACATGTCGTAATTTTCCCAGTGCCTTGTGCACAGAATGTGTTCAGGGAATGTGTGTGTGTATTTACATATATATATATATATATATACACACACACACATATATGTATATATATATAATTTGTACTTATACATATTTGCATTTATATATGTGCATATATATATTTGTAGTTGATAGCATTTTATTTTTGCCAATTACATGTAAAGACAATTTTAACCTTCATTAAAAAAAAACTTTTGAGTTCAAAGTTTTCTCCCTCCTTCCCTCAACTCCACCACCTTAAAATGGTAAGCAATTTGATATAGGATATAAATGTGCAATCATATAAATCATATTTCCATATTAGTTATGTTGTGAAAGAAGAAACAGACCAAAGGGGAAACACACACACACACACACACACACACATACGAAAGTGAAAATAGTATGCTTTAGTATGCATTCAGACTACATCAGTTCTTTCTCTGGATATGCATAACATTTTCCATCATGAGTCCTTGGAATTGTCTTGGATCATTGTGTTGCTGAGAAAAACTAATTTATTCATAGTTGATCATTGCATAATGTTGCTGTTACTATGTATAGTATTCTCCTGGTTCTGCTCACTTCTCTCAGGATCAGTTCATGCAAATCTTTCCAGGTTTTTCTGAAGTCCACCTGCTCATCATTTCTTATGGTACAATAGTGTTGCCTTACATTCATATACCACAACTTGTTCAGCCATTCCCCAATTGATGGACATCCCCTCAATCTCCAAATCTTGGCCATCACAAAAAGAGCTGCTATAAATATTTTTTGTACATGTGGGTCCTTTTGCCTTTTTAATGATCATACAGAGATACAGACCTAGTATTGCTGGATCAAAGGGTATGCGCATTTTGATTGCCCTTTGGGCATAGTAGTGAATATGTATTGAATCAATTAATGTGTCCATTAGGTTTTTGTACAAGTCAGTTAGGTGAATAAGTGGGTAAAAGCACTGAACTTGTAGTCAGGAAGACCTGAGTCCAAATCTCATCTCAGACATATGTATGATCCTAGACAAGTCACTTCACCTCTTTCAATCTTAGTTTCCTCATCTTTAAAATGGAGATAAGAAATAGTACCAATGTCACAGGGTTGTTGGGAAGATCAATGATACAGTATGCATACAGAGCTTTGCAAACCTTAAAGCATTATGTAAGTACTATCTATTATTTTTATTATTAATATTGATAAATAGCCTAAACTAAATAGGTGTGCAAGGGAGTATGATTACAGGGTATTGTGCGAGATATTAGGGGATTGAACAAGACCTTGAAATCCTCCTCAAGTTACACCATTTAGGCTTACTCTGCATATACATTGGTCTAGCCCTAGGCATTTGAATGAAAGAATGTTGTTCACACTGGGCGACCTCTTGTATCAAGTGATATATGCAGGAAGCTGGACTTCAAGAGAAAATTATTTTTCAGTGCCTAGCACTAGTTCTGCAATCTTGCCTTCAATTTTCTACAGCTGCATTCTTAGTTTTAGTTCTCATTTTCCAAGATATATATTATGACAGTTTCTGGGAATGGTTCCAAAAAAAAAAACAAAACAAAACAGTTTCAAGAAACCAGTGAATTAGACAGCACTAACCAAGTTCATAGTTCAAATAATATTTATTAAATGAATCACATGCAAGTTCCTGCTATGCTTTATATTCCATAAAATTAAACCCTACTTCTCAGGAGCCAACATTTCAATCCTCTTGGAGTTATGATGCCCAGTAATTGTCTGAAGTTGTGATGCTCCTACCATGTCTCTGACAAGAGTGCAATGTGGCATACAATCCTGGAATAATATAGACCTTTGCTGAGCTCAGTGGAGCTGGAGCATTTGGCCTCCCTCCCTAGCTCTGGAGCCATGTACCAGGTCTGAATTCAATTCTGGAGATGCCTGGTCACTGATAAATAGGGTAAGGCAATTTTTCTCATGCTCTCTGGTTCTTTGTGCCCCTAAAGTAGAGACCTGGAGAAAATCACTTAAAACTTAGATTTGGCTCATGGCTCAACTTTTCCCAAAAGAAGTAAAAAGCTACTCCATGTACAATATTGATCATATATATAGATATAGATATATACACATATATATACATGTATAGATATAGATATAGATTCCTCTTCCCCTCACATAAGAAATAATGAGAGCACAAAAGATTACTAAGAGTATATTGACAAAGACTTAAACACAAAGCAGTAACATATAGTTAGTACCATAAACCTTTACAATATAAATTAAATTAAATTTGCTTCAAGAATGGGGGCTTTCAAGATATGATTACAAATAACTTAAAACAACATGAGCTGTCCCAAAATCCATTGTACTAATCACTTGGTTTAGAAACTTGTAATTCCTAAATAAGAATAAAATAATTAATTGCTAAAAGTAACTTAATCTCATTTATTAATAACATTCCTAAAAAACACCTGTGTGAAGTAAATGGTGTTAGTATGTTATTAACCCAATTTTTACATGAACTGGACATGGCTGAAGTAGGGAAGAACTGCATTGCCCATAATGCCTGGGCACAAGAACCTGAATTTTCATTAGAAGAGGAGACTCTAGGAAACTTGTTTGTGCCCATGGTACAGTTATTGATGAAGGCATAGGACTTGTTGGAAGATTGAAGAATAGCTGAGAGTTTTTCTGGGTTCATGACCACATAGAACTGAAGGTAGAGCCTAAAATAGCTTTCAAATTATTGCTCAACTATAGACACCCTACAGTTTCTAACTTGACTTCATGCCACATAGTCATGACCCCAGCAGAATCTTTGCTTTACATATTCATCTTTCCTCAAGTCCCCCTGTACACTGTGGGCAACCACTTGGAAAATGAACTTCCTCTTCTTTTACTGAGTATTCATGCTCTATCCCAATCATCCTGGGAAATATAAACTTCTTGCTTCTACCATGCCTGTGGGGGAACATTTAAAAAAACAAATAAACAAACAAACAAAAAACTACTTTTTAGCTCAGATGAAAAATATTAAGAAATAACATATCTGCAGTCTAAAATTCTTTCTAGATTTTTTTACTTTTGGAAAATATGTAAAAAGTCAAAGACAAAGGCAAAAATTCCTGGAAAAAGAACTAAAGGTGGTACAGTGCAAGAGGGAAGGGAATTGTTCCCAGAGAGACAATGCCACATAGGGACAGTAGTTAACAAATCCTTATTGCTATTCACAAAGATGGAAGGGGAACAGGTATTTAAGTGCAGTGCAGCCGCTGTTCCCCACAGTTCCATGGGTACTACATCGTTTATGGCTTAGACATGGAACAGGATGCATACACTGATTGAAGGCCCAGGGTCCACTCAGGGTTCAGACTTTATTAGTTTTTAAATAATGAGCTGATATAGTACTAATAGGAGTCAGTCCTTTCATTAGCACAGTGAAGCAGTGAATTAAGGTGCACCACTGGATGAGAGTATTTTTGGAGTTGTCTAATAATGAATGAAGAATGAAGGGCAAAGAACCAGGAAACAACTCCTAACTGTGCCACACACAGCATAAAAGCAGCTAGGGGTAGGAGGGGTCTGGTCTCTGGGTCAGTTAAGCCTTCTGTCTATGCATCCTAGGAGCTGAAACCTATCAAGTCAAACCAGGTTTCACCTACTCCTTGGGGGTAATGAAATTTAACACTCATCTAGTTAACATCATTGCTTTTCCACCACTTGCTGAATCTATGACCTACATCAGGGTAGTGCCTCCTTCTCCATTCATAGAGGATTAAGATATTGATAACTCTCAATCCTTGAATGGAGTGGTCCAAGAAGGAATTGTGTAATTCTAGTTGAAAATTAAGTGACCATTGTTATGAAATGTTAACACAAATCTATGTTGTAACACAGCATGACCTTTTCCTTGTATAAGGTTCCTATAATTGTTACCTTAAATTGTCTCAGGGTAGGGACATGTCTATAGACAGGGGGAAAGGGGGACTCAGTGAGTTTGGATATTTCTGTCTCTAAGCTAGAAATGCTTGGATTTGGAATGATGTTAAGTGAATAAAAATTGTTTCTGGCAGACTTGCCAGACTTAGGCAGACCTAAAACACAGAGTACAGAATTAATATGTTTTTCTTCATCACTTGGCACCTACAGATTGAGAAACTGAGACTCAGAGAGGTTGTGACATTTCTACTCTCATAAAGTTCATGTCGGAGCCCGAATTCAAATTTTCTGAATTTTAGAACAGCACTGTTTTTCTCCCCAATCCATCGCAAGTGTCAATGATGACAGAAACTTGGTAATTTGTTTTCTTTCATTCCCTTTCCCCTATATGCATGGGTAAAGCTTCTCATTCAGAATTTTAGTTTTTGTCTAAGTATTTCTCATGGCTAACAGCTGAAAAGTGGCAAGAGAGAGCTTCTTATATAACATGTGATTTAACTTAACCTGAAAATTTCTCAGGTTTAAAGCTTTTAGTAGGAAATCTGAATTAGTTGCCTAATTTATTGTTTCTTTAATATCTAACTTCTGTATATTGAGATAGTTTTAAATGAGGTATTGGTTTAAAGAATGGAGTTGTGATTACTTTTGTATAGGAAACTCCCTGGTAAGGCAACTTTCTTGACCAGTGTAGGCTGACATCAACTGTGTAACCTATTCTTTGGTTCCAGAGCAGTGAGAGGGTTAAATGACTTGCCCAGAGTCGTATAATATGACACATAGTATGTGTCAGGGGCAGGACTTGAAATCAGATCTTCTGGACTCTAAGGCCTGCTCTCAACTGGATGCTGTGTGTGTATCCCAGATGAAGAATATTGGCATATTAAGCAATATACTTTTTTAAAAATGAGAATTTTCAGATTTGTTTATCATATTTATGCTCAGTTTCACAGTTGGTCTTTGTAAAGATTTTGAATATGTATTAGAGACTTTCTGTAATGCTGTCTTAAAAGAGAGAATTCATTTTGATACTTGAGTAATACTTCTCTTGGGTGGGGTCCAGGATGATTATGCCTTATCCTGAATAGTTCTCCATAGTAAATGGTACTATAGCAATGTTTCAATGTAGTTCTAATTGCATAAGTTGCAAACGAATGCCATAGCATATCATTTATACAGATTTTGTACAATACTTTCATAATGAGGGTTTGCAGTATGCACAACATGCCTCAGATGGAGTCTCCACATGGAGGATACTGGTTAGCAGATGGCATTTCTCCTCTTGGTAGATGCTATGGAAATGTTTCTGGGAAAATAGTGATGATATTGAATGGAAGGGACTTGGAGAAATTCACTGTGGAACATGCATAGACATTCTGTAGCTAGGTCTAGTCATCTAATTACATATTGAATAGGAAGCTCTTTGATTGGCCTTGGAGGCATTCAAAAAGATCCATCAGCTTTCTTGACTGTCTCTTTGCCTTATTTGCTTCTGAGGGACCTTGGTGACTCCTTCACTCAAGGTATCTAGTAAAGGAGTAGAGTCTAATCTTTGGAGTTTTGAAAGATCAAAAGAATGAACCAATGGAATCCTGGAGTCAGGTTCCAAGCTGAATTTCTCAGCCAATGCAGAATTCATGGTCTAGGGAACAAGGAGCAATCTTCCAGAGCAGAAGAAGTCAAATTCCTAGACATAGTGCAGCCAAACCAGATTAAAATATAATTAGGACAGAAACTAGGACCAAGATGGCTGTGCAGAGGCAACAACCTAACTGAATTCTCCCAATATTCTCAAGCAAACAATTTTAAAATAACACCTCGAATAAAATTCTTGAGTGGCAGAGCCAATAAAAGGTCCGAGACAACTTAGGAGGTTAGCAGGAGAGGTCTTTGACATCAGATGGGGTCCAGTCTGGAACATACATGGTAGTAGCACCGGCTGTGGGCCTTGGAGGCATCTGTGACAGTGGCAGCAGGAGCTTTGGGAGCTATCAGTCAAGAGATGGTAAGGAGGTTGGTTTGGTCAGAAAGAGATTACAGGGGACTTTGAGCTGACATTGGGTGCACGACCTGTTGCATTGTCCAAATGCCAGTTCTGGGTCACAGTTCTAGGGTGGAGAGGAATACTTTTGGTAGGCTACAAAGAAGCAGAGACACTGGTCAAACTTCCAAGGCAGAGAGGAGCACTAACATTTGCATTTGCAGAAGAGCAAGGGACCTGGTTAGAGTTCCAGGGCAGAGAAGAATGTTTGTAGTTGCTCACAAGGGAGAAGGAATCTTAGTCCTGGTTCCAGGGCCCCAAAGAATGGGGGCATTTGCAGCAGCATTTGCAGCTGCAGGGGGACAAGAACTTTCCTGGATAAACACTAGAGCACAGACCAGGAGAGCAGTGACCATACCTGTCTTCAGATAACAACACCTGGGAAGCACTGAAAATGTGCATACCCACAGAATTAGTTTTGAAAACAGTAATGCAAAAAAACCTGAAGCTTGGGACATTGCTTCCCCACCCTCAGATGAGCAGAACCCCACTTTAACAAATTTCAAAATCAAGAAATAAGCTGAAAAAATGAGCATACAATGACAACAAAAAAGAACTTGATAATAAAAAATACTATTACAGTGGTAGTGAAGACCAAGATATAAACTCAGAGGAAGATAACAATGTAGAAATAGCTACAAGTAAATCCTCAAAGAAAAATTCTCATTGGACACAAGCCCAACAAGAATTTCTGGAAGAGTTAAAGAAAAAGATAATAGAGGTAGAGGAAAAATTGGGAAAAGAAATGAGAGCAATTCAACAAGATTATGAAAAGACAATTAACAGTTTGATAAAAGAGAAACAAAAACACTGAAGAAAATAACACCTTATAAAACAGAACTGGCTTAGTGGAAAAAGAGAATAAAAAATTCACTGAAGGAAAGAACTTCAAAATCAGAATAGGTCAAATGAAAAAGGTGTTACAAAATTCACTAAAAAAAAGAACTCTAAAAAGCAGAATTGGCCAAATGGAAAAAAGAGGTACAAAAGCTCACCAAAGAAAATAATTTCTTAAAAATTAGAAGTAGATGAATACAAACTAATGACTGAGACATTAAGAAATAACAAATTAGAGTCAAAAGAGTAAAAAAATAGAAGAAAATGTGATCTCATCAGAAAAACAACTGACCTGAAAAATAGATCCAGGAGGAATAATTTAAGAATTATTGGACTACCTGAAAGCTATGATAAAAAAAAAGAGCCTAGACATCATTTTTCAAGAAATTAGCAAGAAAAACTACTCTGATATCTTTGATCCAGAAAGTAAAATAGGGATTGAAAGAATCCACTGATCACCTCCCAAAACATCTCCCAAAATGAAAACTCCAAGGAATATTATAGCCAAATTTCAGAGCTCCCAGGTCAAGGAGAAAATATTGCAAGCAGCCAGAAATAAGCCATTACCATAGAGCCACAGTCAGGATCACACAAGATTTAGTAGCTTCCACCTTAAAGGATCAGAGGGCTTGGAAAATGATATTACAGAAGGAAAAGGAACTAGAATACCAACCAAGGATAACATACCCATCAAAACTGAATATAATCTTTCAGGGAGAAAAATGAACATTTAATAAAATAGAAGATTTTCAGGAATTCCTGATGAAAAGAGAGCTGAAAAAATTTGACATTCAGACAGATGACTCAAGAGAAGCATAAAAAGGAAACATAAAAGAGAAATTTTAAGGGACTCAATAAAATTAAACTATTTACATTCTTATGCATAAAGATAATAATGTAACTCCTAATAATTTTTATCATTATTAGGGCAGTTAGAAGGAGTCTACATAGACAGAGGTTATAGGTATGAGTCAATTATGTTGGGATGATCTCCAAAAAAAAAAAAAGAGATGAGAAAGAAGGATTCATAGGGAGAAGGGGGAAGGAGGAAGAATAGGGGAAATTATCTCACATAAAAGAGGTACACAGGGAAGAGCTTTTACAGTGGAATGAAAGATGGGGGCCAATGCTTGAACCTCATTCTCATCTAAATTGACTCAAAGAGTGAATTGTATATATATACATTCAGTTGGATAGAGAAATGTAATTTACCCAACATGAAAGTAGGAGGAGAAGGGGATCAGAAAAAGATAGGGGGAGGGGAGGTGGCCAGATTAAGGGGAGCAGTGATCAGAAGCAAAACACTTTTGAGGAGGGAAAAGGTAAAAGAGAGAGAGAAGAATAAACAGAAAAAAATGGGATGGAGGGAGATATATAGTTAGTAATCATAACTGCAAATATGAATTGGATGAACTCCACAGAAGTGGACAGCAGAATGGATTAGAAACCAGAATCCAACAATATGTTATTTCCAAGAGACACACTTAAAACAGAAGGAGATGCACAGAGTTAAAATAAAGGGCTGGAGTAGAATCTATTATGCTTCAGCTGAAGTAAAAAAGGCAGAAGTTGCATTCATGATCTCAGACAAAACAAAAGCAAAAAAAGACCCTATTAAAAAGGATAAGTAGAGAAATATCATTTTTGCTAAAAGATACCATATATAATTAGGTAATATCAAAAAATTTTACAGAAAATCTCTCTGATAAAGGACTCACTTCCCAAATATGTAGGAAACTAAGTCAAATTTATAAAAATAAAAACCATTTTCCAATTGATAAATGGTCAAAAGAGCTAAACAGGCAGCTTTCAGATGAAGAAAGCAAAACTATCTGTAGTCATATGAAAAAATGCTATACATCATTATTGGTTAGAGAAATGTAAATTAAAATACCCTATTGTCTACTGAATAATAGGCAATCTCCTTAGTTTATCATTCAAGGCTGGCCATGAAATGGCTTCAGCCTATTATTCCTGATTTATTTAATACTACTTCTCTTTGAGGTCTTGTCATTGCAACAACAACCAGAAAAAAAAAAATCTAACCATAAAAATCCATTATGAGGTCAGGGAAGATGAAGACACTCCAAAGAACTCCAAAGAAGACAGGGAAGTCAAAACAGCTACAAGCAAAGGCTCAAGGAAAAAGTTGTGAATTGGACACAAGCACAACAAGAATTCCTGAAAGCAATTAAAAAAATGTTTTTCAAAATCAAAGTGCTAGAGGAAAAATTAGGCAAAGAAATGAGATAAAAGGAAGAAAATTATGAAAAAAACAGCAAAAAGTTTGGTAAAAAAGGCACAAAAAATACTGAAGAAAATAACACCTTAAAAAACAAAATTGGTCAAATGGAAAAAGAGGTGCAAAAATTTACTGATGAAAATATTCCTTAAAAAGCAGAGTTGGCCAAATGGAAAAAGAGGTGCAAAAATTTACTGATGAAAAGATTCCTTAAAAAGCAGAGTTGGCCAAATGGAAAAAAGAGGTACAAAGGTCACTGAAGAAAATAATTCCTTAAATTAGAATTGGGCAAATGGAAGCTAATGACTTCATTAGACATCAAAAAACAATAATTAAGAGAACATGGGGAAATGTACCTGTCATATCTATGGATACGGAAAGAGTTTATAACTAAACAAGAGATAGAGAGGATCATAGGAGGTAAAATGGATACTGTTGATCACATGAAATTAAAAAAAAAACTTTTGCGCAAACTAATGCAGACAAAATTAGAAGGAAAACAGGAAATTAGGAAAACATTATAGCAAGTTTCTCTGATAAAGGCCTCACTTCTCAAATATATGGAGAACTAAGTAAAATTTATAAAAATAAGAGACATTTCCCAATTGATACATGGCCAAAGGATAAAAACAGGAAATTTTCAGAGGAAGAAATTAAAATTATCAATATTCACATGAAAAAATGCTCTAAAGTAGTACCAATTAGAGAAATACAAATTAAAACAACTATGAAATACCATTTCACACTTATCAGATCGGCAAACATGATGAAAAAGGAAATAACAAATGCTCCAGGGGGTGGGGAAAAATTGGGACACTAACAGTGGTTGGTGGAGTTGTGAATTAGTCCAACCATTCTAGAGAACAATTTTGGACTATGCCCAAAAGACTATAAAATTGTGCATTCTCTTTGACCCAGCAATACCATTAGAAGGTCTATATCCCAAAGAGATTTTTTAAAAAAAGATAAAAGGACCTATTTGTACAAAAATGTTTTTAACAGCTCTTTTTGTGGTGGCAAAGAATTGGAAATTGAGGGGATGCCCATCAATTGAGGAATAACTGAACAAATCATGGTGTGTAATTGTGATGCAGTACTATGGTGCTATAAGAAATTATGAGCAAAATGGTTTCAGAGTAACCTGGGAAGACTTATATGAATTCATTAAAAGTGACATGAACAGAACCAGGAAAACATTGTACACAGAATAGCAACATTATAATGATGACCAACTGTGAAAGACTTGGCTGCTCTGCTTAAGACAATGTTCTAAGAACCCACAATGAAAAATGCTGTCCACCTCCAGAAAGAGAACTGACAAACTCTGAATGCAGATTGAAGCATGCTTTTTCAACTTTCTTTATTTTTTTAATTTGTGTGTGTGTGTGTTTTCTTTGGCAATATAGCTAATAAGGAAATATATTTTGCATGACTTCATATGTATAATTGATATCAAATTGCTTGCCTTTTCCAGGAGGTGGGAGGAGTGGGAAGGAAGGAAAGAATTTGGAACTCAAAATTTAAAAAAAAAAGTAAATGTTAAACCCTTTTTGCATGTAATTGAGAAATATTTAACAAAATAAATAAAAATATTTAGGGCAGAAAAAGAAAGAAAATAGATACCTTTAGGCCTAGATATATAGGAGATGAAAGACTAGCAGAAGCATTCCAAGAACTGTTCATCAACTAACTCAAGAAAGAAATCGAGATTTGAATAGGCCTTTAAATTTAACCCTAATCTCAACTATGAATTTTAAGGTGATCAAAACATTTTAAAGACCAATGAGTACAGAGGTACTATTTGTAATTAGCAGGATATCATTAACAGCAACAAATGTGTGCGGAATATGCATTATGTACTAGGCACCGAGGATGCAAAGAGGGAAATGAATATGAAAGTATAAGTTTCTGGCCTTGAGGGTCAAAAATCCAACTGGGGAGACAGGCCTTTTCCATTAAAAAATTATATTAGTAGATGCTATTGCTTCCAGTTTTATAGGAGGTGGCTGGGTACAAGAAAGAGCAAGAAAGGACTTGAGACAGAGTAGGAGAAATAATATGAAATTTTGTGAAAGAATTGTGAAGTAGAGTAGAAGACAACATCCAGGAGTGTATTGGTAAATGTTTAATATCTAACTCTCTGAAAAGCATGACATACTTTAAAGTTTAATCTGCAGTATTATCATTTCTTCTATCACTTTCTTAAATCTAGAGTAGACAATCAAAACAATAAACCAAGCCTTGATTTGTACCATTTTATAATTTCCAAAGTGTAAATACTCAAACTGAAAGTTTAATAATTGAGTTTCATTCTCACTCCAGCACATCCCTGATACTTTCATTAATAAAATGTGTGAATAAAAAAAAAGGATTTGGGAGTTGAAGAAGAGCAAATATTGAAATTTAGGAGAAGAGGGAGAACACCTGAGCTGAAGGAGAAGAAAGATTAGAGAAAAAAGGACCAGTGAACACTTGGAGTTAAAAGATAGGTATCATACTCTTGCAAAGAGAAAGGGGATGGTCTCTGAAGAGGAAGTAGCTGCTTGTGCTCAGAGGAATTGATGATGCAAATTTATAGGTACTAACTAGTAGGAGAGAGATCATGTAGTGTGAATGAGAAGTACTAGATAGTTGTTGGCCTGCCATTAAAAATTGAAGGATCTTTTATCTTGTTCTTTCCAGAAACCATTTTACCTCAAAGAGGCCACCTCTTCCTGTGAGCCCCTGCATAACTGAGATGGTACCATTAAAGACTCTACCTTACCAGACCAGGTCTCCCTGATCCTACCCCTACATATGCCATAAAAGGTTCAGTCAAAGCCTCTGACTTGGGGGAAAACACCTCAGTAGGGCTAGAACGAGTATATGACTCTCTTTAAAACTTTCACTGGAGAGGTAAATAGAAAATTCATTAATTTGTTTCATCTCTTCTTCCTGTCCTAGGCAATTTTTCAAAATGGAGATAATAAAAAGAAGTGAAATAGATAGAATGTTGGCATAGTAGGAAATAGTAGGAGACAACAGAGTCCTAGATATAAGTCATTGAAAAATAAAGAACTGACTTCCCCAGGAAACCTAAGAAAATGGTTCTAGCTGACTCAAGGAGCAAATATATGACCGCTATTTTTTCATTTATTTCAGTATATTCGAAGTTTTTTAGGGGTGAGTGTTAGCCATAAGAATAACACACATTTATTAATCACATACTATATGCAAGGCCCTATGATGGGTAATGGGAAGACAAAGAAAAGAAGTTCCCACCCTCAAGGGGCTTGCCTACTATTAGAGAAATTCAGTATTTACATAGATAATTAAATGCAAGATAATTTGAAAGAGAGAACACTAATAATTAAGGAGATCAGGAAAGTATTCCTATAGGAAGTAGCATCTGGGTTAAGCCTTGAAGGAAGATAAAGATTCTCAGAGGCAGAGGTAAGGAGGGAATGCATTCTAGGTGTGGAGAGATTGACTTTGCCAAGATGTAGAGCAAGGACATAAAATGCTATAGACTGGTTATGTACATGATGCTATTCTCCATAGAATTCAGTTCCTCAGATTGTTGGTAGTTCATGATTCACATTCGCATAGAGAGAATGACCAGAAAAATATTGGTGTTTAAAAGATAGGACGTTTCAAGGAGAACTTTGAGGTCATCAAAAATGTGTGATTTTCTGAATGCCATATGGACCATTATCTCTCTTCTTTTCAATTCTAGCCCCAGCTAATTGTCCACACATAGGTCCTGATTACAATTAACTAATCCCTTGAAATGGTCACATATATTTGAATTCACACTATTAACAGTTATAATGATTCAAAATATGGTAATTGATTCCAACTCATTGACAACATGTGGTGTGAATTCAAACAATGCCATCTCTTTGAGGGATTCGTTATTTGCACTAATCAGGACCAGGCTGTATAGGAAATTCTTTTTCTCTCATTCTCTTCCCAACTTTCTGGAGTCAGGCTTCTGACATCATCGATTACTGTTCTCTTCAAAGTTTCCAAAGATCTCTTAATTGGCAAATCTAATGACCTTGGCCCAATCCACATCCTTCTTAATCACTCTGCTGCCTCCACCATTGTTGATCTCCCTCTTCTCCCTGACATTCTTGTTTTGATGGGAATGAGACATTAATGTTTTGGTTCTAATCCTACCTGGTTGACTACTCCTTCCTTGATCTTCTTTGCTGGATCTTTATCCAAATAATGTCTATCAATAATGTTCTGTCCCAGGACCTCTTTTCCCTCTACATGATTTCATTTGATGATCTTACCAGCTGCTATGCACTAAATTCTTATCCCGATGTAGGTGATTCTTAGATCTACTTGTCCAACACTAGGCTCTCTGCTAATCTCTAGTCTCATATCTTCAGCCATCTTTTGGACATCTTGAAGTGAAGGTCTTTACTCAACATGTCCAAAATTGAATTCATTATCTTTTCCCCAAATTCTCCCCTCTTCCTAACTTCACTGTTACTGTTGGTGGTATCCTTATCCTCCCAGGTACCCAGGCTCACAACCTGTGTATCATCCTCTATCACTCATAGTCTCTCATCCTACATATTCAATTAGTTGCCAAGTTCTACCATTTCACCTTTATAACATCTCATATATGGCCTCTATTTTCTTCTGACACTGCCACCACTGTAGTGTACAGGCCACCATCCTCTTATGTCTAAACTATAGCAATAGCCTGCTGGTTGGTCTCTCTGTCTCAATTTTCTTTTCATTCCAGTCCATCCTCCACCCAGCTGTCAAAGTGATTTTCCTAAAGCACAGGTCTGACCATATCATTTATCTATACAATAAATTCCAGCGGTTCCCTATTGCCTCAAGAGTCAAATATAAACTCCCCTTTTCAATATTCTAATACTTTATTCCCCTCCAGATATACTGGAATCTGGTAACACTGGCTTCTTTCTTTTCCTTACTCATGACACTCCACCTCCTGAATCCAGGCATTTTCACTGGCTGTTCCCTATGCCTGGAAATCTTTCCCTTCTCATCTCCTCCTGGTTTCTCTATATTTCTTCAAATCTCAGTTAAGGTCCCACATTTCTGCAAGAAGCCTTTCCAGTCCTCTTTAATCTTTGGGTCTTCTCTCTGAGATTCTAATTTTATGTGTATATAAGTTTGTACATAGTTTGCATGTTGTCTCCCCCATTTCACTGTGGGCTCCTTGGGAGCAAGGACTTTTTTTGCCTTTCTTTGTATACCCAAAGCTTGGCATATAGTAAGTGCTTCACGAATGTTTATTGACTTGAATTGATGCCCAGGGAGGTTAAGTGACTTGGCCAAACTCATACAGGTGGTTACTGACAGGGCCAGGAATAGAACTTTGTTTTCTTCACTACTAATCTAATTCTCCTTCTACTATCTCTCCCTCATGTAGGGCAAGTCATTTTGGATTGACCATTTTGCAAAAGACAGGGTTCTGGGTTCTCTTCTTCACTTACTCGCTGACTCTGTGTGTGCATGTATGTAGGTGTATGTTTTAGTATATCTTATATTCACCTTGTTCTACTATTTATCTATCTTCGATCTAGCGATAACTAAACTATACATTTCCCTTTCTCCTTGTTGAATTGATGAAAGGACCAGTGAAAAAATAAAATTCTATGAGATGCTAAATGAATTTATATATGTGAGTATACCTGAAGTACATCTTCCTTTGTTAAGAGGCTATACTGTCTAAAATGCATGGCATAGCAGATAAAGAACTGGATTGAGAATTAGGAGAACTGAGTTCTGGCCCAAGCTATGCAATTAACTAGATATGTGATTTTGGGGGCTGGGAGTTTGTCAACTTGACTCTCTGGCCTCAGTTTACTCATCTGGTAAAATAAGGGGGTGGATTGGATGAACTATAAGGTACCTTTCAGTTCTAACATTCTTGTAAAAGACAAGCAGCACTGTATCTGACTTTAATGGCCTCCATTTCCTCCCTGCCGTCACCTTCTTCCCCTCATTTCCTTTCTAATTTCTTTCCTGTTTTCATTTTTTGTCATGTTCCCCATTTGTTGGTTCATTCCCCCTCATTTCTTCCTATGTCTAGCAGTTGTCATTCCCCATATGCCCATGTCAGATCCACCAAATAAGAAACAAAGGGGAAACAAAACTGTGATAGTAAAACTGCACACACACACACACACACACACACACACACACACACACAATTAGTACATAATGCTAGTAGCCATGAGTATGATTAATGAGATGTGTCCTGTGCCTTGAAATGTGAGCTACTAGAAGGGAGGGATCACCTTGAACATATGCTCTATTCAATTAATTAGAGTCGGCAAATGTTTTTGAAACATTTACTATAGTTACTTTACTGTGTTAGGCACTGGGGAAAAATACAAAGAGGAAAAAGACACAGTCCTTGCCCTCAAGAAGTTTACAGTATAGTTGGGAAGATGATACATATATGTTCTCCAAAAATGTATACATAATAGAATGCAGCCGTGACTCTCCTTCTGGAGCTACTCTCCCCAACTCTCATTTAGACTCACAGGTTGGGTTCCCCAGAGGGTGAACTGCTTTTCGGTGTTTTAGGGGTAATCCTGTGGGACTCTACTTCTAACAGCATCGCTCACAAGCCCCCCACTGGAGAGCTTTCTATTAACAATCAGTCAGGAGACTCAGAGCTTTCAGAAAGGGATTTACTAAGATGGTATAGGAAGAAGAATGACTGTAGAACATTCCTTTCAAAACCTAGGGATGTACTTAACTACAAATATATGCAGTGGACACTAAAAGAGGATTTAAGAAGATCCTTTATTTTACGCTTAAAAGACAATAAATACTGAAGTTCCAGACTAATGAAGAAATTAACTACTGATATTTTAAGGGTTTGAAATGAGTTTGGTGGTGGCATGAGTCATAGCCAAAATTTTGAAAAAAATTATTGTTGTTCTAATTTATTAAATATGTATGTTTTATAGTTTAATATTTATTTATTTAGGTAGATAAATAAAAGTAATTATTCAAGGTAAGCACACCAGCATGCAGATACCCACAAATATTATTCTTAGACCTGATATAGCAGTTTCTTCTGTTGGGGACCCAATCTAAAAGTGTGTGATTTGCAGGGGAGAGAGAAGTGAGCCTACAGAGTACACTGTACTTTTATGTGTTGTTGTCACCTTCTTTAGAACATAAACTTCTTTAGGGTAAGGACAATGTTTTTGCCTTTCTTTTTATCCCTGTGCTTTAAAAATGCTCATTTTGGGGCAGCTAGGTGATGCAATGGATAAAACTCCAGCCTTGGAATCAGGAGGACCTGAGTTCAAAACCGGCCTCAGATACATAACACTTACTAGCTGTGTGACCCTGGGCAAGTCACTTAACCCCATTGCCTCACCCGCCCCCCCACAAAAAAAGAAAAGAAAAATGCTCATTTCATTGATTGACTGCTTGATTTGACACCTTTCCCTGCTCTTGGTAGTAAGGGAGGGGGCCATAAGTGCATAATGGTGACTATGTTTAAAGATTCTATAACAGTTTATTTTGCTTTGCTCTTCAGACATTTTATTTCCCTATATTGGCCATATGCTGAAAGATTTAGAGTCCCCTTGGGGGAAGTAAGGCACTAAACTGTCCTAAATTCACTGAAATGAAATTTTCTGTTCTTGTTTCTAATTATAGGTTTGGTTGCAGCTACTTTAGTTGGCCTGACAACTTTGCTTCCTGGTATAATTGTCTTTATTGTATCTTCTTTAATAGTCTTTTGCAAAAGAATAATCTAAAAAGTGGAAGGGAAAGACTCAATAATAAGGCAAATCATTGAATGATTCTCACCTAGACAAAATTAAATCTGACAGTATGAAATGTTGTCTGTGTGCCATAAAATGAAAATTTAAGATTAACACACTTGACTGATTTTATAAACCTACTCGGATGTGATTATCTTCTCAATGTAAATGCTACACTCAAGACTAGGTGCTTTTCAAAGAGCAAAATCCAGTTTTTGCACAATTAGGCCAGAGAGCTTGGAAGCACCCTTTTGAAGAGATTTTCAATCCTGAAGAACTGATGAATTCTTGTTGAGATGCTTTCAGTTCCATCACGAAATCCCCATTCACCCAATATTTAGGAGGCCTGGAAGAAAATTATAAATTCTGTATAACTCCTGGAAGGGCTGGGCCATCTGAGTCACAGAAGCTTCTACACTGTGCCAACATTATTATTGAGAAGATCACAAGCATTCTTTAAGTGCCTGTGGAATGCTTACGTACACTGGCATTTTCTAGACACCTTACTAGCCAACAAGCTGACGGAGTCATGCCTGTGCTATGTGTCTGAAGCTTTCATTGGCAGTCAGAGTTTTCAGCTGAAAAGGGCTCTTCTGAGTTTCAAGTGGTAGCATCTAAAACTGTATTGAACTGTGGCAAGGCAAGCTGATGCCCCTGGGCAGATAACCAATGGCTTTTTCTTAGAGCTCATGCCTCTTGACTCCTTTGCACCTTGTGACATGGTCAAAAGCTCCTCCTTTTGGAGGGAATCTCAAATGTTGGCTTCTTTTTCCTGGTTCTCCTCCTACAGGGCTGCCTGCTCCTTCTCAGACACTTTTGCCATAAATTTAGTGTTCTAGCAATTAAAATACTGAGGGGATACTTTACAGAACCAGACAAAATAATAGCAAAATTAATTTGGAGGAATAAAAACAATGCATGCAAAGACTACAACAATGTAAATAGAAACAATAAAAGAACTGAAACTACTGAATGATATGTAACTATTTTGATCAACTTGTTTCCAAAGAAGAGACACTTCCCTTCACTTCTTTGCAGAGGTGTGAGAACACAGGTGTGGAATACAATGTCAAACTTTTTTCATATGTTAATCAGTTTTGTTAATTTTTTTCTTTCTCTTTTTTTTATTCTTTATTATAAGTAAACCTCTCAGGAAGGAAGTGGAAGAGGAAGATGGTGGGAAATATGGGTGACATTAAAATAAGTATCACTTAAAAACGGTCAATAAAAAAGAATTACATGCAACCAAATCAGTAAAACAAAATATATCAATCCATCCATCCACAAGCACTTATTAATTGTTCACCATGTGCCACTATGTTAAGCTCTGAGACACAAAGAAAAGCAAAAAATAGTCTACCAAAACTCTGTCTTGGGCCATCTTTTTTTCTCTCTATCTTGAGCTCTTATGTGCTCAATTATTATCTCTACCAATGACAGAAGTTTATATATCTAGCCCTAATTTCTCCTGTGAACTCCAGGAGAGTTCACTCCAACTGCCTAGTTGGCTATCCCACAGGCATATCAAACACAACATGTCCAAAAAAGGAATTCATTATCCTCTGCCACTTGGAATTCTTAGCTTCCTTCAAGGCTCAATGCAACAGGAAATCAAAAGTGGAATGGTCTGTCTTAGGTTGTAATGGGCTCCCTCCTCACTGGAGGCCTTCAATCACAGGTTAGATGAACACTTGGCAGGGATGTTGTAATAGGTATGATGTTGACCAGTTGGCTGATAAGATCCCTTCCAGTTCGAAAAGCCTGGATTCTGGGAAAACAAAGTTGAGACATTCTTGACTTGTTTTAATGATAATTTCATTTTTCAAATGGTAGAAAAAAGTGATGCAGAAAAATCCTATTCTGACTTGATTCTAACTATAAAAAGAAACCTGCACACATCCCACCTTTGATTTTTATTAGCTATGTGATCCTGAGACAGTTACATTACCTCTCTGTGCATCATTTTCTTCATCTGTAAAATGAGGGGGTTGGATTCTATGGCCTCTACGGTCCTTTCTCATTCTAAAACTATGTTCCTATCATCTTATGAGAAGTGGGAAGGGAGAGGAAGGAACATAGTATTTCTTGAAATTGAGCTGCCACAGTGGAAGGTTATTCAAATTTAGAGACAAGGGGTGGGATAGGGTGAGAGCAGAGTTCATACATTATATTCTGATCCAGGATAGGCAAGGAAAGATACAAAGAATTATAGAAGTAAAAGTAGAATCAAATGGACAAGGCACATGGCTAGGCTAGAGAAAAGAAAGAGAAATATCTGAGCCTAACTAAGGGTAGAGTTCAGGAAAAGATTACCTCAAGGGGAAAACAAAACAAAACAAAACTGTGGCAACTCAGGAATGATGATAGAAAAAAACGAGGAGACTGGAAATCCATTGGTTTGGGTTTAGGTTGGGAACAGAAAAGAGAGAAGATTGGTTTTCAATTATAATAAACTTCAGTTATCTAATGCTGATCTTTTCCTCCTTCTTTCTTCCCTCTCTCCCTCTCTCCCATCCTCCTTTTCTTCCTTCTTCCCTTCCTAAAATCAAATAATACTCATACAGAATTTAATGGAGGAGGAAACATTTCATAAACATAATTGAATTTAATGAAATAAATCTGCCCATAGAATGGATTATAAAACAGAAAACAACAACTTCTTGTGTGACTCTAACCTTAACCCAGCTGGAGTTGAGGAGTTCCCTGAAGGATAGCACTCTGGTGTTGTATACTGTGCACTAGGGGGATGTGACTGGATTGAGGGAGAGATTGTTGGAAGAGAAGAATGTTAAAGTAGAAAGAGAATGAGAGACAAAGTAGGAGCATTTGAGTGTCTACTGGGAACCACAGGCATGTGGTAAAAGCCATCACCCCGACGTGCCCCTTGATAGCCAGGGACTGTACCCTCAGAGATTGATTGCTAAGAATGATCTTCCGGGTAAGATTGTTCTCACCTTGTCTGAGATGAGATTTAATCTCACGGTTGCAGAACTTCCTGATTTCTGGGTAGTATTGTCTAATCTAACCTGTAAAACTTTCATGATTACTGCTTTACTACTTGCAATATGTTTGTTTGCTGTCTGTGATTATCTTTTATGAAATAAGTACCTGGGGGGAGGGAAGCTAAGCTTGCCAAGAGTCAGCTAACCATTACCCTCCTAGTTTGAGGTCAGACTACTTCCCTCCCGGAGCGACCAGGCAAAGTGACTTTTATTCTGAAACCCTCAAAAGAACACAGTAGCTCCAGATTGCAAATATCAAATTGTAGTTCATTGATATAATTCTAATCCCATAAAGATTCGAGGCAGCTAGATGGTTCACTGAATAGAGCACTGGACCTGGAGTTAGGTCTACCTGAGTTCAAATTCAGCCTCAGACACTTACTAGCTATGTGACCCTGAGCAGGTAACTAAGATCCTAATCTGTCTTAGTATCCTCAGCTATAAAATGAGGATAATTTAGAGATAATATACTGTCCCTACCTCCCAGGGTTGTTATAAGAATTAAATGCTATAATATTTGCAAAGTGCTTTGGGCAGTATGTGGTAGATAGTAGGCACTTACATGTGTATTCTTTTCCCTTTTCCTATCCCTTTCTTTTTCCCTTTCCCCTTTCTAATACTCATCTTAGAGACAGGGGACTGAGAGCATGAAGGCCCAGTTATGGCAGTCTTTCTCTCCACAAAGGTGGAACTCCAGTCTCCCTGAGACTGGAATGGGACATACCAAATCCATCTTAAATAAACATGCTGCCCTTCACATGCTCAAAAAAAATCTATCTAAATATATCCCTGCAAAACAGGCCACCCCAGAGCCCTGTGACAAAATTTAAACTCTTACCATTGCTTAAAAGAAAACCATTTAAGAATAAGGAATTACATAGAGTTTTAATGAAGGGTAATTAATTATACTTCAGGTTCTTCCACAAAAGCAGGAATGGCAGTCATGATCATAGATAAAAGTTTTACCATTTCTGCTATATAAATACTGCCAAGAGAAACAAACTGAAACCATGTCATTTTGTTCAGTCGTGTTTGCAACTCCATTTGGGATTTTCTTGGCAAAGATACTGACATAGCTTGCCATTCATTTCCTTCTCTAGATCATTAAATGACGAAACTGAGTTAAGTGACTTGTTCAGGGTCACACAGCTAATAAATGTCTCAGGTCAGATTTGAACTCACGAAGATGAGTCTTCCTGATTTCAAGCCCAGCACTCTATCCACTACACCACCTAGCTGCTCCTGAAACCACATTATACTTAAAGGCATTGTAGAGAATGAAACAATAATAATATTAAACACATAGTCATCAAAGTGCATAGCATCTAAGATTTAAAGGAAAAGACAACACAATTGAATAAATATCTAGATAGTAGATGATAATTATAGATTACTGCAATTTGTCTTTTAGTCTTAGACAAATCTTACAGTAAGATAAAGAAGAAATTATGGATCTGCACAGAATATTTAAAAAACCTAGTGATGCTAGACTTTAGTGATTACTGAAAACTAATCTTAAGGAGTATACTCTTTTATTTTTAGCACTATAAAGCACATTTATAAAAATAATAGTCCTTTGTATTGCTGAGATTCTACAATTTTGTTAGTGAATAAAGAGTTCTAAATAACTTTAAAAAGACAGAAAAGATCAATGTTTATAGACCACAATGATAAAAATTGTGCTAAATAGTTAAGAAAAATATAAAGAAAAAGTAAGTTTAAGTGAAGACTAATATTATCCTAAATAATGAGAAAGAGAGATAAAAATAAGACATAATAAATAATTGTATATTTTTAAGTGATAAAAGTTTAGGAAACATATGCAAACCATATGACCTATATACAGCTAAAGCAAAAGAAAGTTTGAATCTCTGAACATGCATCTACAAAAGAGAAGAAAGAGGGCATGAATGGACTGATTGAGTATGCAAATTTTTAAAACTAGAAAACTAACAAGTGAATCCTCAAATAAGTTTAAAAGTTGGCATTTTGAAACTCAAAAAAGAGATATAAAAAAAGATTTTTGAGTAGATAGAACAGAGAACTGAGTTTCTGAAAAGACAATGAAACTAACAAGAGAAATACTGTGAATGGGGATTTGCAAAAATTTTCATTAACTGCCATACTCAATTATATGCTGACAAAACTAAAAAACAAATAAATGAAATGGATGAATATTTACAAAAATATAAATTACCTTATTAAGAAATAAGGAACTAGAGTCTGAACAATTTGATCTCAGAAAAGAAAACCAATAAAGCCATAAATGAATCCCCAAGGGGTAAAAAAAAAAATAGTTGCCTAGTGCATATATATTTAAAAGACTATAGACAATAATAATTGACAACATTTACTTGTTATATATATATTATTAACAAAACTCAGGAAGAAGAGATAGGAAAGGACACTCCATTTAATAGCAACACAAAATGCATGAAATGTCTGGGAATTAACTGGTTTTGTTTGCCCAGTGTTACATAGCTAGTCAATTTTTGACAGGATTGGAACTCAGCACTTAGCACAGTGCTTACCTTCTTACCTTCTATAGGAAGCCTAAGTGCTATAGTGCAGAAGGTAAGGTAGGCATTGTGCTAAGTACCTCACAATTATTATCTCATTTGATCTGTACAACAATCCTAGGAGGTAGGTGCTATCATTTTTTTTTCAATTTTACTGATGAGGAAACTGAGGCAAACAAGGGTTAAGTGACTTGCCCAGGGTCACACAGCTACAGAGTGTCCAAGTTTAGATTTTAATTCAAGTCTTCCTGACTTCAGGCCCAGTCCTGTATCCACTGTACCACTTAACTGCCTATGATCAATATTGCTAATGAATATTGATAGAAAAAGAAAATTATCTTCCTCAAGTACACTTCTGACCATTTTACTCCCCTCCTTAAAAATACTCAGTGGCTTCCTGTTGACTATAGAATAAAATAAAAACTCCTTAGACTATCATTGAAAGTCCTTCAAAATCTAATCTTAACCTAGCTTTCCTGTCTTTTTCATTCCACAGTCTTCCATGTCTGGAACATATTCCTCATTTCCACCTTTGAGAGCCATCTTTTTTCAAGGCTTAGCTCAGATTACGTCTTCTCTGAAGTTTTCTGTCATTCCCCAGTTGTTAATGCTCCCTCCCTCTTCAATTTTCTTCATATTATATTTGTGAACTTACTGTGTCTTACTCTCCCCACCACCCAGAGTATAAACTCCTTGAGGGCAGGCGTTATTTCATTTTTGTCTTTAAATGCCCAGCACCTAGCATACTGCCTTGTACCTAGAAAGTGTTAAATAAATTTTTGAATTAAATGATAAATTTAAGCAAAGATACAATACTATATATTTTTAAATTTTACTATTTCAGGATATAGAAATACATGGATAGTGCACTATTAGAGAAAAGTATAAATATAATTAATCATATGAATAAAAATAAAATTGTTATAATGATGGTTATAGAAAAACCATCAATAACATTCAGAATGAATTTATGTTTAAAATGATGAATAGCATAGGAATAAAAGGCTCTTTAATATGATCAAAAGCATGAAGCTAAAACCAAAAGTTAACATGTTTAATGGGATAACGTTGGAAGCATTCCAATTAAGATCAAGGGTGAAGTAAAAATGCCCATTTTCTCCTTTTTAAAATTTTCCTTGGGGCCAGAAATCCTAACTGTGGCAATAAATTAAAGGAAAAGAAATTAAAGGAATAAACATAATTATTTTTTGCAGATATTATGGTTACTTGAGGAACTCTTGAGAATGAACAAAAAATTAATGAAGACAATTATAACTTCAGCAAAATAGTGGAACATGGAAGGAATTTACAAAAATCATTAGTCTTTCAGTATATTACTAACAAAACTCAGGAGGAAGAGAAAGAAAGAGATACTCCACTAAAGAACACCACAAACTGTATGAAATGTCTAGGATCTCCTAGCTATCTAGCCAGTTTGGCTTGCCTAGGGTTATATAGCTAGTAAGTCTTTGACACAAGATTGGAACTCAGGTTTTCCTTGCTCAATGTTTAGCATTTTATTTGCCACACCAGTGATAATCTCACTCACATAGAAACTGGAGCCACTAAACTGTACCTAAGGATCCCTACAGGCACATACTGACTTAGAAAACTACCTATTTATATCATTTAAGTTTTATTGTATTTTTATTGATTTTGCAAAATATTTCAAAATTACATTTTAATATGGTTCCAGTCACACTCAGGAGTATTGTAGATCAAGGGTATTTGGTACCTCTTTATCACATCACTTAAGTTTCCTAGAAAAGGTATTTATTGTGCAGTATAAACTTTGAAGAAAGCCAAGAGCTGTAAAATGTGGAGCTGAAGAAGGGATGCAGACTAGAGGCACTAAGGCTAGAGCCTGTGCAAAATCTCGGGAATGGGAGAGTCAGGAAAATAGGCCAGTTTGACTGGAACAAAGAATGTGTGAAGAGGAATTATGTGAAATAAGTCTGGTAAGGCAGACAGAAAGCTGGAAGGCTTGTGAAAGGCATTTACTACACCTCAAATGACTATAAAGCAGTGATTATCAAAACTATTTTGTACCAGATTAAAAAACTAATTCCATTAGTGGAATGGACTTTATCAGCAAGACCTAGAAACAAACATGCACAGTAGTCTAGTATGAAATAAATCTCCAAACACATATTCCTGGGGAAGAGATTCTTCGTGTGACAAGAACTACTGCGAAAACTCGAAAGCTGTCCGACAAAAAAAAAACAGCATTAGATAATCTTGTTAAACAATACAATATACTGCTATCAATTCCAAATGGATAAACTACCTAAATATAAAGAGTCATGGCATTAAAGCAAAATAGACAGTCATATCTTTTACATCTATGGATGGGGAATCGTTCACAGTTTTGGGAAAGATATGGCCATAAAAGAAGAAAAAATACACAATTGATTATATTAAATTTAAGAGCTTTTGCACAAATGAAATGACCTCAGGTAGAGTCATAGAAAAAAAAATTTACATACAAATAGATAGACAGATAGATAGATAGATATGGATATAAACACTTGTGTTTCAAATATCTTTGACAAAAGTTTGACATCTAAAATCTGTAGGAAACTCATATAAATCTAAAAGATTAAGGGCCATTACCCACTAAACAAGTTTGTCAAGGGATATGAACAATCAGCTCAGAAGAAGAAAACTAAACTATCAATAATCACCTGAAAAATGTTCAGGTTCACTAATAGAGAGATGCAATCCAAGAAACTTAGTTTTACCTCATACTCACCCATCAGACTAATAAACATGGGAAAAAAGGAAAATGACAAATGTTGGAAGGAAATTAGCCACATTAGTGTACTATTACAGAGCTATGAATTGATCCGGCCATTCTGGAAAACCTTGCCATCTACTAACAATCCTTAACTTAGACCCTGTACAAAATTTCTTCCATAGCAGTGGTGAGTATCTTTGATAAGCTTGCCTTTTCTCATTTATGCCTTGCTATTTCCAGTGTCAATCTATAAGTTTATCTCTGTTGTTATGTCTTCCAAGGATTTTGCATGATTTTGATATACGCATGGTAGATACTTTGATGGAGGAGAGCTGGAAGATGGTATTTTGCTCTACCAAATCAAATGCTTTTTTAAAAAAAATCAACAAACAACGTAGTGGAATCTTGTGATTTTATGTTTGTCAGTCAATTACGTGATGGTAAAAAAAACTGCTATAGAGTTTCATTTACTTCTTTTCTATATTCTACTAACTGCAACAAATTCACATTATATGCTCACTAAAGAAGGTAAAAAATGGTCAAGAAGTAAAGGACCGTGTGGATAATACTATACACATGTTTCAGGAAGTAGTTAATAATCAGTAACTAACAGGAGCTCTAGAGACATGCACAAACATTTATAATCTTTAGCTGTTGTGTTTGTTTGCTTCAATTTGCCTATTTGGTTTTTCTTACTGTCTTTTACCATGTTCTTGCTCATATATCTGAATAACTGTACTTGTCAATGATAGACAAAATAAAATTTGTCTTAAAAATCCTCTTGAATGTTTATAGTAAAAATGTGATAAACTCACAGGCTCTCTCAACACTCATAAAATACTGGCTTATGTAGAGAAGATGAAAATTGTTTTTAAAAAAATCTTAGCAGACAAACTCTTTTATATCTGATATTGCTCCCAATCATAAAACTTATTGATAGAAAACAATCACATCTTATGTTCTAAGTAAGTTATTCATAATATTGGTTAGATTTGGAATAAAATTGATCTAAAAAGATATAAAAAACCACCAGCTTTATGTTCATTGCTACCATTAATAACATGAATTTACAAATATTATATTAAAAGATATCACTGCAAGGATTCCTTCAAAATTTCACTTTCACTACCACCAGAAAAAAGTTTGAGAAACTTTGGTCTGATCAAATACCCTCATTCTACAGACAAGAAAATTGAGAACTAGAGATGGAAAATGAATAGCCTAAAGTCATATTTTGGGACTAGGAACCAGTTCTTCTGACAGCTAGGGCAGTGTGCTTTCCACTCTTTGATCCATCCTCAAATCTGCTGCTTTCTTCTCCATGCACTGCAATACAATGGAAAAAGCTCTGTATCTGTTATCAAAAGTGCTGGATTCAAATTATGACTGTATGGCTTATTTGACCTGGACAAGTTACTTAGCTTATCTGGGACTCAGATTCCGCATCTATAAAATAATGGGAACTAAACAAGGTAAAATAATGTGCCCAGCACACAGGATGTCGGAATCCTGTGTGGAAGATCTATGGCGCAACATTGACAAGAGTTGTTGTTCAGTCATTTTTCAGTCATGTCCAACTCTTCATGGCCCCATTTGGGGTTTTCTTGGCAAAGATACTGTAGTGGTTTGTCATTTCCTTCTCCAGCTCATTTTACAGATGAAGGAACTGAGGTAAACAGGATTAAGTGCCTTGACCAGTGCCACATGGCTAGCAAGTGTTTATTTAGCTAGCTGCTAGATGGTACAGTGGATAGAGCACCAGGCCTGGAGTCAGGAATATCTGAGTTCAAATTTGACCTCAGACACTTACAAGTTGTGTCACTCTGGGCAAGTCATTTAACCCTATTTGCCTCATTTTCCTCATCTGTGAAATGAGCTGGAAAAAGAAATGGCAAACCACTCCAGTATCTTTGCCAAGAAAACCCCAAATGAGGCCATGAAAGGTCAGATACAACTGAACAGCAACAATAAACAAGGTGACCTCTAATATTCCTTTCAGTTCTAGATCTATGATCCCAAGATTGATTCTATACCTCACTGTATCTCATCATATACCAAAGTAATCTGTATTTTTTGGAGTTACAACTCTTTGTTGTTACTTATTTGATTAGCCATTGCCCTTCAGAGAGCAGTGTGATACATCTTTATTTTGTAAATATTTCCAGCAGAGGCTACAACATAAAAGTGGAATTATTATTTAGGTTGGAACGGACTAGATGATCTAAAGGCAAATGAAGATTCTGTGGGTCTATGACATTTATGTGACATTCAATATCTCATTAGAGTGAGCTGGCCATCCAAGTCTCATCTGGGTTCCATTTGAATTCAATATTGAAATAAATTGAAATATTTATATAACGGTAGGTATACTACCCCTATCCCCAATGAATTAATAGAGTAAATTAGACACCAAGGAATTTTTCTATAATTTCATCACAATGCCCTTAATCATTTGAAAGGATCATAGGACTTTTGGTGAATAGATGAAAGATGATGCCACAAGATTATTGATTGAGAAGATCAAGTCACATCACTTGGGCTGAGTATAAAAAGAGTTAGCCCAGAATACATTCATTCAGTCTGTTGACCAGTCCAGTGGTAGAGGATTTCAATTTGGAGAATTCAGCATTGCCCCAGAGAGGGAATCACTCTAGGTGAGAGAGGAGAATATTTCTCTTTCCCTTTTCTCTATTGACTATTGATCACAAAGACTGGACCAGTAATAGACAATGCATCCAGATGACACACCAAGGGTGAATGCAGACACATATGGACAGCTGCCAGAATAAAGAAATAGCTTTAAAAAGTGTGATCCCTTTAAGAAATGTGGTGGATAGAAGGTCTACCTAGAGACTTTTTAAAGGCACTGACCTTCAGAACCTAGCAAAGAGCTCTTGTTCAGGGGAATTTCATGAAGACCCTATAAAGGGAGAAAAAGACTTTCAGTAATCAGGAGTTAAGAGTTACCTTTATGCCACATGTGTTTTCTAAACATGTACCTTACTACTTTCATACTTTAAGCTTAAACCCACTCTCTCTAGGGACCCTGTGTGTTCAAGGGAAAACAACAATCTCTGTGGGGGGGGGATATTTAAATATCAATTGTTCTTTCTATGCCATTTTAATAACTATCTATTCTAAAGTTAATTAAATCTAGCTGACTGTCACACATTGATGGGACCTCATAAATGACAGTACTAGAAACCTCAGCTCCTCAGAGTTACCTCTAGGACCCTGATAGTGGTAGTAGCAGCTGACCTCTGTGAACTTGGCCTACCAGTGCTAGTGAGAACTGGGGAAGTGGTCCTAAAGGGACAAACCATCAAGTACTCACTAATTCTCCCAAGTTATATGTCATTGTAAAGAAGGGAGGAATAAACTGGAACAGAGGTGTAGAGGGTGTTTCCAAGAGAATTTAGAATCTGATCTCTGGAATGGAAATCTGTTATCTGCATAGCTCCGTCGGAGCCACAGGCCTTCAGACTTGGCAACAGTGGAGTGAAGAATTCCTAATCCAAGGGTCACGGATTCATAGGAGAGATTCCTCAATCAAGGAAAAACAACAGCTGAGGACAAGCGAGGAAGAGGACAAACCCAAATGTTGCCTTTCACTTGCTTTATGATTGATTGATGTGGGCTTTATAGGAGTTGGGCAAAGGGTCAAGTCTCCAGCCATCCCAAGTGCTTTTTTCCTGGAAGGGCAGCCTCAATTCTGAATGGAACCTTATGACTAGGGGACAGCATAGATTCCCTGAGAGAAGCTGAGCTTAGTAGAGGGGCTGTCCCTTAAGTGACTAGAAAGCCTGAGGGTTTTCCCTTTATATTGCTGGCAGAGGGAGAGGTCAGGCCCAGGGTAGTAATAAAGTCTGGAGGATGAGGGTAGGGGGAGATGAGGCTCATTGAAGGAAGAGTATTGTCTGATTCTCTAGCACTCTAGCATTCCCCTTGCAGGGGAATCTCAACCCATGGTGGTACTAGAAGGCTGGAGTGAGGCCTAACAAAGAAGAAAGGAGAGTTGTTTGATTACTTATGGGTTCAAGTATTAATATTTTGCATTGTTTTGGCAGGTTAAATAAAGCCTATATTCCCCAGTGCCACTTGTGTCCTGACTCACAGTACCTAGAAACAAGACACATGCTGATACTTCTAGGGAAAACCACAGATATGTATATGAGCCAAAATGGAGAGATTTTGTAGGAAGCTTTTCATACTGAATCAAGTCCATGTAAAGCCTGAGTTTTGACGACAGTAGGGATACCACCCGTATCCTCAATTAATTAATCGAGTAAATTAGACACTAAGGAATTTTCTGTGAGTTAATCATAAGGTAAGGCTGTTCTGGAATAAGTCTCATGGATTTGTAGGTGCCTGGGGAAGTGAGTCTCACTAAAGGAAAAGTTGTTTTGACCTTTTTTTGCACGTATGAAAGGAAAGTGGTAAATAAAGCCTATTTCTTAGCAAATTGTTTGTTAGCCTGAGTGCTTTTGTGAGAGATGAGGGACTTTACGTTTTCCATAGAAACTGAGGAAATGAGTTAAATTCTGGTGTTCACAGATTAAACCCTTGGTGGGGGGGCGGTGATTCAGAAAGAGAATCTGCAAGAAGCTCCCAAGATTGAACCTACCCTGTGTTAACCTGGAGCTTCAGTTCTGAATTATGGACTACAGAGGTATACTATGGGAATAGAGGTTGTGGTGGAACAGAAAATGGGTTAGAAGCTTCCTCCAAGCCACAGCCAAAATGCAAGATGCTGAGAGATACAGCTGAGAAATTTAAATTTTATACAGTTGAAAAAGACCATGTCAATGATCTTCTCTATTCCTTTCCTTTCCTATGATCTGACCATTAGAAATACTGCCTAACCAAAACCTGGAATAATCCAATGAATCAACATATTTTCAATTGGACAACTGAATTTAGTAAACTACCATTGTATTGTGGTAGTGGGATATAAAGTGTTCTTACATGAGAAATATGTGGTATAGTGTAGAGAGTGCTGGAACTAGAGTGAGGAAGCTCTGGATTCAGAACATGCATCAGATACTTGGTTGTTGTTGTGGTTTCATGATGGGTTGTGGCAGAACTGTCTCAAAGAATTCAGAGTCAGACCACCTCTAATCCAAGAATAAGCATTTATTGAGATTGATGCCTCTGATGAAGCAGGCTAAGTTCTAAGAGGAACCAGAAACTTTAGTGAAGCAAGACAGATTTTTATAGGGTAAAGATGCAGTTACAGAACAGAAATTATGAATATTAAAAAGGCAGGAGGGATTTGTTAAGGGATGAGGTAACAGGGGAGAAGTCCCAGCCTCAGTGGAACTGTGCATGTGATTACTCACAATGCATACAGAAAACCCAATTTGAGGGAGTATGTACATATGATAATGATATTTTAATAAGCCTCTCTACATCATAAGTTCCCTTCAAGGATATCTTTTGGCATTACTGCACAGGTGCCTACTTAAGGAAAATATCTTCTATTGTTTTGGGGTCCACATTCTGCTCAGCATCCTGGTGGTGCTGCTGCTTTCTGATTGGCTGAGTATTGTGGTCCTGTCTGAGACTAGATGGATGCGGTTGTAGTTGAGTGCATGGACATACCTGCTGTTTCCGTGGGAAATATGAGGAATGGGTCTGGGGGCAGTGGATCCCATCACATGGACATGCCTGCTGTTTCTGTGAGAAATATGAGTTCATGGACACACCTGTTGTTCTAGTGAGCAGTGAGGCATATACGAAGAAGTTAGGATATTGAGTCAGGGGTGGGGGGAGGAGGGCAGTGGCTAGGTAGGGGCAGTGGGCCTGCTGTAAAGTGGGGCCTATAAGGTAGTTTGAATATTGGAGCTGGGGGCAGCTTTATTAGGATTCCATCAATTGTTACCCTGAGCAAGTCACTTAATCTCTCTGATTGGGTTTCCACATCTCTAAAGTGAGGATAATAGCATTTCTAAAATAGAGATAATAATAGTATATACATCACTGAGTTGTTGTAAGAATCAAATTAGATAATGTATGTAAAGCACTTTGCATACTTTAAAGTATAATGTAATTATATAAAAATAAAATTATAATATAATACATATTATTATATATTATAAATTATTATAATTATTGCATGTTTCCTATTCTTAAGGAGCTTATGATTATATATATATATATATGTAAAGTATTTGGTTATTCAGAGATATATATAGATATAGATATAGATATAGATACATATAAAAATAGCTAGCATTTATACAGCACCTTAAGAGTTTCAAAGTGTTTTACCCACATTATCTCATTTCATTCTCACAACAACCTTGTAAGGTCAGTGCTATTATCATCCCCATTTAACAAGTTAAAGTACTGAGGCAGAGTGAGTCAATCAAAAAAATTTATTAAGTACCTATTATGTGCCAGGCCCTGTGCTAAGTGCTGGGGATTTAAAAACAGGCAAAAGAGATAGTCCCCGTCCTCCAGGAGCTTCCCATCTAATGGAGGAGACAATAACAAAAAACAACAAAATATGTGTCATCAAACTACATACGAGATAAACAGGAAATAACAGAGGGAAGGCACTGGAATTCAAAGAGGCTGGGAAAGGATTCCTGTAGAATATAAGATTTTTGTTAGGACTTAAAAGAAGCCGAGGAAGCCAATAGGTAGAGATGGGGAGGAAAAGCATTCCAGGCAAAGCGAGTAGCTGGAGAATATGCTTGGAACTCAGAGATAAGAGTGTCTCGTTTGTAGAGTAGCAAAGACGCCAGTGTCACTGCTTAGAGATGTTAAATGACTCAGGTGACCTGAGAGAGGTTAAATATCCTGCCTAAGTAGTAAATGTCTGTGTTTGGTTTCAAACTCAGGTCTTCTTTACTCCAAATCCAGTACTTCATCCATTACCTCAACTAGCTGCCATGAAAGGGATACTACCAATACAGGACACAATGTGGTCAATGTCAATTAGGCGGCACCTACCACCTCATAGCACCAAGAGTTTTACTGTTTATTAAAGTAATTCTCTTTGTACTGTGCTGCCAGTTCTGATGATGTAGAGACAGGAGTAGAGGCAAGGGAAGAATATTTTCTGGAGGAAGAGGGTTTTTTTTTAAAGGTATAGTATTTCTAGGACTTCTGCTTTATGGGCTGGCCAATTAGATTTATCTTTCTGTGACAAAATGTGGATGGATAAAGTAGGTCACATTAGGTCTTGTGACTGATTGATTGAAAGAGCTTTGAGACACTGGAATATGCTGTGACCAAAGGAGACTGAAATTTCCCTCTATGGAGACCTTTAAGAGTAAAATAGACCAAAATAAATAATTTCTAGTTTTATAAAAAAAATCAGCTCTCCTTCAGGCTTCATTGCACAGCTGATGGTGGGTGAAAAATAATATATAAATACCCACACTTTATACTAGTCTTCTTTAGTTTGTATAAAAATAACATCTAATATTTTATAGTGCATTATAGGTCTGAAGTACTTTCTTTAAATATTTTTATTCTGAAGATAACAGATAAAAAGGTCACTTCTCCATAATAACAATTTATATGTCACTTTTCATTCATTTATATAACACTTTAAGGTTTGCTAAACACTTTTTCAGACCTTATCTCATTTGAGCCTCACAAAAACTCTGTGAGGTAGGTGCTTTTATTATCCTCATTTTGTAGATGAGGAAACTGAGGCTAAAAGGAGTGAAGTGACTTGCCCAGGGTCACACAGCTAGTAAGTGCTGAGGCAGGATTTGAACTCAGGTCTCCCTGACTGCAGATCCAACACTCTATCAACTACATCACTGTCTAGCTATCTACATAAACATATCATACACATAGTAGAACAGGAAAAGAGAATTGTATACATAATTGTGAATCTCTATGAAGTACAGCTTACTTTTCTCTAATATACTTGCAAATTCATCATTATCTCATTTGATCTTTACAGCAATGATGTGAGGTAGGCAGATATCATTATCCTTAATTTTACAGATGAGAAAACATAAGCTCAGAGAGGTTAATGGACTTGCCCAAAGTCACACAGCTGGTAAGTTCTAGGACTAGAACCCAAGTCTTATGACTCCTTGGTGAGGATTCTCTCCACAATGTATAATACGTATGGTATGTTCTTAAATGATTACTTTTTAGGCTTCTTAAATGCTAACAAGAAAGTTTCAAATGCTTCTGATTTGGTTACCTGGGCTTCCCAAATTGCGTAGGAGCATAGATTTAGAGCTAGACAGGACCTTAGACAGCATCTCATCCATCTCCTTTGTCTCTGAGATGAGGAAAGTTAATGAGATTAAGTGGCTTGTCTAAGTTCATACAAGTGCTAAGTATCTGAAGCATAATCTCAGTCCAGTTTCCCTGCCAACAACTTCTACTGGGCCATGCTATATCCCAACATACTATTGCCCTTTGGTCATATTAAACAGAAGGTAAATGGTTTTATTACTTTTTTCATGTATTTATCAGTTCTCCACTAAAATATGATTCCAATGTTTCATCAATACATTGGGTTCTTGAAAGCTACAGCAGTAGAGAAGAAGCTCTGGGAGTACCAAGCTGGAAAGGTTTTGAACATTTTGCTCAGCCAAGTTTAGAGAAGTTTATCACCAGATTTGTTATGAAGTGACACATTTTTTCAGTCATAGCAACTCTTAAAGACCATTTACTAAGTTACAATAGGATTGTGATGTGCTTAGGTGGAGGGAGTACCTATACCCAGAGCTATGACTACTAATATTTTTCACCTGGGGTAAAAACACCTAAGTGAGGAAGGGCGTTGGGAGAGGGTTGGTAGGTGATCCAGAAGACAGTCCAACTGTGTTACATTCAGGACAGAAGGGAAGTCTTATCCTAAGCCTCTCAGAAAAATCCCTGAGGAGTCAGAAAGCTAGGTCCTACATGAATGGCACCATGATAATAAGACCTTGACGGGGGAAAGTAGTATTGGAGTGGTCCAGGAGTGGCAGTTGTATTACATGGCAGTGCAGGTCAGATGAGGATCGTGCGGTGAGGTGGAGGGCTTTCAGTAACCATAGAATGATTTGACCCGAAGTGCAAGCATACTACTCTCCCAAGAAGTCAATGCCTTAGGCCAAAGCCCTATTTGCCCTACGCTTGTTATTTCTCTTCTCACAACAGTGAAATCATAGATCTTGAAGTTCTAAAGTTTAAGGATTTATCAACTGCAGAGTGTTATAGCCTATAGTAGCATGACATAGAATAATGATTATCCCTGTGGTTCCATGACACCACATTGCTGGTCCCAATTATTATGAATCATCTTTTTTTCCTAAAATATTAATTCATTTATAACTTACCTATTATATGCCTTTATTCCTCCATTTCTCAACCTTCACAGTCTTCTTCAAAGCAATTGTTATTTATGTTCTTCGGGAAATAGAATGACCAGAATTAACTGAACTGGAGATGCTAAATTAATAACCTATTTAGAGCTTCCCTACAGAGTCTTCAATGATTTCATTGTCATTAAATATAGTAATTATCTGTAATTTGTGCTTATAGACATGGTGATCTATATTGTCTCCAGTGAGTCTTTTTCAGGGCTGGGTCATAATCTTTCATTCATGAAATATTTCATTCAACATCCCAACAACCATTTGTTAAGCATCTACTTCAAGTCATAGAACAGATTTGAAAGAAACTTTAGGGTCATCCAGTCTAATCTCTTTCTCTTCTACACCATCCCTAACAGATGATTATCCATCTAGCTTTGGTTTGAATATTTCTAATGATGGGTTGCTAACTATTTGGCAAAGCAGACAGTTCCATTGTTGGACAGCTGTGAGTGCCAGAATGTTCTTCCTTGGTTGAGCCAAACTCTTCTCTATAAACTGCCATTCATTTATTCTAGCTCTGCTTTCATTTCCCTCTACCTTTTTTTACATGCAAAAGCCCTTTAGATAACCTTTTAGACTTAAAAAAATACTTATAATGTTCCTATAATTGTCTTGTATTCCTAGGCTCCACATTCCTAGGCTCCATATGATGTTTTTGCTAATCTCACTAACTTGATTAGTATTCTCTCTGTGCTCTCCAAAATCCTTATTCAAGTGGTTAAAGTGGTAATATCTATTTTAAAGAGGAGTGTCTGAAATTTGACCCAACACTTAAAATGTGGTTTGAACAGGGAAGGCTATCATGAGATACTTTTCTTTTTAATCTATGCTTCTGTAAATGTCACCTGGGCACATGAGTTTTTTTTTTTTTTTTTTTTTTAGAAACCATACTGTTATTATGCTATTGGCTCATACTGAGCCTGTGGTCAATTAAAACCCTCAGGTCTTTTAAAAATGGAACGATGTTGAATCATATTTATCTTCTCTGGCTATTCCCCTCCCCTACTCTGCTTTCCATATATATGTAATTTTTTTTAAATCTAAGTGCAGAACCTTTCCATTTTTTCTTGTTAGATTTCATTTTGTTGATTTCAGCCTATCAAGGTAGTTTGGTTTTGAATGCCGATTCTATCATCTATTATGTTAACTATTCCCCATAGCTTTGTCCTGTGAAAAAATTTTAAGCTTGTTTTTTGCTCACTCATACAAGTTGTTGGCAAGAATGCTGAATGAAACAGGATCAGGGCAGAATTATACTACTATATAGCTCCCCTTCAGTTGGCAACAACTGATGAATTGATATTCTTCACAACAGGTGTATTCATTCATCTGTGAATCTACCTATCTCGAATATCATTCAGTTCACTTTATATCACCTTTTCCAAATAGATATCATCAAAGAATTTGTCAAATGCTTTGGTGAGATCAAGATATACCAATGTCAGAAAATGAAATCTAACTCTTATCAGAAAGGAAATAAGATTAATTTGGCATGACATTCTTAGGAAACTCATGTTATTGCCCTAATTATCATTTCTTTTTTCTCCTAAGTGTTTAACAAATTCTATGTTTAATAATACATTCAAGAATTGCAAATGGAATCAATGTAAACTTACTTATTTACATTTTCCAGAATCTATTATTACCTTTATTTTTTTAAATGGACATTTGTTGATCTCCAGGTTTCTCTTAAAGTTTACTGACAATGGTTTTTCATTTACATCTGTAAGTTCTTTCAATATACACTTTGGGAAGTAATTTATCTGAAGACTTTGATTCATTTATTGTGACAAAGTGCTTTCTCTTTATCTTCTCTCCAATACAAACCAGAAAGTATTTATTGGGTACTTACTATATGTATAAAGCACCGGGAATTAAAACACAAAATAAAAAATAATTCCTGCTTCTGCTTAAATTTTACTGGATTCTATAAACCATTCTATCTTGGGTTTTGTGTCCATCTTAATGAAGTTTGGTTTTCTTTTCCAATCTAAAAATCATTCTTCTTGATATAAAAAACAGAAACAAACTATAAGCTAAATTTTTCTGTCATTTGTTTAAAACATGGCATTATCTTCTTCCAAACAGTGATCCTATCTAGTTTCACTTATTTGTTCTAAACTTACTCTTTATTGCTTCAGAGTCTAATGTAAACTCATTTCTTATTTGATGTTACCTCCAGCAATAGCCTTCAAAATTTTTTATAGAAATATATGTCATAAGAGAGCATCTGTCACAACCACTCTACAAGTTTTTCATTCTTGACTTTAAGATTACTATGGATTTCAGCCATAAAGACAACTAAATGGTTCAATGGACAGAGTGCTGGACCAGGAGTTAGGAATAACTGAGTTTAAATCCAGTCTCAATCACTTTCTAGCTGTGTAATCCTGAGCAAATTAAAATTTAACCTCGATCTACTTCCACTTCCTTGTCTGCAAAATGGGTCTAATAATAGCACCTACTTTCCAAGGTTATTATGAGGTAAAATGAGATATTGATAAAGAATTTTGCAAAACCTTAAATACCACACAAATTCTAGTTAATATTAATTATTATTTTAGATAAACTCCTCAGATCTTAAATATTGCTGACAAATATCAGCTGTGGTTATGATATAGAAACAGTCTGAATGAAAAGAGTGCCAGTGCACTTGTAATCACTTAAATATGCTTTAATTAATGAGTAGGTATCGTTTGCTATTGTTTTCAGAAATGGAAGCTTTTAATGCCGCCTTACAAAGAGGCCAAGGTAATGGGGAAGAAAGAATATGGCAACCACTTCTGTTGATTAAGCACCTACTTCATGAACAGCAATATGCTAATTGCTGGGAAAGAGACTCTAGTTCTAAATTAACTTGATTCTCCACATGAGGGCTTGAGAAACTCAACCTTTCCTATACCTTTATTACCAAGATATAATCCTGGCTTAGAGAGATTTAATGACATTTCCAGGGTCACACGGCCAGGGAATGTAAGAGAAGAAACTCAAACCCGGTTCTTTCTCCAAACCCAGTAACTACAAACAATTCCAGAGCTAGCACCCTACCCATTATTCCATATTGCAGTCTCAAAAAAAGCCTTTTAAAAATTTATCACTTTTAAACTTTTCAATCGCAACTTAAAGAAGTTCAAATCAAAATAGCAAAATAGCATTTTTAGAGACAGTGTGGCAAAATGAAGAGAACTTGCCTTGGAGTTAGGAAGAGAAGGTTCAAGTCACTGACTGTGATCAGGGGCAAATCATTTAATCTCTCTGTGTTTTAGGCAACTCTCTAAAGACAATAGATTAAGGAAAAGGTGCCAAAGTCATTTGACAGAGTGAGTTTCTTCGTCCTGAATTTTCCTATGCCAATGAAATCACAGGTCCTTCATTTTTGTTGATACCACACAGTTCAGCATTTAGCTGTTCCTTAATTTTTTCATAAGTGAAAGTCCTATCTCCCCAAATAGATTTCAAGCTCTATGTATACAAAGACTCAGTATTAACTATCTTTTGTGACTGAGGGAACATGGTGGAGTTCTGAACTTGTAATTAGTGAGACCAGAGTTCTAATCTTCCTCAAGACACTAGCTCTGTTATACTGGGTGCTTAACCTCTCAGACTCAGTTTCCTCACTTATAAAATAGAAATAATAACACTACTTTAAAAGGTTGTTAGGAAAATCAAGTGAATTAATATATGTAAGACACTTCACATACCTTGAAACATCATACAAATATTAGCTTTGCTATGTCATCATCATCTTGTTGCTGTTGTTGTTATCGTATTTCACCGCAGAATTGTCACCACCACATAATCATCACACACTTTTTTCAGTCCAAAAATTTGTTTATAACCTTCCATCCTGTAATTGTTGAATGGTATAATTCTGTTCATCACACCACTTACAAAGTAAACTGAGCAGCAAGGTGGTGTATGAATACGCATTTGTTTCTTGGGCATTGAGAGTCACAAGCCTAGAATTCTCAGTGCATGCACATTGTCAGTATTCAATTTTAATGTATATTCATAAGTATTCCATGCAATCTAATCTTACACCAAAGACAGTTTAGTTATAAATGATTTTTAAGAAATACCAGCACAAATTGTTTTTAAGCTTCACATAATGATCGCACTCCACTTTTTGCTAAAATATTTGTCATAAAATCTGCAACAATTATGTGGTGAAATACAGTACTATGAGCATCTAACCAAGGACATCCCTAAGAGTGACTAGTCACCCCCATGGCAAATCACAATGTTTGCTCAACCCAATTTCTTGTGTTAGAGAGGGAGTCAAGAATCAGAATTAGGAACTGAAACTAAATGGAAGTTGGGGAGCACCAAGAAATGAACAAAAGCAGAATTCAGATAAAAGAGCATCAAGTCCAAAGGACAACTGAAGTGCAAGTAGGAAAACAGCAGAGAGGCTATGGAATACTTTGATAGTTGGGCTGGGAGGCTAGGAGCCTTAGGGGAGTTGGAATTGAAAGCTGCAGAGAATCAATTTGGGTGGAAGAGCTCAGATAAAACAAAGAAATGATGACCTTTTGCTGTATACCACTCCTACTGCAAGGCAGTGTTCTTTTATTTCTGGGCTGGCACACACTGTCCATGTTCCCTCCTTTGTACTTGTTAAAGGCGGCAGGTGGTTAAATATTTTTAAACCTGTGAAAATTATTTTTAAACTTTCGAAACTCCCAACCTACCCCCTTCTGCACTTGGCATTAATACCTCTTGGAATTATAACAAAAACCAATGGGATTACCCATGGCAAATAGTTATAATATTATTTTAGAATAGTGTTTCCCAAATGCTACCATGTTAATAGGCATTTCATAAGAAAACTTTCTATTCCTCTTCTTAAAAATTGTCAAATTATGTGTTAATAAAAATACTTTTTATTACTTTCATTATTTTGGAGGGGTATGGAAATGGGCTTAATTTCTATTATTTTGTACCTAAATTTCCCTGACTTGCTCTTATCAAGGGATAATCCACACTCTTGGAAACTCTGGAATAGTATTCATAGGTTCCAACACATCTCAAACCCCAAAAAGGTGCATAATCAAATTTATTTGGGAAGTACTGATCTATGTCATCCAGCTCCAAAAATCTATGATTCTATGGGATGGTATATTGTGCATCTTTGAAAAAAGGGGTGTCCAAATGGGACCAGGTGAAATATTGAAAACTTTGGTATCATCTTTACCTTTTCTTCTCCTTCATCCCCTACATACAATTCATAACCAAATCATCTCCTTCATCTTCCAAAAAAAAACCTCTTAGAGTACCCAATCACTTCAAGCCTATATTACTATAATTTTCATTCAATTCATTCAATAAGCATTTTTTGTAGCATTTAAGCATAAAGTTCATAGACAGTGAAGTAGATAGAATTGGTCTTGAACTCAGGAGAACCTGGATGCAAGTCAATCAGTCAACGAGCATTTATAATGCGCCAGGCATTGTGTTAAGCATAGGGTATACAAAGAAAAGGAAAAGTAGTTCCTACCTTCAAGGAGCTCGCATTCTTTTTATAATAAAGATCATCAATAACTTGTGTTTCTACATCACATACATTTCTCACTACATCCCTGATTCCCTCCCAAAAGTTCCATAAGACTAAATAACACGTGAAAAAATCTGACATTATATGCATATTCCCCAACCCCAATCCTCTACCTCTGCAACACCGTTGGGGAAAATATCTTCTTATCTATCTTTGTTGGGACCAAGCTTGGCCATCACAATTTCCCAGAACTCAGTTTTAATTATTTTGTTGCATTCTTTCTATTTGCAATATTTTGTTTTCCTGGTTCTGCTTACTTCATTTTGTATGAATTAATATGTCTTTGCATGCTTCTCTGCATTGATCATGTTCATTATTTCTTATAGCACAGTAATATAAGGAGCTTGTATTCAAATGGGGGAGACAGCATCTACGTAGTCAGGAGTCTACTGATAAATGTTTAACAACTGGCTCTCCAAAAAAATTAATGCAGCACACAATAAGTTTAATCTGCACGGTTTACATTTTCTCTATCACTTTCTTAAGTTCATACAATCAAATCAAATCAATCAAAGAATCAAGCCTTGATTTGTAATATTTCTCTATTTCTGAGAGTAAACGCTCATGATGATAATTTAAAAATTGGCTCTCAAGAGTTGATAGGAGACAGCTCCAGTACACCACTGCATATACAAAACGCATACAGAATAGATACAAGGTAATCTGAGGCAGCTAGATGTCTCAGTGGATAAAGCTATAGGCTTGAAGTTAGGACCTGAGTTCAAATCCAGCCTCAGATACTAACTAGCTATGTGACCGTGGGCAAGTCACTTAACCTCTGTATGCCTTAATCCACTGGAAAAGGAAATGGCAAATCACTCCAGTATCTTTGCCAAGAAAACCCCACATACAGTACTGGTATGCTATGGTCCACAGGGTCACAAAGAGTAGAACACAACTGAACGACTGAACAACAACAACAACAATCTTAGAGTCTCACCTCTGACAACTCAGTACGTTAGGCAACATTTCAGACCAGGAAAATTGTAGATCAGGTGCTGATCTGTATTAAGTATAGGGTGTTTCCTTATATGGAATTCCCTTTATCAGTGAATAATAGATCTGCTCCCTCCCTCAAAATGTATAAGACACTGCCTAGGCATTGGGGAAGTTCAAAGACAAATAATACATGGACTCTGCCTTCAAGAGGCTTACAATCTATTTTCCTAGATGATTTCTCACCATTCCACCCTGCACAGCACTACCTAAATAATCGTCCTAAATAGCTCTTTAGTCATGTCACCCATATGATTGCAGAATTGTCGGAGTTGAAATGGACCTCAGAGACCATCTAATTTAGGTCTTCTCTATATTCATCTTGTTCATTTTTTCTTACAGCCCAAATGCAAAAGCAAAGATAGTCCCCATCCTCAATAAGTTTACAATGTACCAGAGGGAAACAACAAAGAGAGGCAAGTGGTGGCCAGGGATGCAGTGGCCACTTTGATCCAAAAAGTTACAGCGATGATGAATAAAGCAAAAAGGGGATAACATTATACAATCTTCCTAGGCACAATAATATGTTTGGCTCACTTATGGTTCTAGAACCAGAGGAAGAGAGAGAAAAGTGAAGGGTTATGGCAAGGCTGATGGCAAGAATTATGTGAGAAGATTCTGCCTTCCAGGAGCAGGAGATGCAAGTTAAGGAGTACGTTTTTTAAAGAAGTCATCAGAGGATGAGAGACAGGATGGAGGAAAGAGTCCTGTAAGGAAGAAAAAGGAAAGGAGAAAGTAGAACAAGGAAACTGGCACAGAGAAATCTCCCTCCCTCCTCTCTCTCTCTCTCTCTCTCTCTCTCTCTCTCTCTCTCTCTCTCTCTCTCTCTCTCTCTCTCTCCCTCTCCCTCTCTCTCTCCCTCCCTCCCCGCCTTGGGCAGAAATATCAATACACTAACCTAAGACCAAAGGAGACAAGACAAGATGGAGAATCTCAAATGTCTTGCCGTGTACTTCTGCTAAGACATAATGTGGTGTAATATGGTAATATTATTCCTTCTCAGTTTCTTATTTCTTCCAACCTTGTGTGTGTCCATGGGTGACGCTGTAGTGATTTCAGAGGAATTCTTCAGTAATATCTTAAGGGGAAAAGTGCTGGATCAATTACCAGGTAGAGACACAGGTTCATATGCTACCCTTGACCTGAGCTTCAATGTCCTCATCTACCTTTCCAAGCTTATTGTAAATTATTGTACTGTCCTTCATGTCAAACTGACTTACCAGCTGTTCCTCAAAAAGCACTCCACCTTCCATCTTCAGTCCTTTGCACAAGTTACCCCCTAGGCTTGGAATGCTTTCCCTTCTCATTTCTACTCCTCAGAATCTTTAGTTCCCTTCAGAGCTCAATTTGAATACCACCTCCTCCAGGAACCCTTTCCTGTGGGTGCAGTGGAATGTGTGCTGGATTTGCAACTTGAGTAAGTTAGTTGTGTATGACCTTGAGTAAGTTAGTTAACCTCTCAGGGCCTTGTCTTAAAAATGAGGCATTTAGACCACATGACCTTTTAAAAATACATTTCATCTGTAAGACTGTGATCCCATGATTCCTTCCATGAATACTGGAGATCTGCCCAAATTCACCTTGTATTTATTTTATCTATATTTTGCATATGCTTATATGTGTCTATGTTTTCCTCCTGATGAAATCCTAGATAAAATCTCTGTGCAGGCAAGTGAACCTGGAAATGTGAGTGGTCTGCTTGTCAAATCTCAAGACCCATGGGTCCCAAGCACTTTAAGAAGCCCAATGAAGTTGTTGTCATATGTAGTATAGTAGAAAGAGCCTGCAATTGGAGTTAGGATAACTAGTTTCAAATCTCAATCTAGCTACTTACTACCTGTGAGACCTTGAGAAAATCATTCAACCTTTATGTGCTTCATTTCCCTCACTTACAAAAAGGGGGGGGGGGTTGAGCTAGGTGGCCTCCAAGGTCTCTTCCAGATCTAATCTATGCTCCTATCATCCTATGATTTTGGCCATCCTAAGTGCAGCATATTCAGGAAAAAATTCACATGTACTTATTGACCAAAGAAAAATAATAGTAAACATTCATGTTAGACTTCCCCCTCTTGTTTTTTTGAGATTAGGTGTTCATATTTCATAGAAGTAGCTTAATCCCACTGCTGTTCAGCATGGAAGCTTTGACCTCTTTTGTTTTTGACTTAGTCCAGTTTGTCCCTCTGTAGGTTGCCCTTTGCTCACATAGATATACCTCATCAATCCCTGGCTTAGTTCAGCTACCTAATCAGTGTCAGCCTTATCATGGCTCAGAACTGCTGAGCTTAAGTGATCCCTTGACCTCTGCCTCACCTGTAGCAAAGACTACAGGAGTGCACCACCATATTCTGCTATATGGGACTTTAATGTTTATAGAGTGCATTCATAATCCCATTTGATTCTTACAACAGCCCTGTGAGGTAGATACCATGTTATGGCTATCTTAATAATGGATATTTTAATCCCCATTTTCTAGATGAGGGAATTGAGCCTCAGAGAGATTAAGTGATTAATCCATGGTCCCATGACCATTAGGTGTCAGAGGTATGATTAAATCCAGCTATCTCCTAACTTCAGGTTCTTGACACTATATTATTCTGCCTCTATGATACAGACCTGTTAGATTGGGGCCCTTCACCTGGAGATGAAGAGGGAATGTACAGATAGAGATAGAGTGTTTTATGAATACCCATGATTACAGGTACTGACTCTCTATGGTGAGATTCAAAGTCTGGAGAGGCAATACATATATTATGATACATGAACTTGAAACAAAGAATTGAATTGAACTATAGATTCTTTGAAGCCTCCATGTAAAGGATTTTGTTCCTTTATTTTTTGCCTTTCTGTCCATGTGCCTGGGTCTAGGTTGACGTAGTTAATCCTTGGTGATTTGTTGAAAGAGAAGGTCTTAAAATATCCATGAAAGTGTAAAGTTTAGCAATCAGACAGTAAGTGGGAGTTAAATGTATTTCCTAACCCTAAGTTAGAGGGAGCCTTGGACAGAGATAGTGCTCTTGGTGAGCAGAAAGTAGGGATTAAAAGAAAGACAATGTCTGCTGGCAGTGCTTAGCTGACTGGCTACTCTATGTTCCAAGATTATTCTGTCAGTAGATACTATGGCAATACTTTCTTTCTGGAGGGGAAAGGTCTATAGTACCTAAGGCTCTGGGAACTGACAGACTGTTGTATGGGGAGGAAAGAAGTTAAGGGCTTTTCCTCAGACACCGAGTGTGTAAGGGTCCTTTTTTTTTTTTTTTTTTTTTTTTGGTTAGGCAATGGGGTTAAGTGACTTGCCCAGGATCACACAGCTAGTAAGTGTTATGTGTCTGAGGTTGGATTTGAACTCAGGTCCTACTGAATCCAGGTCCGGTGCTCTATCCACTGTGCTACTTGGCTGCCCCTAAGGGTCCTTTTTTTTTTTTAAATAGCTTTTTGTGATTGTTTATTATTTCTTTTTGAAAAGAGTATTCATAGTTCTTATTTTTATACCACCTACATTTCCTAATCTATCCCTTCCTACTCCTAGAGATATAAACCATACAAAAAGAATATTTTTAAAAAATGTTTTAAAACCAGTTTAGAAAAATTTACCAAGTATCAACCAAGTCTGATATTATATGCAGTGTTGCACACTAATAGTCCTGCCCCCACCCCTTTCCACAACACGTTCTCATAGAAGGAAAAGAATTATTCTGTCATATCTCTGATTTAGGGTTGAACTTGTTCATAATTTCATAGCTGTTAGTTTCAATTTTTTACCGTAGTTATTCTTTCCATTTACATAGTTGAAGTCATTGAGTATATTGTTTTCCTGGTTCCAGTTACATCACTTCTAATCACTAATACATTATGAATTGTTCTAATCATTCCGGAAAGTAATTTGAAATTATGCAAAGAAAGTAACCAATTTTCTGCCAATATCATTGCCTGAATAGAAGGCAGGCTACTCAGTTCCTATATATATACTCCAGCAAACCCCTGAAGTTCACACCAAACCAAATAATATTGAGAAATTCAATGATAAACTGCAAAAAATCTTTAATATGAGAACTGCACAAAAAGTTAGTAAGTGCCCCCCAGCAGGAAATCCAGCATGAGCACAAGGTAGCCTCTTAGCTCAAATATAGATAGCCAAGAACACATGTAGCCTAGAAGGCTTGGTGACCAAATGGCAGCAAGAGCAGAGGGCTCCCCTGAGAAAGCTTCAGGGTGGTTGAAAAAAAAATTCCAGGGTTGAGACCTTGGAAAAACCTGGGGGTCAGCAGGAGACAAGGATGAGAATGGTACTATAGTGCTCACACTGGAATAGCTCAGGCCCAGAAGTTATCATATCATTAACACTCTGGAGATGCCAGAGAGGGGCCTGAAGGTCCAGGGCTTTGAACGGTCAGAACGAGAACCTGGGAAACTCAGGACAAGACTAAGCAGGGCTGACTACCACACTCAAAAATACATTGGGGGCAGGGATTGACCCTTGCACAAAGCCCTATTTCAGGAACTAAAGCTGGAGAGATAATAAACCGAAGAAAATACCACCAAGTATCAAAAATTATTGCAAGTCTAACTCTATAACAACTGCAAACAGAGACTTGGATTTTCTACAAGGACTAAATGAATATTGAGAGGAAGTAAAGCAAGAGATAAAAAAGAAAAAGAATGAAAACTCTTGAGGAAAGAATTGGAAGGAAAATAAGTAGCTTAGAAGAGAAAGTGGTACATCTTATTAAAGAAATAGAAGCCCTGAAAACTCTAATAGACCAAGTAAAAATCAATTACTCCATGAAAAAGCATGAAATATTTTTTTAAAAAATTAAAAGATTGAAAAAAGCAAAAGAAAATGTATGATATTTGATGTGAAAACAACTGACCTGGAATACAATTCAAAGAGAAATAACTTCAGAATCTTTGGACTCCTTGAAAACCATGATTTTTTAAAAGTTTTGACACTATATTTAAAGAAATTTTAAATGAAAACTGTCCATATCTATTAAAACCAGAGGGTAAAAACAGTTCAACTACCAAGGAATTACAGTCAGGATCATACAAGACTTAGTAGCATCTACTAAAAATAAAAAGAGATTTTGGAATACAATATTCCAAAATGCAAAAGATACAGACTTAAAACCAAGAATAATTTATCTTGCAAAGTTGACAATAATTCTACAGTGAAAAAAACAGACCCTTAACGGAACAGAGGACTTTCATATATTCTTCATTTTAAAAAAAAAAGGTCCAGAGCTGAGTAGAAACTTTGAAGTACAAACATGAGTCCAGAAAATTTAAGAAAGGCGAATTTATTTGAACAATTGTGAAGCTCTGTATGATGATATAATGCTAATGTAATGAGGGCCTAGAGTAAGTACATAGAGCCTCGGATGGTGTCTCCTCACATGATGAGACTGAGGAGCCTGCTTTTGTGAGAATTGTGATGACATGGAATAGAACTGCTTTTTAGAGATTATAGAGAATGCAGAGCTATCCTGTAAGTGGTTCTGGTCTGTTAACCACATAGTTAGGAGAAGCCTTTTTTAGTTGGCTGTGTGACCTGAATTGGAGGCATCTTCAAAAAGGCTTGAGCTAACCTTTGCCCAGTCTCTTTGGTCATTCTCTCTTAAGCTGCATTCTTAGTGGATCTTTTGGACACCACTGATGGTGTCCAGTGACAGACTGTGTTGTAAGGGGAGATGCCTTAGGCCCTCTCCACCAAGACTGCTTGGTGGCCCTGTGAATACAGGTTTCAGTGTTTGTTCTTTCAACTTAGGTGAAGAGAGAGCAGGATCTTGGCATCCTGACATCCCAGGGTCCAGGTTTTTGTATCCAACTCAACATTGGTACCTAAGGAGCAAGGAGTCACCTTTGGTTCTCAGACCAGGGTACCTGAGATGAGAACTCATTATTCTCAACTTGCTCCCACCAATCACTTTGGACTCTGCTCCTAGTAAGCTTTCCCTTTATCTTGCCCAGAACTAGATCCCTCTATTACCATTCTACCATTTCAAAACCACGTTTGGGGTTAGGAAGACCTGATTTCAAATTCAGTCTCATACACTTGCAAATGTGTGGCTGTGGGCAAGTCACTTAACCTGCATGCATCAGTTTCCTTATTTGTAAAATGAGGATAATATTAATATCTACTTCTCAGGGCTGTTGTGAGGATCAAATAAGACAACTGCAATTGCAAAGCACATTACATGGTGCCCAGCACCTAGTAAGCACTATATAAATGTTAGCTGTTTATCATCATTCTCATCACCACACCATCTTATTCATCTTCATCCTTCCTCCACTAGAACCTTAGATTCTGCTTCTGGCCTCTGATGGTTGCATTTTGCCCTGTCTTTCAAGAACCAAAGCTCCATATCATTTCCTGGCCATTTCTAAACCATGCTGCCACATTCCGTGCCAATCCTGCTCCCCTTTTAAATGCCCTTTATATGCTGTCTTCCTCCCCCCACTAGAAGGTATGCTAGTAAAAGGCAGAAAGTGATCATATTGACCTGTCTAGAACTTAGCACAATACCTAACTCATAGTAGTGCTTTATCTTTCATTAATTCATTCTAACTTCTACCTAACAGCCGAAGCTCTGTATTTTCATTACATGGGCTGCCCCAACATTATTATTTTTAACAATAAATGTGCATTTACTTCCACTGAGCCTGAAGACTGCATAGATAGGAACCTTAGATGAGCTGTCACCACCACACCTCATCACCTTCAAGAAAATAATCTGATAAAGAACATTTCCGACAGCTGAGAATGCCTCCACTGGTTGTTGGATAAGATGGTCTTGCCAGGTTTCTCATCATTATACTACATGACTGTCATTCCACATTTGACAACAGCAATCAAACCTGCTGATTCACTAATGGGACGTCTTGGGGCTTGCCTTGATTATCTCCATTCAGACTTCTCCAATAAACAAGAATGCATCCAGGATTCTGCTCTGCTTAAATCTGCCCTTCATTAATTTTTACCAAGAGGGCAAATCTTTCCTAAGGCCAGGTCAACTCAGTTCAATTCAATTCAGTTCATTTCAACAAATATGTATTAAGTGCCATGTACAAGGCTCTGAGCCATACAAGGAGGGGAATACAGAGATAAACAAGACATATTACCTTCCTCAAGGAGTTTGCAAGTTTAGAAGTGACATGTTGAAATAAATATGGTACAAATTAGAATATTGTAGGCTCATAGGAGAGCTACAGAGTGTTGCGTTAAATCCAAGGAAGGAGAGAATGCTTCTGCTGGAGGAATTGGGGAATTAAAGAAGCGACACATAAACTTGACCCTGATTTCATCAAGCTACTTTGGATGGGGTCTAGTCTGTTCTGGACTGGACTCAGGCCAGTCTCCTGAAAGTTTAAATTTGATAGTGGCGCAAAATGTGACACTCATAGATCATTCAACAGTAAACAAAAGACTATTTACTCAGCCATAGCAGGAGAAGGATATTTCAATAGGGAGAGGTATTGAAGACACTTCAAATTGATTCTGCCAAGCAAAGTTCTTTTGTCTGAATTGCCCATTGTGATTTACAAGCCAACAATCAGAGATGATACCTGGAGCTACTCGTGGTTACTTGGTCCTCAAGTGACTGGAAAGTGATATGAAGAGCCTTACCTTTTAATCCCAGGAGCCAACCATATTTTGAGGAGATTCTCAATACCTTTGAGGGGAAAATCAGCTTGTACCTACCACACAATGAGAGGTATGAGTATAGCACAAGCAGACTCTGGAACTACTCTCCCAACCCATTACTCATACCAGTAGGCCAAGTCTTAAGAGCTCAGGTGGTCCCCTGACTCTAGGGAGTAGCACTAAGGGGTTCAGGATTTTTCCCCTCAATGTTCATGAACTCCCTCATACTGATTATGTTTATTTCAGCAAGTCATACTTACCTAACTTTTAGAACTAGACCACTAAAGGGATAAAAAGTTAGTGCAAAACATTCCCCCAAACTGGGGACACACTCTCCCAGAGGTACATATAAAGTCCAGAAGAAAATGCACTCAGCTTTAGAGTACATGATATGGCAAAGAATGACTCACAACTCCTAGCTGAAGAAGTCCTTTATCCTCTTCGTGGGTACTTATGAAATTCCTGTTAGGAATGACATAGTTTTTCTTTAGGTTTCCTTATAGAGTCCTGAAACTCTCTTTCTTCAGTGTCTAATTTGTCCTTGCTTCCTCATTTCGACACTGCTGTGGTCTCAGGGACGAGGCTAGAACACTGATAAGCCCAAATCTTCTCACCCTTTGATGCTCAAAAGGTCCTCCTCTGGCCAAGGGAGGTGGAGAGGAGATTGAGACCGAGACCAAGGTTACAGGGTTCTTTTCCTTCTTTCTTCCACCCCCTCTAATTGATTCCTTTTCAGGGGTTTGTCTCTCCTCTCCATTCCACTGCCAGATGCTTAAATCTCTTAATTATAAACTTCCTCACAGGGTGTGATCAAGTTTCCTCAACTAATTGGAGCACACAGTGTCTCTTTAATTCATGCCAGTTCATCCAATAGCTTTCAAAGACATTCAATTTAATTGGGGACTTTTCCCACTTAATCTAGTTTTTGAATGATTGATTTAACAGAAGTGTTTAGGCCTTTTTCGCACCTAGCTCACACTTCTGATTGATTAATTCAACTTGGAAATGTGTTTCTTGTGATTATTGAGATAGAGGTATGAAATATCCCTTTCCCAGGAGAAATGTATTCCAGGCATCCTGATTAGTTCATGAAAAGGCACAGAAGGTGAAAAGATCAGAAGGAATATAGGGCAGGCAGTTTAGCCAGAACAGACAGTAAATGAAGAAGAGTGGCATGAAATGAGGCTGCAAAGATAGGTTAGATCCAGATTGTAGAGGTTACTGAAGTGAGTTTATGAAGCTAAGGAAATTGTACTTTATTACTAGGCAGGGAAGAATCATCAAAGTTTTTTCATCAGTAAAGTGTTGTTATCAGAGCTATGAATTAGAAAGATTACTCTGGTTGAACCATGGAGAATAAATTGGAAGGGGGGGATACAGAGAGATCAGCCAAGAAAGTATTGCAGTAGTGTAGGTGAGAGATAAGGGTCATCCAAACTAGGATGGTGACTATGTAATGAAAAGGATGGGGCAGATTTGAGAGGTGCTGAAGAGTAAGAAATTACAAGACTTGGCATAGAAGATAGGGGTAATGGGAAAGAATAAGAGGAAAGATTCTAAAGGAATGACAGAGTAGGCTAGCCACCTTATATATGAGTGTACTGTTTACAAAAGATAAAGATTTAGGTGTAAAAAAAAAAGACAGATGTTCAAATTGGAGTTGCAAGAGTGAATACAATCCCCAATGGATAGAGAAAAGAGGCAAAAGAGGCAGAATCCTAGAGAATACCTGCATTTAGGAGGCAGAAAGAGAAATAAACAAAAGAGTGGTTAGTGTAGTAGAATGATACTTGGATTTGGAATGAGGAGGAAGAGAGACAGAGACAGAGACAGAGACAGAGAGAGAGAGAGAGAGACAGAAAGAGACAGAGACAGAGAGAGAGAGAGACTGAAGGAGGAAAGAGTTTTAAGAAGGAAGGGACAGTCATCAGTGCCAAATGATGCAGAGAGGTCAAGGAAAATAAGAAGCAAGTCAAGATCATTGGATTTAATGATTGGCAGAAGGAGTTTATTCATGGCCTTTGAGATAGCAGTTTCAGAAGATTGGTGGGGTCAGAGGTCAGACTTCAAAAGGTTAAGGGGTGAGTAGGTAGTAAGGGAGTAGTCTGTAGAGACTACTTTCTCCAAAAGTTTAGTGGTGGAAGGAAAAATAAAAATAAAATAGTAGTTAGTGGGACAGCAGGAACAATAGAAGGGTATTTTGTTTTAAAATATTTTAAGGAATGAATGAATAAAATAAGCATTTAATGAATGGAAAGACATTTAGTAAAGCTTACTGTCTGCCAAGCACCACAGAAACAAGTAAAAAGCAAAGGCAAACCTGTTTTAAAAGACCTTACATTCTAATTGGATGAATCCATAAATATAGAGAAGTAGTGGCCAAGGAGTGGAATTTTGAGTGGGAATGCAATAGAGATGCTTAGTAGTGCCACAGGGGAGTAGGCTGACACACTTTTTCTTGGAAAAAAATTGATTTGACCATGATCCCAAAACCTGTGAATATTCGCAGTCAGAGGGAGAGAGTCAATGGAGGAAGAAAGAATGTACATGCAAGAAGGAGAGATAATTGATGGAAGAAGGTACCAAGAGAGATAAGAGGGGAAGAGGATCAAGAGCATATAAAGGAGAATTATTTCCTCTTCAAAGATGGGAGAAAAAGATGTAAAAGGCCCCCAAGTCTAGGGACAAAATAAGAAAAAGGATAAAGCTTTAATCAGGTAGAAATCCATGATTAAGGTTTCCAGGAATCACAAACTATGGAAGATTAGCTGTTTACAGGAACTCTGCCTGAATGTAACTGGAAAAAGGGATTTGGAGACAATTTTACAGTTGAGATCAAGGGATCTCTAACATAAAATGTCATCAGTGAACAATAACCCTCAGTCCTGAAAATTGTAGTTGGGAAAAACTGATGAAATAAAGATGTTGTAAGCAGTACAAACCAAAGGATGCTGTCCTCTTGAAATTTTGAAAAAGAGAATTGAGAAAGAATCTTTTCATGTTGATCCAGTACTGCTACTTTATCTGGCAGACACAAGTCAAAACCAATTAATCTTCCTCCTCTTCATCTGGAATTTCCTTCCTTGTGCAGTCAGTCAACAAGTATTTATTAAGTACATAGTATGTGCTGTCATTGACGGTGTGCATGAAATGCTGGAAATATAAAACAAAAGCAAAATCAGTCCCTCCCCTCAAGGAGCATACATTCTCATGGGGGAGATACCATATACAAACTAGTACTTATAAGATAAATAGAGCACATTCAAGATAATCTTAGAGGGAAAGGTAGCCTAGCAAATGGGAAGGACTACTGACGGAGATAAGATTTGAGCTGTCTTAAAGGGAGCTAGAGAAATGCAGAAATAGAGCTGCGGGTGGAAAGTAGTTTAGATATTAGAGGAAAATTTTCTTCCTGCAAAGCCCTTGTACCCATTTTTTCTTGAAATCCCACCCATTGTTCAAGACCTAGTTCAAACACCAACTTCTCCATTCGTGGAGAATGACTTCAGCCTTCCCTCACTCCACCAGTGGGAAATGATTTTTCCTTATTCATAACTCTCATAACACTTTACTTATATTATTCTTATGCATTTATCATGTTCTATTCATATTGTAGAAATATATGTGGTGTGTGTGTCTCCCTACTGTATCTTAAGCTTCTTAAGGGCAAGGATTTGTTTGTTTTTTGTTTTTGTTTTCTTCTTTTTTTTTTTTTTTGCATTTCCTCTAGCACCATGTTGAATGGGTTGTATGTGTTTGCAGTGCTCTAAACCAAATACTCTAGGACCCAATTTTCAAAACCATTCTATACCATCCATAAACAACATATCCCTAGTTCCAATTAAGAAGGAAGGAGGGGAAAAGATACTGTCTATCCCAGAGAACAACATACCAGAACAAATTTGGGAGGGGAATAAGGAAAGATTGTAATCATTCTAATTTATGCAAACGGGCTTCTCTAGTCATGTAAAGGTAGTGTTGTTCAATGATATCATTAATCACTGAATAAAATAAAAGGTTTGAAATGCAAGGCAGAGAAGTTTTCTCCTAGAAGCAAGAGAGAACCACTGAAAGATTTTGAACTAGGGTGTAATGTTGTTATACCTGTGCCTTAGGGAGATCATTTTGGCATTGATGTGAAAGATGTTTGGGACAGGGGAGAGACTGGAGGCAGAAAGATCACTACAAAACACACACTAGTCTAGGCAAGAGGTATTATGAATCTGAACGAGGGTGATGACCAAGCGCATAGAGAGAAAGGGATGGATGTGAGAGGTAGAATTGCAGATAGAATTAATAAGACTTGAAAACTTATTGGATACAGAAAAGAAAAAATGAAGGGTGATGCTGAGGTTGTGAACCTGGGTGATTGGCAGTTTGGAGGAGGTGTAGATCCAGGTGGGAAGATAATAGGGTCTGCTTTTGACTTGTTGAAAAGTTTTGGTTTTGATTTGTTGAAGTTGAGGTGTATAAATGGAGGTTCTCAGCAAGAAGCTGGCAATGAGGGATTAGTTTGATGGTGAGAGATTTGGGCTGAATACATAGTTTGGGGGGTCATTTACATAGAGATAATAAATGAACTCAAGAGAGCTGAGATGAGAAGAGATTATAGAGAGAGAAGAGAGCAGGCCCAGGATAGCTCCGTGGGAGACACCACACTTACCAGGTGAGAGATGGATAATGATTCAATAAAAGTCTGAGAAAGAGCAGCCATACAGGTAGGATAAACCAGAATAGGGGCACATCAAGGAAGTCAAGGGAAGAAAGAGTATCAAGGTTCAGAGAATAGTCAGTGATGTCAAAAGCTGTAGAGCATCAAGAATGAGGACTGGGAAAATAGAAATAATGGTTGAGACAAATAGAAAGTGTATAATAAATGCTTGAATGAATGAATGAGTTAATGAACAGAGAAAGGAAGGCATGATTAGTACTGGGCTATTTCCACAAAGCAGGCAAGGTGAATTCCCCAACCTAGGTGCTAGTCAAAGTTTCCTAGGGTATCTCTATCCTTATCACATTGGAAAAGTGCATAAAACAGAGGGTACCACTCAAACTCATAGATGGCATATTATTCATCCTGGTACATAACAGAATACAGTCCACTCACCTGACAAATTGATCTTCCTGAAGTATAGAGACCATATCACACCTACCCCTCACCAAATTCAGTAAACTGCAGCGGTTCCATATTACCTTCAGGATCAAATACAAAATCTGTCTATCATTTAAAGCCTATATCAACCTGACCTTTTCCTACTTATACAGTGTTTTTAAACCTTACTGCTCTTCACAATCCAGTGACGCTGGCCTCCATGTTCCTCACACAAGGCACTCATCTCCTGACTGAATGTTTTCACTGGCTGTACCCCAAGGAGAGTTCTCTCCCCTTTAATTTCTATCTCCTGTCTTCCCTGACTTCTTTCAAGACCCAGTTAAAATCTCACCTTCTGCAAGGTGTTTCCTATTCTGAGTGCAGATTGAAGCATAATATTTTTCACTTTCTTTATGTTTCTTGGGTTGTTGTTGTTGTATTTTTTTTCAACATGGCTAATAGGTAAATATGTTTTGTATGACTTCACGTAATTGATATCATATTGCTTGTCTTCTCAACCAGTGGGAGAGGAATGGGAGGGAGAGAGAATTTGGAACTCAGCATTTCAAAAAATGAACGTTACAAAAATAAATAATAAAAAGACAAAAAACCTCAAGTATTTCCTGTTCCCCCTTAAGGTTATAGCCATCTCTATGTTGATTTTTTAAAAATGTATTCTTTCTATGTCTTCTTCACATACAGTTGTTTGTATATTATTTTCCCCCATTAGACCATGAATTCCTTGAGAACAAGAAATGGGGGTTTTTTGCCCTTTTTTGTATCCTCAGCACTTAGCAGAGTGCCAGACACTTAGTAGGTCCTTATTAAGTGCTTGTTGACTTTAGGAGGCCTAAAACAAGGATGCATAGTTAATACATACAATGAGAGTCTGTATTCAAAAAGATTATGATATGCTAGAATGATGCTAAATTAAATCTAGTATGGATAAATATAAATTACTCAAGTCCTCAAAGGATTTGTGTTTTACTCATTTTGGGGAATTCCCCATGTGGGAATTCAACACAAATGGAAAACCATTTATAACCTAGTTGATTAAGTTGTAGGAAAATTTCTGAAGCAATAGTGACTTTCTTAGGTCACACATCTAGCAAGTATCAGAGAGGGGATTTTCACTTAATCCAAGGATTCTTCCTAAATCCCAAACAAACACTTGATTCACTATAACATGCTACACCTTATTTATTTTTTTTAAATAGACTGTACAAGCATAGGATAGAGGGGATATGACTAAACAACAGTTTATGTGAGAAAAAGATTTAGAAGTATTAGTGACCTGAAAGATCAATTAAAAAATCAAGAATGTGATTGTTAGCAGCCAACAAAGCTGCTATGATCTAAGGCAGCATTAAGAGGGACCATGGTGCCCAGAATGAGGCAGTTGATTATCCTGTTGCACTCTGCCCTGGTCAGATTATATCTTGAGTATTGCATGCAGTTCTGAGTGTCACATTTTATTTCACTAATGTTTTATGTATGATACATATATATGTATTTTACTAGGGGAAAATATTATTATTATTATTATTAAATTATTTAAATTAATATTAAATTATTAAAAGTATTATTTATCTCCTGAATGATCAAATATCAACTATGTCTATATGATAAACATATTTATCTTCTCAAGTTTACTGTTGTTTATTTATGAAATGTATCATTGAAACATTTTGTTTTGACACAATAGATACTTCCCAAGAAACCCATAAATAACTTCCCTTACAAAGTACATTCCATAGGGGAAAAAATCAAAACAAAAGCACCTTCTAGTGTGATCACAACTGATAGCACATGCCATTTTCCATTTGGCAGTTTATCAACTGCTAACAGAAAGGAAGGATATGTTCTTTTTCTTTAATAATATCGTACAGTCAGTAACCATTGTATATGATCCAAGCTTTGTTCTCTCTCATTGTTCATTTTGTTTACATCATTGTAATCTTATGTTATTCTTTAAATTCTGGTTTCTTTGTTGCTGTTCAGTTGTTTCATCCTTTCTGACTCTTTGTGACTCTGTGGACCATACATAGGGTTTTCTAGGCAACAATACTGTAGTGGTTTGCATTTTCTTCTCCAATGGATTAAGGATAACAGAGGTTAAGTTGGCCAGGGTCACACTGCTAGTAAGTGTCTGAGACCAGATTTGAATTCAGGTCTTTCTGACTCCAGGCCCAGCACTCTATCCACTGAGCCATCCAGATGCCCTTCTGGTTTCTTTATTAAGTATTATTTCATACACATCTTCCCAGGTTTCTCTGAATTCTTCATATGTATCAATCTTCACAAACAGTAATATTCCATTACATTTATATGCTACATTAATTCCCCAATCATCAAACATATATTTTCTTTACCTTTTTTAAACAAATGATATTGATATACACACATATACATATGAGCCTTTTATTGCTGTTGTAAGGATGAGCTCTTCTACCCCATCTCAATTAATGTAATCATAGAAGACACAGAGACTTCATTTAAATCAAATCAACAATTTAAACTATGTATTAAGGAATTTTCCTAAAATACCACTAAAATGTGAATGTTATTAATTAATTTAAGAAGATTGTAGAATTTTAACCATTTGACGAATGCAGATGAGTTGTACACAAGCAGCATCTTGCAGTTAGCTAAAAGAATCATACCCTCAGGGGCAGCTAGGTGATGCAGTGAATAGAGAACCAGGCCTGGAGTCAAAATGACTTGAGTTCAAATCTAGCCTCAGGCACTTGACACTTACTAGCTGTGTGACCCTGGGCAAGTCACTTAACACCAATTGCCTCACAAAAAAAAAAAAAAGAAGAATCATATCCTCTAGTCCATGTTTAAAAACAGCAACCAGTCAAGTGGTAAGCCTTGTAGTCTTGTAGGTGAGGTAAGTCTTGTAGTTGAGGCCTCCAATTTCAGGAGTTAAAAATTCTAGTTGAAGAGTTGGAGTCAAGCCTTTCTCTCCTCTTGACATACTCCCCACTTCCTCCACAAGACTAGAGTAGAATGACACATCAAAGACAAACATTAGGAAAAATAGTCACCAGATAATGGAGGCAGCTTCAAAGATCATTGATACCTCTTGCATCAGAGAGGAATGTTGGCTGTGATCAAGAAAGGACTGTTAGGCCATAACATTCCCAAATTGTGAGTCACTTGTCACACATGTCCAAGAGTATGCTGGGTCAGCTGAAATGGTCTTGAGGAAGCCAACTGCTAAAATTTCAGTGTGAGTATTCTATGCCTCAGAAATTAGCAGATGTTACAAATCAGGGCTTGATTAATTGTTTTGGGGATTGTTTAGACTTAAGAAAATTGTGGAGAAAATATTAATGATGTAGTTTAAAAATAAAAGTGTGTTGTATCTCCTTTTTGGGAGGAGAGCTGGTTGTTAAACATTTACCAGCATATTACTTCATATATATTACCCCTACATCTGTGCCTTACTATACCTCAACTCTATTTGATCCCACTCTTCCTACGGACCCACGTGTGCTTGTAGGAGAGAAACCCCCAGACTTTTGGGGGAATATTTGTACCAACTATGCTTACTATACCAACTTAGTAAATAGTTTTGGTAAAAACTAATTAAGTCTACTGACTGATTGTTAATAGAACACATTCAAGTGAGGACCTGTGAATGACAGTACTAGATACCCAATCCCTCAGGGTTACTCTTAAAATGTTGGAAGTAATGTGGTAGAGTGAATGATTCTCTGGGGACCCCAAACTGTAAATGCAAGAACAAGTTGGGGAAGTGAGCTCAGAAAGGCTGCTACATTGTCAGTAACCTTGTTGGGGTACACAACTAACAATGGGCTCTCTGTGTCAAAATTAGAGTTTATTAACTTTTCTTACATTGTTCCATCTTGTTTCTAGAAACTTCAAACCAATTCATTGTTCAACCAGGAAGGTATTTCGTTTGCATTTTTTTAAATTACTAATGACTGAGAGCAGTTTTTTCAGGTGGTTGTTGATATGTGTATTATTTCTTTTGAAAACTCCTTTTATTCTTAGACCACTTGTCTATTTGGGAATGGTTTTTAACCATGTAAACTCTTGTTTCTTATAGATTTTGGCTCTCAGATCTTTATCAGAGATATTTAATATAAGGATCCTCTTGCCCCCCCAGTTGGTGTCTTTTCTTCTGATTCTAGCTAAATTGATTTTATATACATAAAAGCTTTAAAAAAATTTTTAAATGATCCAGATTGTCTGATTTCTTTTTTCATATATAATTTCTTCTTTTCTGTTTATGTTTATGAGAATTTCTCCTATCCAGAGTTGTAAAAAATAAAACCTTCCATTCTCTAATTTTTAAAAGATGTGATTTTTAATTCTCAAACATTTGGAATTTATTACAACATATACTGTAAGATGTTAGTTTAAACTATTTTTTCTGGATTGTTTTCCATTTTTCCAGTAGTTCTTGTCAAATAAAGAGCCCTTTCCTCAAAAGTAAGGTCATTTTGCACCAATTTTTGGAAGGATCATAGAATGCAGTAAGAGGAGAGCAACCAGGGTTTCCATTTCCTTTCATGAAAGGAAATGGAAACCTTGGTCTACAAGGCCCATCTGAAGAAATAGGGGCTAGGAAATGAGGAAAAATAACATATGAAGGACTTGAGAACCATCTTAAGATAAAGGTTTGTTATGAGGAAGAGAAATCTGATCTTTCTTTCTCTAGTAGGCAGAACTTGGGGTAGTAGATCTAAGTTTCAGAGAGGCAGATTTTGACTCCATATAAATTAGAATTTCCTAACAATTACAGAAGTTTAATGTCCTGTCCTCGTGCATTGAAATATTATTATTTTCTTGTATTATTTAACTTTTTGCTTGTTTGCATCTTCTTTCTTCCATTAGATTGAGAGTTTCAAGGGCAAGGATTTCACCTTATATTTTTCTGTATTTTCCATAGTTTAGCCCAGGGTCCTATAAATGTTTGCTGATTTGAAAAAAAAATAGAGCTGTCCAAAATTGAATGGACTTTCTTAAGAGTTAATGGTTTCTCCATCACTGGAGGTCTTCTAGTAAAAAATAGATAACCACTTGTTGGAGAAATCATAGAGGAACATGGTTTAGATATGAATTGGACTAAATTAAGCTGCTAAGGTCCTTTCTGACTAAGATTTTACAAAACATTTGTTGCGTAAATACTTATGTACTATGCGTAGAGAATTGACCCAGGCTTTGTAGAGAATACAATATATGTGACCAAGCTCCTCATCTCAAAGATGTTAAAATCTTTTATTTTTTTTGTTTCCTCTTTCTGGTGGTTCCTCCTATTGGTTCTAATTCTTCCTTACCACATGACTAATGTGAAAATATGTTTAATAGGAATGTGAATGTGTAGCCTATATCAGATTGCACACCATCTTGGGGAAGGAGGGGGAGAAAAATTTAAAACTCAAAAGCTTATGGAAGTGATTGTTGATAAATCAAAATAAATTAATAAAAAAAATTTTTTTAAAAGATGTTAAAATCTGTAAAACTTGGAGATAGAAGAAACTGTGGAGACCACTTAATCTAACCTCTCATTTTACAGATGAAGAAATTGGAGCCCAGAGAAGTGACTTACTTAGGGGTCACATAGCTAATTAGTGGCAGAGAGGGGGCTAGGACTCCCTCATTTTTTGTTTTTTTTATTTTTTATTTTTAATTTATTATTTTTAGTTTTCAACATTCACTTTAGTCCTATATTCTTTCAACTACATTAGTGGATCTAAAAGTGTGGTCTAGGTATTCCTGGGAGTCACTGAGACCCTTTCAGCGAGTCCACAAAGTCAAAACTCTTTTCTTAATAATTCTGATTTTTTAAAAATTTCTAATGTGGTAAATATTAGTAGGTATAACCCAAAAAACAAAAGCTCTTGTGTGAGGAAGTCCTCCTTATGTTTTGAAAGTGTAAATGGGTCCTCAAACCAAACCACTGAACTACACTATACTGTCTCTTTATAGACAAGCCTTCTGTTCTTCATGGATGACAGAGAGGTGAGGGGGAGGTGAACATATTCGTATTTTAGATCAAAGTTGTTGTAGTTTGGGGAGAAGGGGAAATATACACTAATGAAAAGAGAAGAGAGTTCAAACATGTCTTTAGAACCAATGAAGTTTTCAAAATACACTGATATGTTGTGATGTGGTAGTTAGGAAAGCCTGCTCTAAGGTATTTGAGTGTCTGTTTTAAGTTGATTCATTCAGTTTTCTATTCTTCTATGTCATAGCATCCTTCCAAACAGGGAAGTCGTGGTCCTCATCTCTGAGATAAAGTAGTGTCAGAAGCCAAAAGAAGTTAGTTGGGGTTGACTCCTAAACCATTTTGTTTCAGTGATGATGTCTATTTTTAAAGCAGGGCGTGTATCTTCAAGGCAGTGATGAAGCACTACTAATTACCATATTTTGTTTATGTGTTATATAGTTTTTTTTTAAGACATGCAAGTTTCAACATCCTTGTTTCTCTTCTGACTTCACAGAAATGCATACTTTGGAGGGGAGTGTCTTAAGCATGGTACAAGGGTTTTCACCTTTGTGAAAGGATTCATCTACATATGGTCATTTTCTGGGCCTATTCTATGTGTGGGGAATCAAGCAATGAAGACTTCCAATGTTTCCTAAGATCCAGAGAAGGCCAAATCCCATTTTGATGAATTCAAAGAAACTTTAGCATCTTTCCTCCAGGCAGTCTGGAGCACCGGATATGGTGCTGGGCTTACAGTCAAGAAGACCTTGGTTTACATTCCTAACAGCTGTGTAACTCTGGGCAAGTCACATAATCTTTAAGGTCTCAATTTCCTCATCTATAAAATAAACATAGTAATGGGACCTACATTGCTATGCTATAAGGATCTAACAAGATAATTGATATAAAGTGCTTTGCAAACCTTAAAAGCTTATTTAAATATGAGCTATTATCATTCATAAGGTAACTACCTGGCACAGTGGATGGAGGCATCAGGCCTAGAGTCAGGAAGACTTATCCTCCTGAGTTCAGATTTGGCCTTAGTCACTTACTAGTTCCGTGACCCTGGGTAATCACCTAATCCTGTTGCCTCAGTTTCCTCATCTGTAAAATGAACTGGAGAAAGGACTGGCAAAACACTCTGATATCTCTACCAAGAAAACCCTAAATGGGATCACAAAGAGTTAGAGATGACTGAAACAACTGAACAACTACAACAAAATTATCATTCATTAAATTTTCATTTTATCTAATCTGCACCTTTCATTATTTTCTCAGTCAGGGTCTGCTACCTGTACTGTCTCCTGCCCACCTCCTCAGTTCTACATCCCTGCTGAGATCCAAGTGATCATAAAGCAACACCATGAAGCACAAAAAAAAGAGAAAATTTCAGACAATAGCACTTCCTTCCTACAAATTCACTGCTCCTGGACTAAGTCCGAGATGAATTTGTTATGGCGAGATCATCAAAGTGCTTTCACAGGGCTTCCAACTGATGAATTGCTATGGAAACAGTTTGGCTGAATAGAACCCCATATTAACATGGCAATTGTTAAAACAGAGTTTGTCCTAAATGGGTAAATAGAAATAATCTTGAGTAAGCTGTGTCTTCTTAAGAGGGTGACAGCCATGGGGGAATGAAAAGAGTCAGAGAAGTTTTTTTTTACAGTCACTTGATCATGTGTGACTGTGTGACACTAGATAAGTCAGTTACCTGGATCTCACTTTCCTCATGTCTAGGTGGCACAATGGGTAAGAACACTAGACTTGAAGTCAGGAAGACTTGAGTTAAAATCCTATCTCATGTACTTGCTCTCTGTGTGACCTTGGACAAGTCACTTCATCTGTCTGTTTCCTCATTTGTAAAATGGGGATAATAATAGCACCTGACTCATAGAGTCATCGTAAGGATCAAATGAGACTCCATATGTACAGTGCAACAAAAACTTTTAAGCACTATATAAATGCTCTACACACGCACACCCCACACACACACATAGCTACTATTATTATAATTATTATTAGATCATTTCAAAGTTCCCTTCCACCCCTAAGTTAATGATACTATAAATAAAGAAACAAAGAAGGCTCTCTTAAAAAAAAGCATAAGGATGAAGAGAGATGTTAGAGAGAAAGAGAGAGAGATGGTCACCTTCTTTATCCTTTTTTTTCTTGTTTTATTCTAGTTTTTCTTCCTACCCATTCATGTTCTTTAAAGAATTCATAAAAATCAAATGAAAGGGCTGAGGAGAGTCTATGCTCCCTGTGTCAAGAAGTCACTTTAATCCTTTCTGGATTAGAGAATCACAGGTTTAGAGATGGAAAGGACCTCACAGTCCATTCTGTCCAATCCTTTCATTTTACAGATGAGAAACCTGAAGGCCAAAGAGGTGGAGGAACTCCAAGACCAGCCAAGTAGAGAGACGGGAAGGATTTGAACAATGTCCTCTGACTCCAAAGCCCGTACTCTTCCCATTGTATGAAATATAGAAATCACAAAGATGGCAGCCATTTTGAAGGCGTTCTTTTCTCTGGATTGTATGGCTGTATCCTAAACCCTTCACAGGATCAGAAGCGTAGAGCTGAAAGAGATCTCAGAGACCATCTGGTCCGACCCCCTCATTTTCCAGTGGTTCCAGGAGATTAAGTGGCTGATCCAAGATTACACGTGTAGAAATCATCAGAAGTAGAATTTGAGCCTCACTGGTCCAAAGCCAGCACTCATTCCACTGCACAAAATGTGTGAAACACAGTGCATTTGGATAGCATTTCAATGAATTATATGCCTTTATCCTAAGCCCTTCAATTGAGGAGAAAATTTCAGCTAGGAAATGCAATCTTATCAGATCATAGTGTTATTTATAATCTGTTTATACAATAATTAGCAGTATCACTCAGAAACACTAACTACCTTTGCATGAATAGAGAAGCCTCATTTGAATAAATTACAATATTTATCATCTTTCCATTTTCCCTTCCCAGAACCGGTATGATGTGCTGTTCCCTTGAGTAGTGGCAGTGTACTTTAATTCTTTTTTCTCCTATCTAAGCACTGTCTGTCATGTAGGAAGGATTTTTAAAATCCAAATGTCCTGGTACATTTGGCTTGGGATATTGCTAAGTTATATGGCCACTTCAGCCTTGAATAAATTCCATAAACAAACATTATTAAGTGTGTATTATTTGCAAGGTGCCAGCTGTAAGTATAGAGGCAGCTGCAAAAATAAATCATGTATGTTCTTTGCTGTCATGGAGCTTACAATTTTGTTGTTGTTCAGTCATTTCAAGCCCCCAAGTTCTCTTCTTTTTATTCCTGTCATTCAGAGTTGGCAGAAGACCCTCTTTGCCTGCTGCCATTCTCCATTCTCACCACCATCAGCTCATCTCTACTGGAGTTAGTGAAATATTGACACTCCATCTCTTCCTTTTGAGCCTTCCCACTCACTGTCCACCATGCCCACAGGCCTTCTCTTCTTCACCTCCACCTCTTCGTTTCTCCCACCTTGTGCAGGACTTTCCTGATCACCATAGCTGCTAATACCATCCCCCTTTCCTTTTGTCTCTTCCTTATATGTTTTATGGGCAGCTAGGTGGTGTAGCAGATAAAGCCCTGGGCTTGGAATCAGGAAGACTCATCTTCAAATGTTCAAAATCCAGCTTCAGATATTTACAAGTTTCGTTATCCTGGGAAAGTCACTTAACCCTTTTTGCCTCAGTTCTTCATCTGTAAAACGAGCTAAAGAAGGAAATGGCAAACTGCTCCAGGATCTTTGCCAAGAAAACCCTAAATGGGGTCATGAAGAGTTAGACATGATTGAACAATGAATATATTCTGTATTCACCTAAACTCATTGAGATCAGGGACTGGGTTTTTTGTTTTGCTTTGTTTTTGCTATTCTTGCTGTTCCTAGTGTTTAGCGCAAAGCCTGGCATGTAATAACTATTTAATAAATGCTTGTTGACTGACTTCCTTTCCTTTCCATTGTGTCCTATAGCGCTTCCTTTTAATTATTAACAAACTTCCCTTCAGCCTAGACTTCTGCTTATAGTCTTCTTACACTTCCCAGGACCTGACTTTCTCTGGACAGCACTAACTCTTTGACCACCCTGTCCAATACTAGACACCCCTTCTTTTATACTCCCTGACACGTAGAACCAGGAGAAGAAGCTACCATATTCCTTGCACCTATTGCCATTTCCTGGCAGCCCTTGCCACTGTCTCCATTACTTAGCAAATATCACTCCCCCTTTAAAATTCATTTAAAATTTAAAATTCTTTAAAATTCATTCCTGTCTGTCCAGATCCTTGATAGACCTTGAGGTCACTTTCCATCTTTTTCAATGTGTTCAGCACCTGGCTCACAGTGTTCTGTTCCCCCATGTCCTTAAATTCCTTTAAACAACTTTGCCTCCTAGTTCCTCGACCTTCTCAACTCCCATGAACTCTGACTCCAATTTACATCAACCATTCACAGGAGTGGCCATACCTTATACACTCTATCCTCTCCTGCTTCCCCTCCCAACCCATGTGTGGTAGGAGCAATATTCTAATCACTTGCTCCCACTCCTTCTATACAGGTTAGCCTAATTTTTCCTTAAGCTATATGGAGACCATCCTTGAGTCTTGGCTGGCTCAGGGAACTAAAGTTCAGGTTTTTGCATCACTTCCTGATTGATTGAGTGCAAAACAAACATGAGGAGCTCTAGGGGCACTCTGATGCTTGGCTGGTGGATCATAATGGGCACCTCATACAAGGCAGCTTCACTGAGAGCTAAATCAACTCTATTGGTCCTCAATATTTATCCTGGTGGAATATCCACCTCCCGCCATGGCAAAATAAATCTCCTTTTGTTAACTGTTGAATGACCTACTAGCATCTCATTTTGTTCCAGTCCCAAATTTAAACTCTTAGGGGACTGGCTTAAATCATACCTAGCCCAGAAAAAAAATATGGTATAGTCTTTCAGTAACACAATTGGCTTGTTGAAGTCAAGAGTGGGTAGCAAAAAGAAGGTGAGCCTGGATTGGCTTTCATGTTTCTGTTGGTTTTGGTGACACCTTTAGAGATGGTGGATGCTTACTGTGAAGGGGTCTCCAGCTCCTGGGAAATTAGAGTAAAGTTCTTGTGGCTATTTAGCAATGAGAGAACAATGTGAGTATGCCCTCTGTCCTTATACTTTTAAATTAATTGTGGTGAAGTTTCTTTTAGACCCACCAGCCTGTTGTCCTGAGTCTTCAAGAGTTTAAGCTGCCTCCAAGTTTACTAGGGTTCTCTTCAGAACTCAGTTTACTTCCAAAGCAGCTTGGAGGGATTGAACTTTGGGGGATAGAGAAAGACATTTTCCCTTATTAGAAAAAGACAAATTCAGAAGAACTAGTAAGCCTTTACTAGGACTGGATGCCTTTGTATTAGTAGTGGCAATTGCCCTATTTTGACACAGCTGACCCTGGCAGAACTGGCAGCAGGCAGAGACCATACCCCCAGTATATCTCCAGTGGGGGTACCCCAACCACGTACCCCTTGTCCCTCCCGGAAACTTGGACTTTGTCCCTGGGTCTCCCTGTTCAGATAAGCAAACTTTCACCTCATCTTGCCTAACCCCAAGCTCACAGTCCACTTCACAGGTCTTTCCTCACCAAGCATGTGCACCCTCCTTATCCTTTCTTCCCCACAACCTCTGCTTTCTAAGGCTCCTTTATATGTTGTTTCCTCCCATTAGAGTGGAAGCTTCTTGAAACCAGGGACTTTCTCACTTGCTTTTGTCTTGGAATTGTGATTATGCTGTGCCTGGCCCATAGTAAATGTTCGAATGTTCTATCTAATCTATTTATTTCTGTTGAAAGTATCACCATCTTTCCAGCTTCGCAACCTTAGGGTCTTCCCTGACTTTTCCCTCTTTGTTACTCTCTGTAACTATTCAGTTGCCCAATCGTATCAATTTAACTCCCTCCCCTTCTCTATTCAACACGCTAACATCCTTGGTCAGGTTTTTGTTGTCTCTTACCCAAACTGCTCTGATTTATGTCTGTGCTGCCAGGCTCTCTCCTCTGCAATCTGTCCTTCACACAAAGGCTACAATAATCTACTTGAGGCACAAATCTTGCCACGTAAGGGCCCTTCTCTAAAGTCTACAGTAGCTTTCTATTCCTACTAGGATAAGATGCAACTCCTTAACCTGGCAGTTAAGGCCATCTACAATCTAACTTCATTCTACTTTTCCTATCTCATTCATTTCTTCTACAGTCTAGTCAAACTCTACAACTGCCTCTTCCCTGAAATCAACATTTGTCTTTCACTTCCATGTATTTACAGAAGCCTTTCCCTCGGCACAGAATATATTCTATCCATAACTCTATCTCCTTAGATGTTGTTCCCCCCATTAGAATGTGAGCTCTTTGAAAGCAGTGTCTCAGCTCTTAGCACTTTGCACATAGTAAGCTCTTGAAAAATGCTTTCATTCCTTCATTCATTCATTCCCTGAATGTTTGCCTTCCTTCAAGGCTCAGCTTACTTCCTCAGGAAGTTTTCACTTACTTCTTCTATATTTATGGCATCCCAACCCTAGCAGAAAGAAAGCACTTTAAGGGCAGACTCTTCCACTTTTGTTTTGGCATACTCATTACCTAGCACAATGCCTTGCACATAGTAGTTGCCTAATAACTTTTTGAATTAAATTATTGTGCAAGCTGCTATGGTAATATAAAAAAGAAGTCAATCCCTAATTTTAAGTAGTTTTCAGGCTAATAAGTCAATGTTGTAAAGTACTTTGTATTCATTATCTCCTCATAATAACTCCATGAGATGAGTAGTTCATGTATGATTTCCCCCATTTTGTAGGTGAGAAAACTGAGGCTCAGATGAGCAAAAGGCTCAGGGTAACAAGTAGAAGATGTAAGGTTTGAATTCTCCAAATGTGGTGCACTTTCCACTACCCCATATCCACATATGATAGGGGACAGAAGACAGGTACCTGAAAAACTCTAATACAAGCAAGACAAGAGTAAGGGTAGAAGAGAAGAATAAACAAATTACTTTGGAGGTTCAGAGCATTGGGAGATAACAACTGGTTAGGAAAAACAGGAAAGGCTTCATGTAAGAACTGAAATTAAAAGTAAAAAAGAGAAGGTGAGGGCAGCTAGGTGGCATAATGAATAGGGTGCAGCCCCAGAGTCAGGAAGACCTGAGTTCAAATCTAGCATCAAACACTATCTGTGTGACCCTGGGTAAATCACTTAACCCTGATAGCCTCCAAAAAAAAAGTTAGATTATTTTTACAGGTAGAGATGGTAGAGAAGAAAGCATTCCCTGGGAAGAGATAACATGAACAGAATTGCAGAGGCCTGGAAAGCCTGGAAGCCCAGGAGTATGAGTCACATTCAAGGATAACCAATGACCTTGACTAAAGTGTAGAGTGCATGCAGGGAGGTGGTTCTCACAGGTTATGCCATGGCACACTGGCATGCTGCAAGTCTCATTAGATGTGCCATGAGACTTTGGATGTTAAATTATTGCAGCTAAAAAACAAAACTTATGACAATTTTTTGTTTAATATAAATTTTACTTATCTAATATAGTAAGTACAGTAGTTGCAAAATAAACAAAACTTGCCTATTAATCATTCTCAACCTCAAAACACATCAAATCTTGAACTCACAAAGAACTCCACAAAACAAAACCAGCTGTGTTTATTGAAGGGAAACTGCACTTCCATTTCTCCTCTCTGGTCTGCATTGCTGCCTGCTTCTTTACTACAATTCCACATGGTGTGAAATGCTATGCTATGAGCAAAAAAAAAAAAGAAGCTTTAGAACTAGTGATAAAGGAGAAGATAGTGTGGATCAAGCGAATGGAGGGACTATAATTTAGGCTGAGGATTTGGGGCTTTATTTTGTTAGCAGTGAGGTATCACTGAGGATTTCTGGATGGAGGAATGAGGTGATCAATCATGCTTCCCCTTTCCCCTGCAGCTTTCTGGCATGGATGGATAGATGGGTAGATAGATAGACAGACAGACAGATGAGAGATAGAGAGATAGTGATAGATAAATAGATAAAGTGATAGATAAATATAGTGATAGATAGATAGATATAGATATAGATATAGATGATATAGATATAGATATGTAATGAGGGGCCTGAATCTGCATTCTCTGAGCATGCTCAAAGTTCTCTACCTATTGCCAGACCGTATGGAGGCTGGGTGGGGAGCATGTTTCTGTAGAAGCATGATGACATGTAATGGAAGAGATCTGTTTGCTGATTCAGGGCACATGCACGTATTCTGACTTTTTCTATTTGCCTTATTGTGTGGAAAAGAGGAGGCTTTTGATTGGCTGCTGAGCTGAAACCAGATGTGTATTCAAAAGACACTAACTGGCCAAGGTGTTTTCTCTTTCCTGACTAACTATGTTCGAGTGAGGAGACAAGAACTGCTGTCAGCTTCTGGGTCTGGATGGGTCTTGGGCCCTGTTTCATTGGGAGAGAGCATGAGGCTTCACCTCCCTTCTGTTTCTAGAAAAGGCAGGAGGAGTGGTGGCCACAGGTCCCTGTTGCCAGTTGCCTATCTCTCCAACTGGACCTATGTTGGATCTAGTCTTCCCTGATTTTACATGAAAAAATTTAGAGATGGCTAGGTCAAAGGGAACTTCAAGAGGTTGGGAAAGTGAGATACCATGAATCTAATCATGAAAATCCAGACCAGGGTTTACTACCAGGTGAGGTAATAACTCAATTCCAAGGAATAGAATACAGTGGAAGATGAGATAAGTACCTGTCCAGCAAATTCTAGAGTGCATTTAGTGGGGCATAAAATATAATTGGGAAATGTTTAACAAAATAAATAAAATACACTACAATATAATGTTAATTTGTGCTTTTCGAAGTCTATGCATTTCTATTTGAAATTGACACCACTGTTTTAAAGGATAATATAAGCTTGGGTGTTGAGAGTGAAGTGGGAATGTTTGTCTCTGTTCTTCTTAGATCTTCTCAGTAAATATACCATTATAAAAGCTAATTGACATTAATTGGTTAAATTATACTGGTGTCTCTACTCGTTGGCAATTGATTTTAGGGAGAATGCATTCAAATGGAGGCTCAAATGGAGGACAGAATAAGATAAAGACAGGCCCAACCCCAAACCTCAACCCTTGGAATCCTAAAGGGAGCTGTAGCTTTGCTCTGGGGGACTTGATTTATCAGTATGAATGACAGTTGAAAAGCCTATGTGTCCATAGGCTACATGTTCAATGTAGAAACAGCAGGTGGTTTAATGATATGTTCTATCATCCTCCATCCCCAGCTATTTACAAGAGTTCAACACTTCAGAATTTCTTCCTCAAAAGACCAAGTTTCTTCTAAAATCATCAATTACATCACACAAAGTGGTTGTACTGGCAATAGATAATTTATGTGAAATAGAAAACCTGGGTAAAATAAGGAAAACACCCAATCAACAAACACTTTAGGTGTCCATGGCACAAATCACTAAACCACCTTTTCTTCCCAAAACCTTCTGGGTCTACCAAACCTTCAATTGATTTCTCCAGTCCCAGAGGAGCAATACATGGTGGGTTAGCAATTTGCCTCTCTTGTGACTATGAATGATTATATCTTGAAGAATGGGCCAGGTAACTATAATGTTTGAATCAGGGGCTGCTCAAAGATCAGGAAGCTATGGTTACTGCTCTCATCATATATGGGCAGTCTCCAGGGACTAGAAGAGTACAAATTATCCAAAGTTTGGCATTGTGGGATAGGAGTGGGAGGGGGGAAAAGGAAAGCCTTCAATGTTGGTCTATCTGTAGAAGAGGAAAAAGATTATGCTTTGCTACTGCAGGAGAGGGAAAATTAGGATTTTTATTCTCTTTCCTTCTGGTTCCGACCTTTGGAATTTGGGCATTGCCAGTCTTTTCCTTCTACTCTCCTCCTTCCACTGAGTACAACTTTCTAGTCATTGTCCTCTGCTCCATTCTGTAGAGGGGGGTTCCTACATCTTGTTTGCATAGAGCAATAGGGGTAGGGCAAATAACCCACTGGGGAAGCTCTCTCAACCCCTGTTCCCCCGCCAGACAGAAACTACTGTTGAGCTCACTTTATGTCTATAAAAGAACCAGATTCCTGCTTCTTTCATGTTTTGCAAATTTATGAACTATAAATCAATAAAATTATCCTTTATTTCACTTGCCAGCCCACAGCTGGCAAGATCCTGGCAATCTCTCACAGTCTGTTCCATTGTCTTTCCATGCAACATGCCATCCAATGCCCCTCTCCCTTACATCCCATTTCCAATAATGAAACATATAAATCAGAAATTGCTATAGTTGACTACATTTTATCTTATGCCAGCTTTCAACAGTAATTGAACAGAAATGAAAACAAACTTTAAAGACTAGATAAACTTTGGATTTAGAATATGCTCCCCCAGGCAGGGTGGGGTAGGAAGAGAGATAGAGAAGTGATGGAGGGATGGAGAGAGAGAGGGGGGAAGAGAGGAAGGGAGAGGGGGGAAGAGAGGAAGGGAGAGGGAGAAAGAGGGGAGAGAGAGAGAGAGAAAGAGAGAAGGCAAATGACAGTCTCAGTTTTGTTCTCCCCAAATGGAAAGTTCAGTAATTATCCATCTTCACCTCTCATCGTGATCTCAGGATGCTTTCCTGGCTGCTGCTGACAGAGGTGTCAGTCACCAACCTCTAGTGGCTGCTCAAATGCCAGTTTCCCCTTCATTTCTACTCTCATTCTAGTTTCTGGAACAAAAACAAAACAAAACAAAAAATTTGCTCTCTAAGGATCTAAGCTCCCTTCTATCCCTCTCATTTCTAATGCAAGGGAATGATAATACTTTTTTTCTAAGGCATAATCTCTCTTTAGTCAATGGGTCAAAAACAAATTTTGAAGATTTCTATCCCATCCTAAACCCATTCTGGATTACCAGATGTCTTCCCTGTTTTCTCACTCACTTCTCTCCCCCCCCCCATCCTAGAACCTATACAGGCTGGTAGACTGTTCATGTGACTAGGATGAGATACGAGCTCGCAATTCTATTCCTTCTGGTGAGGTTTTACTCTTTGACCTGCAGGCCCGCCCCCCAAACTCATCTGATCTACTAATAAAACCTAAGGACTCTAGACTTTGTAATCTGATCTGCTACGCATTTAGGACTTCTGGGCTTTTCTGTCTGCCCTGTAGCATGAACTTGCTTTCATGTGCTGTCTTACCCATTAGCGTGGTAACTCCTTAAGAGCAGGGACTCTGACTTTTTCTCTTTGATTGCCTGACATATTTATTTCCAGAGCTTAGCACAGCACCTTGGTACATAGTAAATGTTTAATAAATACTTTTTTATCCATGCATTAATTCATCCAGCAGGCTTCATCCCAATTGCTACGATAAAATGATTTTGGACCAAGTAGGAGTGGGGTCTTCTCTCTCCACCTTTTCTACTAAGAGGCTTTTCTCCTCTGAACTGCTATGTGTATGTCAGAGTTTAATCAGGAAGGAAAATTCCTCTGGGTCCCTGAAATAGATAAAGAGTCTGACTATAGGCACAGATTCACCCATATTAGGTTAAGCAGGCTAACTTGAAAAGGAGATCAAATTATAAAACTTCTGCTCTAAAACCCATTAAACACTTGGGTTTAATCACTCATCATTTCTAGACCATCAGGAAAACTTTATCCAATGGACCTGCAGCCCATAAAGATCTCAGACAAGCTGTCTAGGCTTATGTCACTGCAAGGCAAACAGTCTAGGTCTCTTTGAAAGTAAAACAAAATTGGCATGTATGAGCTCCCATAGTGTGCTCTAGGCAAATTGTTTGGCACCAGCCATCTAGAGAAGCAAAAGCCACACTGTTCCTATTAGCTTCTGTATTCATCAAAGGTACGATAATACAACAGATAGCATCCAAGGAAATTTGTTCTCAAAAATACTAGTTCACCTTGTAAAGTAAACACACTGGAAAACTTATCACTCAATTATAATCTAAACAAAAGAAAAATATTTTTTCAGACCCCACCAGACCCAGCAGTAGGACATTCAAGAAGGGGCATTTTGGATGACCGCCCTTCTCTCTCATGAGCTCCCACAGTACAGCACCTTCTGGGTTACTCCCTCAACTTGCACCAGATTGGGTCTCCAGAGGGTGGGTTATTACCTCAATTTCTAGTAGTAATTATGCAGGAATCTCCTCTTTAAAGTATTCCTGAGTCTTAACTCTCCAACTCTCCATGTCTCCAACTGCTTAACTCTCCTAAGGAATATGACTAATTTGTTTGCTTTACCAATCATGTTGTTTCTTTCTGACATTCAAAACACTTATTCATAACTCAAAAAGGTATGGCCAAAGTTTTTGTTAATTTAACACCCTGCTACTACATTGACCAAATGCTGTGACTGTATCAACTGAGGGCCAATAGGTGTCACAGTGAATAGAGCACGAGGCCTGGAGTCATGAAGACCTGAGTTCAAATCTTAACTCAGACGCTTATTAGATGTGTAAGCCTGTTTGCCTCAGTTTCCTCATCTGTAAAATGTGCTAGAGAAGGAAATTTCAGACCATTCCAGTCAGTATCTTTGCCAAGAAAATCCCAAATGGGATCACGAAGAGTTGGATATGATGGAAAAACTGAACAAGAATGACAACATATCCCCTGAGGGGGGTGGGAGAAGTCACATTGTTGCCCCTTCTCCCTGACCTATCTGAGATCTGTAGACATTTAGCTTATTTTAATTGTGGTCCCTATCCATTGCCAAGTTGTGCCGGTCTGCCTTAGAGTGACAGCAAGAGTTCTCCCACAGACTCCTCTGCTCTGCAAGAATCCTGCAAGGCTGTGAGAAGGAAATTAGCTGGAGCAGCAGAGTTAGCTCTGATGCAGTGGCTCAGGTATACCTGTTCTTTGCACAAAGGCAATTTGAGGAGCTCCCTCACTCACCCCAGGCTCGCACCGAATTTTACTTCAGAAGACGACCCCTCTCAACACCAAAAGTACTAATTTTTCAGAGGGAGAGAAACTCAGTGTCACCTCCTTCCAAGAAACTACCAGGTATTTGCTGAATGACTGGTTTTGAGAAGACAAATATGAATGTACCTAAACACACAGACAACCAAACTCACAAGGAATTACCTGTTTGTTTTTTCACTGATTCTTCCTTCTGAAGGTAGTGCTGTGGAATTCTGGTGATCACCGAGATAGAAGCTTTGGTTTACATGTCTCAATCCAACAAACACTGAAGTGATATCAGCAGCCATCACCCAGATAGAGCATAGTCGCCTCATGATTCACCTCTAGTGACTGGGATTGTTTTAATACAGTTTAAAACATTAGTTTACCAGCCCATTCTATTCTCAGTTGTTTTGTAGGATAGGTGGAGGCCATGAGAGGGAGGGAAAAAAGGAAGGACAGAGATGTGCATGAACTGGAATCATTTAGTAGAAACTCTGTTCCCTTTCTTCCAGGTGTAATGGTGGGATAGGGCCAGTGCTTCTCTGGAACAGCTTCTTTCCTCCAACCCACAACATAGGGAAGACAAAGCTACCTCCCTCCCCTGACCCACACCTGATTGGGTTACATGCTTGGTCCTGGCTTCCCTGGTGCAGCCAACAGGGAGGGGATAAAGCTGTCCCTGGTTGCCACCTTCCCCTTCCCTGATGCAGCTTCCTGATCACCTAAGGGTATAAAAACTTCCAAGCTGGTGGAATTGGAAGCGACATTAGTAACCTTAGCCTGACCATGTTTCCACTTGGAGATGAGGGGTGTGACATCCACAGAAGCTAAGAGTTACTCTATCCTTGTTGCAAATCATCACTATGTTAGACCAAAGTAAACCTTTGTGCTAAATGTTCAATGACTTTTTGAGTGCCTCATTTTGTCGTTGAACTTGAATTAAGAAGGTTCTGGCAGTAGAGTGTGCTTATAGCAAATGATCACATAGGGCTAACATAGAAGGTTTTCTTATTTATTTGAGGTTTAGAACTTTGATTTCATATGTATAGGGAATTCCCTCTGATAAAACAGATCAGCACTGTTAAGAAATTTGTCTGGAGTTAAACAGAGCTACCTGGAGCACTGAAAGGTTAAGCATTTTGCTCCAGGTCCCTCAGGAGTTAAACAGAGCTACCTGGAGCACTGAAAGGTTAAGCATTTTGCTCCAGGTCCCTCAGTCAATATGTAGCAGAAGAAAAGCTCAAACCCAGTCCTTCCTGACTGGAAGACAGCCTTCTTCCCTCTGCTTCTCTAAAGTCAAGTCAAGAAGAATTTATTAAACACTTATTATGTGCTAGGCATTGTGTTAAGTTCTTTGGATACAAAGAAAAGCCAAAAAAAATTCCTGTTGTCAAGAAGCTTACAATTTAACAAGAGAGCTCAACAATTTGCTGGATACTAAAATGTATACATGGATAGAGTTTAAACGGGGTGTTTGCATACAAATGATTATGCTTCAGGCAATTCATAAAAAACAAAAATTGCAGTAATAACTTTGGATAAAGCAACAGTAGAAATAAACACTATCAAGAAAGATAAAAGAGAAACCACATTAAGCTTTAATGTACTTTAAATAAAGAAATAATACCAGTATTAAATATATATACATATATATCAAGAGGCAAGGCATCTAAGTACTTAAAGGAAAAGTCAAATGTAATAAAAAAAAGACCTTAAAAATAAGACAATAATTATAGGTGACTTTAATATACTTCTTTCAGAGCTCAATAAATTGAACAGAAAGATAACATAAAGAAAATTATGGATCTGAACAGATGACTGAAAAAAAAGTTTTACTAGAATTGTAGAGATAAATAATGGTGATATTTCATATTGTCATGAAAAATGTATTCAAAATATATTCATATTTTAATGCCAGAGTCACTCTAGGTCCAGTAAGTCTTAGGTGGTATGGAGTAAAAACTAAGTATAGGGGACCAAACAACCAACCAAAACTAATGATGAAGTAGTCAGAGGTCAAGACATATGAGCCTTTCTTCCAAATCTTCAGTTCAGCAACAACAATCATTTATAAAGTACTTATTATGTGTAAAGCACTACCTTATTTAGAAGCAGTTTTAGGTGTCTCTAAAAGAAGAAACAAGAGGAAGTTGTTTTTATTTTTTTAAATTCTAGACTTGATTCTGACTAATTAGGATCAATTAGTTATCTGAGTCAAAATGAAAGGAACTTTGAAAGGGAGTTAACATGATAACTTGAAATTTATAAAGGATAAGAAGATACATGCATAGAAAAGATATGATCTAAACTTTGTGAGTGTGGGTTTCAAAGTGTCTAAACTAAAGACAGATGGGATCCTATGTCCTGAAATTCAAAAAAAAAAGGATGCCAGCTCAAGAAGAATGTGACAATGAACTTGTAAATAGAAGGGGACTTAGAGGTCATCTAATCCAATTCTTTCATTTTACAGGTGATGAAAACAAGGCTAAGGGAGGCTACAGGATTTGTTTAAAGTCATATAGGTAATGGATAATATTTAAACCTATGTCTCCTGACTCTACATCTAGTATCTATCTAACCATTGTGCCACACTGCCTCTGAGGAGCTTAAGAACCAACTACTTATAACATGGCCACAAATTATTCTAATGAGGAATATAGGTGCTAGCTTTGAGGAATGCAGGACTGGCTTTTGGGTGATTTCCCCCCCCCCATCTCTTGGTCATAGAGGAAGAAAGGTTTGCTGTATGATGGATAGGGGATTTGTATAAGACTTTTTTTTTCCCACCAGAAACTGAGGAAGGCCACTTTTGTGACTCCTTTTATTAAAATGGCAGGAAAAAATGTGTTTCCCATTAAGACAATAATTTAATTGAAATTTCTGTTAGGATTTTGACAGAGAAGGAAAGATAGGTCACTAGTTTCCAAGATGAAAATCATCATGACCAGTACTGTCTGAGGCAAGGCAAGCTAGGAATTGCACTAGAATCTGGTGGTAGTAATGAGAGTTTCTGAGATTCCGTTGAACAAGGAGAGAAACTATATCATCACTTCGGCACAGCTGCGGAGATAATTTAACAAATCCAGTAGATATATAGGTGCAGAATGGGTGAAACATCCCACCTTTCCCTGGCTGCAGGATTCTGCCTATACCTGGACCTTTTGGATCTATAAGTCTTTTGAAGGAGCTTTTTTTCTCAAACTACTCTAGAATGAAAGGAAATTAAATTGTATTTATTTAGGAATGAAGATGAGAATATATGTTTCTTTATTATTCATTACCTTCCTGGTCAAATATTTCACTGTTTCAATGTTTTTTTTTTCCTTGCCTGGATTAGCAACTTTATATGTAGCCCATAATTAACCTCAGGAATTCCCTGTTTTTGAACTGGGTTAGAGCAACTATGCCAAGTTAGGCAAATTATCACTAAACGTTTCCACAATTTGACCAAAAATTTGTGAGGGTCCAGAGGTAATTGGATCCATAAGATTACAGGAAGAAATGGGGGAATGCCTATAGAGATTAATGTGGATGAATAGGAGATTCATGAACAAATTTAGATTCAAATAGGGCATGTATAAAAGGTGGAAGTGAGGTCAGGGAATTAATTCTAAATACATACATACCTTGGAGATGTTGTAGGCTTGGTTCCATACCACCACAATAAAGCAATTATCACAATAAAGTGAATCACATATTTTTTTTTTGTTTCCTGGTACATATAAAAGTTATGTTTCCACTGCTGTAGTCTAATAAGTGTGAATAAGTATTACATCTAAAAAAGCAAAGTACATACCTTAATTTTAAAAGTACTTCATTGCTAAGAAATGCTAACCATCATCTGAGCCTTCAACCTGTCACAATCTTTTTGTAGGTGGTGGATCTTGCTTCAATGTTGATGGCTGCTGACTGATCAGGATCATGGTTGCTGAAGGTTGGAGTGATTGTGTCAATTTTTTAAAAATAAGACAACAATGAAATTTGCCATATTGATTGACTCTTCTTTCATAAAAGATTTCTCTGTAGCATGTGATGTCATTTGATAACATTTTACCCACAGTATAACTTCTTTCAAAATTGGAGTCAATACTCTCATACCCTGCTGCTGCTTTATCAACTAAGTTTATGTAAAATTCTTCAACATTGTTGTGACTTAGGGAATAGAGAGGCCTGAGGAGAGAGAGGTGGGAGGATGGTCAGTTGGTGGAGCAGTGAGAACACACACAACATTTATCAGTTAAGTTCACCATCTTATATAGCTACCAAAATAATTGCAAAAAAACCATCAAAGATGACACAGATCACTGTAACAGACATAACAATCATGAAAAAGTTTTAGATATTGTGAGAATTACCAATATGTGACACAGAGACATGTTATGAGCACATGCTGTGGGAAAAATGGCACCAATAGACTTACTTCATACAGAGTTGCCACAAACCTTCAATTTGTTAAAAAAAAAAAAAATCTACGAAGTGCAGTAATGTGAAGCACAATAAAACAAAGCCTGCCTGTACAAACATGGCTAGATCCTAACAGAATAATGGCAGGAAGGACAAAGTTCGCTAAGAGCTAAGGCTTAAGGAATCACAGAATTTCTATGTTGGAAAAGACTTCAGAGACCATCTAGCCCTATCCATCCCCAAATATAACAGCTGGTGTCAAACAATTATTCATCTCCACTTGAAGACTTTGATGGATCTTTAATAGAACTGGACTAGAGGCCTTTCAGGTCCCTTTTAGCTCCAGGTCTATGATCTATAATCCAGTATTAATCCTTTGTGGTTTCCTCTGTGAAAAATGTCAAAGGCAAGAAAAAAGGACAGCAAGAAGGAAAACAAGGAATAGATTGGATTCCTGTGCCTGTGTGAATAAAGATGGAAGAATAACAATGGATAATAGAAAATAGAGTCACAACTCCTATTTTAATGCTAGGATGAAAAATCTATAGATTAGGAAAGATAGAACAAATATTATGAACAGGGAACTAAAATTCAGGATAAGTGAGGAGACAAGAAGAAAGTTGGCCTTGATGAGATCAAGTTACCTGATACAAATGAATTACATCCTGTCTTGTGGCTATGATTGCTGAACCCTGATCATCAATCAATCAAGGAGCATTGGTTAAGTGTTTAGTACGGGCCATATGTTGTGCAAGGCACTGAGGATTAAAAGACAAAAATGAAACAATCCCTGCCCTCAGAGAACTTATATTATATTAAAGGAAGCATCTTGTAAAAATATAGATATAAATAAAATAGATTCAGAATAGATAAAATATGATGGAGATAAAGTGGAAAGTTTGATCAGGAAAAAATATCATGTGGAAAGTGTCACTTAAAGTGAATCTTGAAAGAAAATGGGAAATTTAAGAAATAGATCTAAATTAGGAGGGATTAGGATTCCAGTAATGGGGGATAGGAAGTATAAAAGCACTGATATAGGAAACAGTCTAGTGTATGAGGAACAGTAAGAAGTTATTCTGGTTCAGACTCAACTCGGGTCAGTTTAGTGAGTCAAGTTCAGGTTTTGAATGCAATAGGACACTCACAGACCATAAAATGCAGTAAAAATTATTTTGCTAATAATAAACAATAAAAATAATATAATTCTTAAGGATTCAGGAAAAAAACTACTACTTCTCTTTACTTTCACATATACAGAACTACAGTTACTAGCCATGCTAAGTCAGAAATGGGTTCCCATAAGACAATAGAAATTCTACTAAAGACTTTTACACTAACTCCCATGGGCTGAGCTTTCTATGCTTTGGGGAGCAAGGAAATCAATCTAATGATAATCCGGAGAATAGCCTATATAATCTGTTTTTAAGGACGCTAACCTAGTCTATATAATATACCACACAAATTCTATTGAACTATTGACAGCCTATGTATAATTGCGGAAAATAAGAACATAGCACCATACGCTTAAAAGTAAAAAGGACCACAGAGATGCCATAGAATTGAAGATAAGCAAAGATTATCCCAATTTTCAAAAAGGGGAAGAAAGTAGATCTGCCAAACTATGGATCAGAGAATTTGGTGTCAGTTTTTTTTTTTATAATACTTGAATGGATTATTAGGAACATATTTCCAAAGCTTAAAAATCACATGTTCCAACATGCTCATTTTACAGATGAGGAAATAGAGACCTTGGAAAGTTAGATGACTCACCAAAGGTGATGTAGGTAATAGATATCAGGGCCAAGATTAAATCCCAGAAACACTGACTCCAAATCCAGAGCTCTTTAAGAATTATTTGTGAATACTTCGAAAGGGAAGTGGAACTATGAGCCAATATTTGTTTTGCTGAGAGCAAGTTATGACTCTCTAACTCAATTTCATTTTTAGACATAAATTTTTAGGCTCATGGATTAGAGAAATTCTGTAAACCTGGATTCCAGAAAGAAATTTTACGGAGTTTCTCATGGTATCCTGGTGAATAAGATAAAATTATATGAAACAGATGATCGTATAGTTAAACAACTACTTCTTGACCAAGCAGTCCCGAAAAGTGTTGATTAATGTCAGCCTGGAGTGATATCTAGTGGACAGCACTAGGGCATTGCCCTTGGGGTTTTTTTTCTGTTTAATATTTTTATTAAAGACTTACCTGAAGTCATAAACAGCATAATCATCAAATTATGGATGACCATGAAGCTGGGAGGGATAGCTTATGACAGTATGACTCCAAATGTTAAGCCAGGGGGAAAAAAGCTCAGATTTAACCATGTCACTGCCCTACTCAAAAAATGCCAGTTGGTTTCCTTTCACCTGTAAGAGCGGGCTTTGAATATTTTTTGCTCATGTCAGAGATCTATTCTTTGCAGTGAGGAATCCATCATATTGAACATTTAAGTTGATAGTATTATGATTCAGGAACTTACTGGATGACAGTATAAGAATTCAAAATGGTCTAGACAGGCTAAAATATTGGATTGAAGAAACTTAATAGGGATAAATGTAAAATCAGATATATGCTGGCAAATGTTAAATAACTGGTTCTCCAGGAAAAAAAATATGCAAAACACACTTTTAAGTTTATATTTCATTATTAACATTTTCTCCAACACTTTTTTAAGTCTAGAAAATCAACAAAATAATAAATCAAGTCCTGATTTGCAGCATTTGCCTACTTCCAAGGTGTAAATACTCACATTGTAGATTTAATAATTGGCTCTCACAAACTGGTTCCAGCTGGTTCCAGCATACCTCTGTAAAAATTCTGTCTTGAGACTAAAAATTCAAGTTCATAAGCATAAAAAAGGGATATTTGGATAAAAAGCACCATATGTTTAAAAAAAACTTGGAGGTTTTAGTGGACTGAAGGCCTAATGCAAGTTGCTTTGGCAACTAAGAAAGCTAATATGGTCTCAGGCCACTTTAATAAAAGAATAGTGTCCATTGTCGAGGACTTGATAGTCTCAGTATGCTGTGCCCTGTTAAGACTGCATCTAGAATTTAAACTCCACTTCTAACCACCACATTTTAATAGGGACATTGATAGTATAGAGTTTACTCATAGAAGTGTAAGCAGGAGTCTTCTTGACTTTCGTCCTGCCACTGGGTTCAATGACTTGGGAGGACAGAGTGAAACTGATGACTATGGACAATTCTACCTCACTTAAATCCAATTCATGCACAAGTCAAGATATCATTGGCGATGTCTTTGGTCATCGATCCTCTTCGAGAAAGAAGGATAAACACAGCAACAAGGACGCTGAAACACCATACTTCACAAGCATTTGGTAAAGGAACTCCAAATGTTAAGTCTGAGGAAAAAAGCTCAGATTTAACCACGTCACTGCCCTACTCAAAAAATGCCGGTTGGTTTCCTTTCACCTGTAAGAGCGGGCTTTGAATATTTTTTGCTCATGTCAGAGATCTATTCTTTGCCATGAGGAATCCATCATATTGAACATTTAAGTTGATAGTATTATGAATCAGGAAACTCCTACATGCTCAAGCAATTTCAAATATAGGTTCCATACTATTTGAGTCACATACAGTTCATAGTTCAAAGTGCCTTTGAAGAACGAGGATTACATGTAGGATTACATATAAGCTCCTCTATAGAACCTCTGAAGGTCTTTACAACCTAACTTACCTTTCCAAACTGATTCTATGTTACTCCCCTTCAGGTACTCTATTTTTTTTTTCATGTTAAACTGACCTTCTTACTGTTCCTCATGTAAGACACTTTACCTCCAATCTCCAGTGCCTCTTCACTGGTCATCTTCTGTGTCTGGAAGGAATTACTTTCTTTCTTCCACACCTTAAAATCCTTTGTATCCTTCTAGACTTGGGACAAGGGGGCAGCTAGGTGGTGCAATGGATAGAACACTGGCTCTGGAGTCAGGAGGACCTGAGTTCAAATTCAGCCTCAGACACTTGACACTAGATATGTGACCCTGGGCAAGTCATTTAACCCCATTACCTAGCCAAAAAAAAAGACTTAGGACAAGTGCTGCCTTTTATCAGAAGCCATTCCTGTTCCCCTTAACTGTTAGTACCTTTCTCCTCCAAATTACCTTGTGTCTAGCTATATATGAACATCTTTGTTTTCCTTGATATGTTGTAAGTTCCTTGTGGTCAGGGAATGTTTCAATTTTGTCTTTGTATTTCTAGTGCCTAGCACATAGTAGATGCTTAATAAATGTTTTTTAATTGATTAATGATTGAAAATAGGAGTCTTAGGGGGAACATAATAATGGCTTAAAATACACAAAGGATTTTTGTGTAATATAGGCATAAAACTTGTTCTGCTTGACTCCAGAGGACAAAACTAGTGCCAGTGGCTGGCAGTTACAAGGAGGTTGCTTTTGTCTTATTTAAATAAAAAGGAAAAGCTCCTAACTGTTAGCTGTCCACAAAAATAATGATCTACCTTCAGAGACAGTGAGTCCTACATCAATGGAGGTCTTCAAAAAGAAGCTGGACAATGATTTCTCAATCAATCAACAAACATTTATTTAGCTTCTACTATGTGCCAAAATGCTGTGGATATAAAGAGGCAAAAGTCAGTCCCTGCCTTCAAAGAGCTTACAAACTAATGGGTGATACAACATGCAAACAAATACATACAAAGCAAGCTATATACAGGATAAATTGAAAATAATTAAAAGAGGAAAAGCATTGAACTAAGAGGAGATGGGAAGGCTTCTTGTAAAAGGTAAGATTTTAGCTGGGACTTAAAGAGAGTGGAAAAGGGAGAACCCTCCAGGCTTGGAGGACACCCAGAGAAAATACCAAGATTCATGTTTCAGGTTGGACTTGATGTCTTGGCTTTTTATTTGATCAGTGAAAGAAAAGAAAGTTATGGATAAGTCACTATCATCCAGCGCCTGGCACTGTGTTCCTCAGAATATTCATGAGTCATCTTGCTCAATCCAAGATGAGTGACTGGATAGTCATTCTCAGAGTAGGTAACTCATGTAATTGCCCTCTTATGCAAGACCTCCAGGAAGTGTCTGTATATCATCAGCTTGTCAAGAAATAATCATCTCTGACTATTGCTGGAAACTGTGTTAGTACAGTATATGAAAGTATCTTTTTCTATGGAAAATGAAATGAGGCAATACAGGGTGGTTTCTTCTTAGACTCAGAGAAAACATAGAGGAACTAGTCATCAGAGATAACACTGACAAGGGCAGAAATCTTCCCTATGCCAGGAAAAGTATACTCCTCCCCTGGACTCAGCTCATTTACAAGTGAACAAAAAGCCAGAGGCATCACTCCCCCCTCACCTTCCTAGAAACATTAACTCAATGGATATTCATTCCATTAGGGGTTGTAGATTTAGAAAACAGGAAAATAAGGCAATCTGCTAGTGGTTTCTGGTCAGCAAATCATGTAGGACCTTGGTAAAGGTTCTAGAGAGGCAGCATGACTTGGTGGATGGAGATCCAGCCTTGAAGTCATGAAGTCATGAAATCCAGTCATGAAGACATGAAGTCACTGGTTCAAGTCTCACCTCTGACTCATAGTGACTGTGTGTGACCCTGAGCAAGTAATTTAACCTATCAGTTGCTACAAGCAACTCAGACTACATTTTATAGAGCAGGTGCTGATCTACCTTAGTTTGTCTAAACTCATGGATTTAATTATCATCTTTATGTAGATGACTCCTAAATCTACTTACTTTTCTATCTATCTACATCTCCAATTGCCTATTAAATATTTCAAACAGCATGTCATGCAGGCATCTCACACTCATCATGTCTAAAACTGAACTGATCATTCCCTCAAAAATTGACCTCTATTCAAAACTTCCCTATTTCTATATTGGGCACCACATATCCTTTGAATCACCCAGGTTCACGGTATTGACTCTTCACTCTCTCTCATCCCACATATGTAATTAGTTGCCAGATCTTGCCATTTCTACTTTTACAACATCCATCCTATCTGAACTCTCCTCACTACTCATATAGCAATTATCTTAGCTCAGGCCCCAATAAATTCTTGCCTGTATTCTTGCCATAACCTTCTAATTAGTCTTCCTGCCTCAAATCTCTTTCATTTCAATCTATCATCCATATAGTTGTCAAAATAATTTTCCTACACTGCCCATCTGATCAAGTCACTCTACCTCTCTTCTCAGTCAACTCCAATGATTCCCTATGGCTTCTAGGATCACATATAAGTTCCTCTCTTTGCCTTTTAAAGCCCTACACAACTTGGACCCAACCTATGTTTCCAGCCTTATTATACATTACTCCCTTTGCTATACTCTATAGTCCAGCCAAACTGATCTATTTGCTGCTTTTTATAAATAACATTCTATCTCCCATCATCATGACTGTTTTCTCTTCCTGGAATGGATTGCCTCCTCATCTCCACCTCTTAGAATTCCTTATTTCCTTCAGAACTCTTCCTAATCATTATCTTCTCCCAAGGACCCTTTTCTGATTCCCCTACTTCAGTAATGAGTGACTCAGCCTCCAAATTTATATTGTGTTTAATTTGTATATGCTTACTTGTGTACATGTCACATTTCCCCATAGAATGTTAGCTCCTTGAAGGCAGGGGATCTTTCAGCTTCTGCTTTTGTATCCTCAATGCCCAGCACATAGTAGGTACTTAAATGTTTATTGACTGATTGATTGAGTTTCCTCACTGGGAGATCCTTGGATCAATTGAACCACAAGTTAGAGAGAGAGAGAGAGAGAGAGAGAGAGAGAGAGAGAGATTGATTTAATTAGCAAGGCTACACGTTCATCACCAGAACCAGGCGTTAATACTATACTTATCTATGTTCTATACATTGTCCAAGTAGAAGGTAACTCTTTGAGATTAATAACTGTTTTGTTTTTGTCTTTGTTTTTATTTTCTTAGCGTCTGGCACTATGCCTTGCACATAGAAGGGAATTAATAGTATTTATTGAATGCTAGTGTAGGGAGAGGGAACTGGCCAAGCTTGACCCAGTCCAACTGTGTATCAATCCAGCAGCTAAGGAACTGTGTCCTTTAAGCAAAGAAGTGACAGGACCATTGGCTATGTTAACTGAAAAGTGAATTAGTTGGGAAGGATGTTTGTTTTTTGTTTCCTATTGGCTGTACTCTGTTGGTCTCCATCATTCTCCTAGGAACCTTATCATCAGGAACTTCATCATCCTGACAGATCACATTAGCCTTTTTACTCACACCTCAACAGTACTCTCTGCCCCTCTGATTAGCAGGCAGAGTGAAGAGCTCCTCTACAAAACTCCATTTAAGGAGGGTGTGCCAGCCAGCCATTTCTTTATTTCCCACCAGATTTCCACCAGTCCTTTGAACTAATCCAGCATACCTCCATGCTGAATACCTTTCTCCCCAACCTGTTTTCAGTTTCCTTTTGTGTTTTATCTTCCCCCTTTAGATTGTAAGCTCCTTGAGGACAGGAATTATCTTTTTTTTTCACATTACTATGAAAAAGCACAGTGCCTATCACATAATATGTACTTTATAAATTTTTTTTTAACTAACTGGTTGGCTGTAATCATAAGAAGAGAAAGTAAAGCCCAGAGAGTCTTACTTGCACACCAGCAGCACAGCTGATGACTGACTTTCAATAGAAATCTGGAGAAAGGGGAAACAATGGTGCCTCAGGGGAAAGTAGAACCAAGGAGAAAAGAACCACAGCAATGGTACCATCCAAATGACAGCCCAGGCCTGGGTAAGGAAGCAGGGATAGTCATGTGAGGCATCTAGCAGAGTGGTGAGATGTAGGGGTATGGGGCTCATCCCCAATATGATAAGAGGACAAAGACCTTATCACCCTGCCCTTATTCTGGATTTGAATATTAATCTAGAAGAGATGAAGCCAATGTTCACCATGAGAGTTAGAACCATTATTAACAAATAGTAGATTTGTTTTAGGCAAACTGACCAGGACAGGGAAGAATAGCATAAAGAAGACAGGACTTCCAAAAGGCCATGGAAACTTCCAAACAAGGAAAGGGAAATGTTTTCATGATCAGTACAAGACAGCAAAACAAATGAATGAACGAACGAACAAATGAATGAACCCCACCAAATTCAAGGACCCTAGGTTAAGTACTCTTAATCTAGTTGACTGGCTGAGAGAATAAGCAAAGAAAGTTCAAAGACTGGTAGGTTTATGTTTCCACTAAAGAACAGGGCTGTCTATTCCTACACATTCTTAGATTTATTTATATTTTAGAAACTTTACGTTCATTTTGTTCATTATTTTAAATCCCTATAGTAACTCTAGCTAGCTAGCATTGACCTGACTTCTTCCACCCAGTTCCCTTCCTTTCCTGCTTCTGCTAATACATCTGCTACTTCTGTATCTTCCAGACAGAACTGGAGCTGTGCTGCCCTGATTGTTGAAAGCCCATTCTACCTAGCCAGCCCTAGATCCAACTATAGCTCTTCACCCCAGACCATTTTCTGTCTTGTAGAAAGAGTATACCTTCTCCCCGCCCCCCACCCCCAATGTGCTTTCTACTTCTGGCTTTGAGAACTGTGATCAAATCAACATTACCAAAGATTCTGGAAAGAGCATGTCAATGGACTTCCTTATTGTTTCATTCACCATCCCTGGAGTATTCCTAGACCAAAACAACCTTGTCACCCCCTCCCCACATCCTCTCACTTCCTTATATATGTTGTTTTCCCC
>NW_020954608.1:10238573-10332832 GCF_900497805.2 Vombatus ursinus
CTGGAAATCTGTTCCCCAACCACAGGAGATCTGGATGAGAGGAATCAGAATAGAAGAGGGGATGGTAGCAGCATACATCAAGGGAAGTTGGTGAGCTAAGCCCTGGGCTCTTGAATAGAAGGAAGTGTGGCAGAGGGCTCAGTACAATCCCGACCAGAATTTCTCCAGAAGTCACTGCTTATGAGCCCATTCACCTCCTCTGTACAAATATCAAAGAAGGTTTGTACAGTGGGAAGTGAGGAAAGGGATGATGCACAGTATTCACTATGGGCACTGATTAACGAAGAGGTTGGACTGGGGAGAAGAGCAGTGGGTCTGTATAAACCCAAGATTAGTCCTGGCTTTCTTCCTTAGTGGCCTTTGAAGTTGTATCAAAGGTCTACTTGCAGCCACTTGAAAGCATCTCCAACTTGTTTCTGTATTTTAACAAAAAACAGCATCCTGACCTTCTCTCTCCCACCCACTTATTAGGAAGTGAGTTCAAACAAGGCAAATGTTATCATTAAGGGTCTATACCATAGTCAGTTAGAAAAAGCAGACTTAATTGCTAAGTAGGCCCACAATATATTAAAACAATTGTTTTGTAACTGCCCTTGGAAATAATTATTTCTCTCTCCCATATGGTGCATAACCTAATAAGGATTTTCCAAAAGTCTGGGAGAATGTAAGAGGTCTTCAAACAATTGTCCCAAGCAGTTTAGTGAAAAGGCTTGCGTAGCCAGAGCTCCTGCTTGCATTAATCAATAAGCTTCCAATGTTTCAAGCCTCCCAACTATAATCAGGAAAGGCATCTGTCGATAATAGTGAGCTGTTTTATGAAAACAAAAAATAACATAAAATGCCACAGTAAATCATTTCAAGAGTCTATGTATTAGAAACTCCTCACAGTCTATTATCCCCTTCCATATTCCTCCCTCATATTCTTTAAATTAACTCAGAATTTAAGTACAGTTTTTTCTATAAACTTTCTCACTGGTCCTTTCCCCCCACCCCACCACTCGCCCCCACCCCTGCTCTCTCTCCCTTTTCCTCTCCTTCTCTGTCTTTCTCTATCTGTTTCTGATACAAACTCATCAGATTAATACAGAACACCAGTGGCTCCTTGTAATTTCTAGAATCAAATAAAAGCTCATTATTGGGCATTTAAAGCCTTCATAACCTGGCTCCAACTTAGGTATTTAGCTTTATTATATATTACTGCTTATCATGCATTCTACAGGCCAGGCAAACCGGACTTCAGCATTCCATTTTCCATCTCTGTCCCTCTGATAGACTGTCTCCTATGCCTGCAATGCACTCCTTCCTCACCTCTAACTCTCAGACTCCTTATTTTCCTTCAAAGATGAACTCTTACAAAGATGTTCCCTGATCTCTCCAGCTTCTAGTCTCTGCCACACCCCCAGTTGCCTTGTACTTACTCATACAGACTTACATACATACATTTATCTCTTCCATATATACTCTTTGAGGACAGGGTCTGTTTCATTTTTGTGTTTCTATATTTCCAGTACCTAGTACAGTGCTTGGCACATAACAAGTTTTTAATAAATGCTTGTTTACTGACTAATTAATAGAGGATGTAGTAACTGTGGACTTTACTTCACATTGGGTCCCTTGAGATGTTACTGCTAACTACAGTAATGTTGCTCGATGGCTGACCCATGAATAAGAGCCGGGATAGAGTAAAAGACACAGTTCTGCCACAAATTTGAGAAGACCTGAATGCTATCCTCTTTATCATTAGTCTAGGCAATGTGTTAATGTGTCAAAATACGAAGAGTCCACAATTTACAAACACTAGACTTGTGAAGACTCAAAGATAAATTGGGTAGTTTGGGGAGTGGAGGACAGGGAGGGAGGGAGTCTTTACCTTGGGAGCTCTGCCCCTGCACTTGTGAGGACAACTGAATTTTTTTTCCCATTTGAATATACCTGAGAAATCACCACTCCAGATGATAAGCTTCTCTTATGAACTTAGAGCTATAAGGTTCCTGATACCTAAAAGTATCTGCCCCCTTTGACTTTTGCTGAAACCAAAACAATTGAGATATTATGGCTATAATGATCAAGCCTGTTCTCAGAGAAGGGTTGAAATAAGGTATTAATATCCCAGCAGCAGAGGCCCATGAGTGTGGAATACTGTATATACTGTCAGAAACAGTAAATATGTTGGCAAGTTTTTTACTTAATTTTTTGTTCTGAATTTTAATAACCCCACAAAAGCGGCATTTTCAAATACAAGTGGAACAGAAAAAGGAAATAATATGTGAAACCACAAATCTTGATTATGTACAGCTTGCTTTTAAAAAAGTATATAATGAATTCAACATGTTATCTTTGTAACTGTCTTGTTTGTGTTTTCTTATGAAATTTTTTTCTTCAAACTTAGCTTTGTTTTCAGTTTCAACTCTCCTTACACTACTACCTGCCTCTGCTACCCAATGAGAAGGCAAAAAAAAAACCCCAAATCCATTACAAATATGTTGTGGTGGTGCAGTGGATAGAGTGCAGGGCCTGGATTCAGGAAGACCTGAGTTCAATTCTGGCCTCAAATACTTACTAACTGTGTGACCCTAGACAAGTCACTTAATCCTGTTTACCTCAGTTCCTCATCAAAAATGAACTACAGAAGGAAATGGCAAACCACTTCAGTATCTCTGCCAAGAAAACCCCAAATGGGGTTTCTACCCTGACAATTTTATATAACATTTGTAGGAATATTAAATGAAGAAAAGATCATAATATGGGAACATAGATATTGGGGGTCAATATTATAGTACAATATTCATTTAATTTCTACTAAAGCTACTCAAACTCTAGGGTTTCTTCCTTGACCACTCCCATGATGGGTTGAAAGGACTTCCTCCCAGTGATCAATATCTTAATCTTTTCTGAATAAAAAAGAGGGCACTGACCCTGGGTGAATCATAACCTATTATTGAATGTCTTCTACTACTACACGTGTATTTATATCATCATTCCTTGAAGTATAAGAAGAAACTTCCTCCTCACAATATTTAGTCCTACCTTCTATGTAAGCAACCTTATCACTTTAAATATTTAATGGTCTTTATCTGTAGATTTCTTCTCTGTATCATTAATCTACTCTCTAACCTCCTAACACAGGTTAGTCACCCTATTTTTTCTTCTTTGCTTCCTCTTTGTTGTCCCCTCCCCAACCCTTAATTCTTCTTGATAATTTCAAGATAAGAAAGGCATTTTTATAGCCCTTCTCTTCCCATAAGGAGACTAATCTGAACTTTGTGCATTCATAACTACTACTTTTCATTTGCAGAAACATGAACATAGCAAAACAAATCACTGCAAAATTCTCCTAGCCTTCCATACTTATTAGAATTTGAGATATTCAGTCTTCTTCATTCATTTCTCTCTGGGCCCCATTCTTGACTCTCTGGACCTCTTTCTCAACCATGCCACAGCACCCATCTCACCCTGGAACATGCCACCATACCTAGGCCTTTTCATCCTTGAACATCACTCCACTTTTATGGCCCCTTCCTCTGATTGGCTAATTCCTCCTGGAACTTCCATTTTAAGAAAAGGGTATAGACCAACCATGTCCATTTCTTCTCTCTGGACCTATTCCTAATTCCAGCACACCCCCGTAGTAGATACAGTCTCCTATCCTGCTTTCCATCTTCCTTTTATGCTTTGTCTTTCTTCATTGGAATGCAAGCTCCTTGAGGGAAGTGATGTCTCTTTTCTTAAAGTGTATTTCTATTCCTAGAGCTTAGCACAGCTACTGTTTCATTCTTGTTAATAATTTCTGTGGTTCATTGCTATGGTGAGCCTCTTTGCCATGTCTATTCTCCATGCTAAGGAAAATTTTTTTTTTTAAAAATTTATCTCTAGAGAGTTTCCTACCTTTCTCAAGTTATCTTTAGTGATTGTCTTTTATTGGCAGTTAGAAGCTTCTTTTCAAAGCCCCAAATGCATATAGAAGTTACCCATAACCTTTGTTATCGAGGAGATCTTGCGCCAAGTCCAATTACTAGCCATTTTTCACCTTTACCTTCCTCTTCTATCCTTTCCCACTGATCTTATTTCAGAAACCTAATTTAATACAGACACTTCTCTGCTGCAGCTTCTCTGTTTCCATTAGCTACCAGAGAGGCTTCCATTTCCTCCTTTTTCTTTCCCTTTCTCTTCTTTTTTCTCTTCATCTTCTTTTTAAAAATCTACCACTCCTACTCTTTTCTCTCCTTCTCCTTTTTTCTTCCTCTTCTTCCTGAATATACTCTTCCTCTTCTTCCTCCTCTTCTCTGAATATACTAATTTGGTACAAGTAGTTATAACAGATGGACTTGGTAGAAAGATTTTCTTAAAAGACTGGAGCACCCGGCTGAGAATCAGATGCCTAAAGTTTATGTCCCATTCCACTTCTGATATATTGTATGTACTGTGACCTCAGGCAAATCAGTTGACCTTTCTGTAGCTTAATCCACCCATTCTAGACTGTAACCAAATTGACTTGGGCCCCAGGGTCTTCTAGTGATAAAAAATGAAAAATTATCTAACAACACTTGTCTCCCACTATTGCCTTTCTTCATTAGCCCTTTAGGGGGTTTATGCCTGTACTCGCTCCCTGGTTTTTTACCCTGCCTTTTGTTCCTAACAGTTCATTTAATGCCAACTCAAGTTATTTCTTTCTTGCAAATAAACACATCTTCCTTAGCTCCTTTCCTTTTTCTCCTGTCTCTTCTAACTCTTGCCCAGTTGCCTCAGGAAAAATCATTTTCCCCCTCTATTTATTCCATACACAAGCCAACAACTCAAGGCTCATTTGTGAGCTTTGATCATAGTTGATAAACATAAGAGAAATGTCAGTAATATGCTTGTATACAGAAAAGGGACTACTGTAAGTTTTGACGTGAAATCATGCATAATTTTTTTAAATGTCATCAACCTGTAACACCCTTGAAATTGATCAGAAATGTCTTCAGAATCTCCACAAAAGTCTCTGCTTTCCTCCTTTTCAGAGTAAACCTATTGATTCTCAAGGTAGTGATTTATTGAAAACAATTATGCTTTATTTAATCTTATTGTTTCTGTTTTATTTAATAACTAACATTATAATGCTTTGGTTTGCTACTATTCTTAATTGCTAATATACAGTATTTCAGTTACACCATGACTTATTATGGACTAAATCAATTTTCATAGGCTAGCCTGGAAATAAAATCATTATCTCATTCTTCAAAAGGATCTAACTCTAGTCTCTACAGAGGGAAATGAATTGGAGTGGGTGTGGTGAAAGGAGGTAGCTCCTCTGCCCCATTTCAAATATGAGGAGAGAATGGATTTTCTGCATGACAAAATAAAAAGAGGTTTTCAAAATTTTTGTTATTGTTTTTGCTGACAGACATCATAATAAGGGCAGGAATACTGACCACACAAACAGAAGGCAATTGTCTTTTCTTTTCTTTTCTTAATTTTTGATCTTCCTAAACCTCATTTGCATGCCAATAAATAGGAACTTTAAGGTGAGCTGTGCTTTTTACCATGAGCTTCCACATAAAAACTATATGTCTATTTATTTGTTTTGCAATTTGCAAAACTGATTTTGGTTGAGGGAGCGAAGCACAAAATTCTCCTCAGAAGTTAAATGGAGCTACAAGGACTTCTCTAAACCTTGTATCAGTTAGGTGTCTGGAACTATGAATTTTGCATTACCAAAGGCAGTAAAAAGAAGAGACAATCCTACCCTAGAGGCATTCTAGTAGGCTTTAGATTACTGCCATTAACTACATGTTATGACTCATAGCTTCACTTACAGACAAGGTAGTCATCAGCTTTTCCTTGACAAGGAGAGGCTTTCTAGCCCCAACATCTTAGCAAATGGAAACTAGATACAGCATAACTCTCAGCAGAGATATAATATCAAGCACAGATTCAAGATTTTACTCAGAAGCAGAACACCCAGCAGAGGTGAAGAACCTGATACCCAAGAGGGGCATCAGAGGGAAGTATGATGACATTAGAGGATATCAGTAGCCTTGTACTGTAGGAAGTGTGAGCTGCCTGGCTATACACATGTCCTTGGTACCTGTGTCCCCTCTAGGCAAATAAGTCTCTGAAGTTTGTCCTTTCCTACATATTCCCCAACCATACATGGCCCCCATGGGTATGTCTCCATGTATGTTTCCTGATCAGTGTGCTTTCTATGTGTGTATGTCATATTCCAACTGGTGATATTTTATCCTATGAGACAGTGAACCCATTTTAGGAGGAATTTTTTTTGTCCTTTTGCTGTGCTATTAGACTATGTTGTTTGTTTTAAAGTAACATCATTCATAGGAAATCACAGATAAGCAAGGCAGTTTTAAAAGTAGCATGTAGAATGTATTATATATTTTAAAAATATTTCTTTCCACATGCATTTATCATCTTTCTATCATTTCAAATCCATCCTCAGACACTTACTAGTTGTACAACTCTGGGCAAGTCACTTAACCCTGTTTAACTCAGTTCCCTCATCTGTAAAATGAGCTAGACAAAGAAATGACAAATCGCTCCAGTATCTTTGCCAAGAAAACTCCAAATGGAGTCATGAAAAGTCAGACAGGATTGAAAACAACTATATAACAAATCCCATTTCCCCTTTCAAACTAAAGACTAAATATAAAAAAAAACCCTCATAAAAATGTGCATAGTCCAGCAGAACATATTCCGACATCAGTTACGTCCAGAAATGTATGTTTCATTCTGCATTTTAAGTCCATTCCCTCTCTGGCAGGTGGATAACATGCTTCATTTTCATCTTCCTGGTATCATGGTTTATCAATTCATTGATCAGAGTTCTAAAGTCTTTCAAAGTTCTTTTTATTTCTCTTTTTAATGTAAAAAATTTTGTTTTAGTTCTGCTCATTTCATTCTGCATTAGTTCATACAGTCCTTTCAAGGTTTGTCTGAAACCATTCTCTTCATCATTTCTTACAATTCAATAGGCATTTCATTATGTTCATATACCATAATTTGTTTGGCCATTCCACAATAGGTACTCATCTGCTTAGTTTATAGATTTTGGCCACTGTGAAAAGGAGTTATAAATTATCACATATTTTTATAGCAAACAGTATAAAATAGATTAATAATTGCATATAGAATCCTCTTTTGTGTTCTACTCTGTGTATAGAAATGGTCTTTTTTGGTATTTAAGTTCAGACAAAAAAATTAGCTCTCTCAGGTTTGCTAGGAGCCTTCTGAAATCTTTCAAGAACTTCCAAGCCCTCAAGCAGATAGTTGTCACTTGAGACACAGAGTAATGAAGGAAACAACCATTCCACAATCTCTCTCTTCCCCCAAATCAAGATCAAGAGAGTTGGAATATGCTTAGCTGGAAAATCTAGCTAAGGGTTTGAACCCCTATTGCTAACCCACCTTGTAGTTCTCTTTCCCTACTATAATATGCTCAGCAGAGAAAAGAAAAATGAAAACATCCCCTTCCTTTTCATTCTTGCTGATATTTCTTGATGTTTGATGAGAAGAGAAAGTAGCAATCCTGCTTAAATTGCCATGTGTAATTGGCACATGGTAGAAATTAGAGTATGTTTAAGAGACAACAGAGGAGTTTTGTTTGAATTGCTGTATTTATTGTATTATATATACAAAAGAACAATCATTTAATTAAAGTGTCCCATTTAAAAATTACATTTTCCCTTGGCTATGAATGAAATCTTAGGAAACCTTTGTAATTGAAACCTTAGATCATCCCAACTAGAACATCAGATTATGGGGCATTGTCTTCTGTTCCTTTTGTAATCTCTAATGGTTTCCAGCACATTGTAAACATTTAATGATGGATAACACCTATTAAACTACAGGGGACTCAGGGCACCACTTTCATTCAAAGGCAGCTAGGTGGCACAATGGATAGAATACTGGACCTGGAGTCAGGAAGGCCTTAATTCAAATCCAACCTCAGATACTTATTAACTGGGTAGCTCTTGTCAAGTTATTTGTCCTCAATCTGCTTCCTTTCCCTCGCCTATAAAATGGGGACAATAATAGCAACTACATCCATGGGTTGTTATAAGGATCAAATGAGATAATAGTTGTAAAGCACTATGTAAATGCTAATTATTATTATTATCATTAATATTATTTTTATTATACCCAGCAGCAAAACTTGGATAAAATAATACTATATCTAGAAAGGACTGGAGAAGCCATACATTCCAAGCTCTACCTAAATCTTAAATTCATGAATTCTTGTCTTTTTACTTTTTTTTTGTATTCCCAGAACCTAGCACAGTGTCTCTCACATAGTATGCTCTTGAAAAATGTTTATTAACTGACTCTATAACATCTCCAACAAATGGTCATTTAGCTTCCATTGGAAGAATTGTTTCTGCCCTTCATCTCCATCATTGTCACCTGTGAGACAATTACAACGTTACTGCTTATCTGCTTCCTATGTAATATCTACATTTAGCAGCTGGAACTGGGCAACTCTCTCTCTCTCTCTCTCTCTCTCTGTCTCTCTCTCTGTCTCTCTTTCTCTCTCATTAACTTACAGATCTCTTGATCAGGATAGACCTCAGAAAAAAAATGTGTTTTTGTGGTTTACTTCAACATGTGAAATAATCTAAAGTAAATTGTAGAAAAAAGTGAGCAGTCATCAACTGGTAACTGACTGACCAAGTTGTGTGGATGCAATGGAATATTGTTGCACCATAAAAAGTGCCAGCTATGAAGACTTATATGAATGGATACAGAGTGAAGGAAGAACAAAGAGTATATACAGCAATTACAGTAGCAGAAAAGAAAAGCATATCAAAACTGAGCTGAACTGTGAGTATGTGTAGTGACCAATTTCAGTATTATATTAAAACAGATAAGGAAATGTTCTCTTTTTTTTAGCTGAAAGGTGAGGGACTATGGCTATGGAATATTGCATATACTATCAAATACTGTCTCTGTGTCTTTTGGTTTTGCTTAACTGATTTTTTTTAACTCAAGAAAAGACTCATGGAGGTTGGGGCCAAGAGTGGAATATAAACAGAAATGACTATGATATAAAAACAAAAGGCGTTAAGAAAACCTATTAAACAATGAAATGAAATGGTTGACAAATGTTACTTAGCATTCTTCAATCTACCAATCAATTATAGAATCATACCATCTTAAAATTAGAAGGAGTCTTAGAAAATATAGTCCAAGGTGCCACTGACAGATCTAAAGCGAGGGAAAAGTTAGAAAGGAAACATCTTATGTTTTTCCCTACAACCACTTAGTAAACATGCTTCTTTCTAAACAATCCAAGATATATTTGCTATACCTCCCTATAAATACTTTCTACCTTTAAAATTGCACCTGTGATTCTTAAAATCTAGCCAATGCCTCCCAGACTCTCAGATTCTTCAAGAGTCTGGCAAATATGGCAGATCTTTAATAAACCTTGTCTTTAGTTGAAAAATAAAATAAAATAAAATGAAATAAAATTGCACCTGCACCCTTGAATAAGGCAATGTCTCGAGCTGCCTTCCTCAGCCTCCAAAGTCATTCACCTGATAATGTAAGGCAAGAATTTCAGACGCAGAAAATATTTGTGTCTTCATGATGTTGGTCTATGTTCTAGTATCCTTTAGCTAGGGACCAAGCATACACGTCTATAGAAAGGGGCTAGAGTATATGCCCAGATCAATGGTAAGTATGGTAGTCCAGCAATTCTCTGGGGCTCCTCTGATTACACCTATATGTGGTTGCACATAGAGTATATATGCGCACACACATACACACACACACACACACACACATTTGTGATTTCATTATTTTCAAAGATCTAAGATTTTATCAGAGTACTTCTTTTTCCAAAGCAAACTGCAATCACTCCAGTCTCTATGAGTTGTTGTGCCTCAATCCTCTAAATTCATCAGCTTATAGTCAACAGTTTAGTGACAAACCTCTCTGAATTGGCCAGTCTGTCCTTCTTGCTAGCTCTCTCATATAATGTTCCATCTCTCATTTCTATGACTTTGTACTGGCTGTCCCACATGCAAGTAATGCTCTCTTTCTCTCTTTACCTTCTCCTCTTAGAATCCTTTGTTTACCTCAAGACAGCTCGAACATGACCCTTTTCCTAAAGCATCTCCTGATTCCCCTGGATCTTATGCCTTCCTTCCCAAAATTACCATGAATTTATTTGATAACCTATTCTATATCTACTTATTTCAGTACATGTTAACTCAACCAATAGGAATGTAAACTCCCTGATGTCAAGGACAATTTAAGTTTTGTCTTTATATCCCCAGCAACTAGTAGTCACATAAAAAAGCCCTTAATAAATGTTGATTGATTGGCTCTTAGACCACAGACACACAATCTTTTGCTTGGTAGTATTTAAAGTCTATGGTAGCACCTGCCTTAGTTTGTGATTCACTGCCACAGCCTTTGAGAATTCAAAGTTACCGTCATGCTACAATAGGAAGTCATATTAGGGCATTGGGGGAGCACAGGCATACAAACACATATACAGGCATTAATGCATATATAATGTATAATATAGAGATAAGAGAGGAAGGGAAGGAAGAGGAGGGAACTGGGGAGGGGAGGAGAGGAGAGGAGAAGTGAGGGAAGGAAGAAATCTGTACAAGTGTACATGCCTGAAATCGTCCATAGAGTGGGCTGGCCATATCTGCATATGAATGGCCAGGAATCAAGCTTGGCTAGTAGAGGAAACAATGATCTGGCTCCCTGCTCTTAGTTTACTCGGTGCCTTTTCTTCACTCACTCATTTATATAAAAGAATGCAAGAGGTTTAGGATTCAAAAACTGGGTAACTGTATCACAGAACTGAATAATAGCTATTTGGGAAACAACTATTGCCCCCTTTGTGGTTTAACCTTTCGAGGCTGAAAATTATGAGATGGATAAAATGTGCATATTAAGGCAAGATGAGATCTCTTACAGAAGGACTTAAGCTTCTGGACAATTGCCTCTGGGTCTCCTGAAAATTTAATACATATGGAATCACAATGTTCCATATTTAAGACACATATAACATCACTGGGAGAATATTGGAGTTAAAAAGTTAGGCATTTGTGGCAATGAGCAATTCAGGATAAGTGAAAGAAAGAACTGCTCAATTCCCCAAAATGCAATCCAGTCCAGTCAACACCTATAACTCCATATTGGTCATTCTCCATCTTTAATAACTGTCTAAGATATAGATATAGATTTAGATGCACACACACATATGTATTTGCATACACTTTGCATACATATATATGCACATAGACACGCATTCATTGGTATGTATAAATACATATTATACAAATACATAGAGATATATGTATTGATACATCTACATCTATATTTATGTCTTAAATATATAACATCTATACCATATACATATGTTTGCATGTGTCTATATGTATATACACACATACACACTCACAGAGATGCCCCCAAAGTTTTAGTGCAATTTTAAGCTATTAAAGATTATAACTGCACCAAAACTTTTAGGATGCCGTATATGTGAACATATACATGTGCCTGTATCTCTATTAATATATCTATTGCTTTCTCTCCATCTTGTCTGTCAAGTTAACATTAGAAACTGCCAAATGTCTAGCTGAACCTTTTCTCAGTGATACATTTATTTCTCCCCTTGGAGCAATGCAATCCATCACTTTGCTTTGCCTGGGATGAGAGTAATAATGGAGATGTGAAATAAAAACATTTTCCATAGAAATGTTTGAAAGCTGAAAACATATTAAATCTATCTTATCCTAGCACTTCAAAAATATAGTTGAGTTTCTTCTGAATTCCATTGCATTAAAATGGATTAGAAGAAGTATAGTACTGGGGGAAATAGATGTGCTATATAAATAACAAAAATAACAAACATTTTTCTTCTTTCCTTCAAAAAAGTTTACTACTTTCAATCTCACCTGAATATATTGGAGATGGGAAGAGCAAGGGAGAAATGTTTAGGACAAAACAATTGTTCTATAAACTCAACAGTAAGATTTTCTTGGTTTCCCTTCATGTAAAATGGGGATTAGATGATTTCTGAGCTCTTTTCTAACCCTTAAATTTTATGGTTCTGTGGTCTATTTTGCTAAAATTTATTGATTTGTGGGAAATTCTTCCTAGACCCAGGAAATGAAAAGTTTTGGGAACCCAATCTTATTTAAAAAATAATTTAGCTACTTAACCATTTATTATTTGCGCGATGGCTTTTCTTATTATAAATTTGTTCCAGTAACCTATATATTTGATAAATGAGTCCTTTTTCAAAGGAATTTGCTATAAAACTTATTTCTGAGTTTCCTGCTTTCATTCTAATGTGGGCTACATACATTTTTTTTGTGCAAACCCTTTTTAATTTAATGTAATCAAAATTATCCATTTTACTTCCAATGATCGTCCCTATATTTTGTGTGTTCATGAACTCTTCCCTTATCCATAGATATGAAAAAGTACTTTTTTGCATATTCCCCTAATTGGCTTATATCACCATTTACATTTAAATTATATACCTATTTCAAGCTCATCTTGGTATGTGTTGTGAGATGTTCATCTATTCCTAATTTCTACCAGAGTGCTTTCCAGTTTTTCCAACAGTTTTTATTGAATAGTGAGTTCTTGCCCCCAAGAGCTTGGATCTTTGGGTTTATCAAACACCAGGTTACTGTGGCTATTTACTTCTACATACTGTGTATTCTATTGATCAATCACTCTATTTCTTATCCAATACCAGATTGTTTTGAAGATTACTGCTTTGTAGTATAATTTGAGATCTGCTACTGCTAGGCTGCCTTCCTTCACTTTTTTTTTCCATTGATTCTCTTAATATTATTGATTTTTTTGTTCTTCCAGTGATTTTTAAAATTTGTTTTTCTAGCTCTATAAAAGAATTATTTGATTATTTCTAATGGCACTGGATAAGTAAATTAATTTAGGTAGCATTGTCATTTTTATTATCTTGGCTTGGCCTATTCACGAGCAACTGCTATTTCTCGGACTGTTTAGATCAGTCTTTATTTGTGTGAAAAGTGTTTTGTAGTTGTGTTCCAGTAGCTCCTAAGTGTGTCTTGGCAGATAGAAACCAAAATATAGGGGTGGCTAGGTGGTGCAGTGGATAGAGCACTGGCCCTCACTTAACCCCATTGTCTAGCTTAAAATATATACATGCATATATATATATATACATATATATACATGTATATATTTTATACTGTCCGCAGTTATTTTAAATGGAATTTTTCTTTCTGCTTCTTCCTGCTGCGTATTGTTGGTAACATACAGAATATTAATGATTTATGTGGGTTTATTTTCTCTCCTGCAATTTTGCTAAAGTTGTTCATTGTTTCAACTAGTTTTTTTTTTGGGGGGGATGATTTTTGCAGGTTCTCTAAGTATACCATATCATTGGCAAAAAGCGATAGTTTTATTTACCTGTTGCCTATTCTTCTTCTTCTTTCAATGTTTTTTCTTGTCTTATTGCTATCACTACCATTCCCAGTACAATACTGAACAATCCTGGTTATAATGGACACTCTTCCTTCACCTCTGATATGATTGGAAAGGGTTCTAGTTTATCCCCATTACAGATAATACTTCCTTCTTATTTTAGATAAATATTATTTATCTTTTTAAGACTAGCTCCATTTATTCCTATGCTTTCTAGTGTTTCTAATAGGATTGGATATTGTATTTTGTCAAGAGTTTTTTTCTTCTTCTATTGATATAATCATATAATTTTTATTGTTTTTGTTATTCATATAGTCAATTATTCTTATACTTTTCCTTAACTTGAACTAGCCCTGAATTCTTGGCATAAATCTTACCTGGTCATAGTGTGTGATCTTTGTGACATATGGCTGTAAATACACTTATTTGTGTTTTATTTGAAATTTTAACATCAATATTCATTAGAGAAATTGATATATATTTTTCTTTCTTTGTTTTTACTCTCACTGATTTAGGTATCACAACTATATTTGTGTCATAGAAGTAATTTAGTAGGTCTCCTTTACATATTTTTTTAAAATGGTTTATTTGTATTGGAACTAATCATTCTTTAAATCTTTGGTCCTTATCCAGGTGGGATCTCTGTTTCCTAGTAACTACAACTCCTCTCTGCTTTAGAACTATGACCTGTAACTGGCTAATGGTATCTGGTACTACAGCCAGTGCTAGCACAGAGGTTCCCTTTAACCTCTTTCAGACCAGGTATTCAATTCTCTCATGGTCTCTGAGCGCTGACTGTTTGTGGTACTGCCACAGTTGCCTTCAAGGCCCACAGTTGGTTTTGCTTCTACCATGCCGTGCTCCCAGTCAGCCTCTCCCCCAGTATCTACAGACCTTTCTCTGTTCTCCTAGCTATTCTGGGCTAGAAAAATGACTCACTGTGATTTTTATTGGTTATGATGTTTAGTATTAGATTTCTTGTGCTTTTAAAAATTATTGAGAGGGAAATGTGAAAGCTCAGCAAAAAAGTGCTTTAATCCACCATGTTGGTTCTACCCACTATCTTCAAATTTTTTAAAGGATATCATGATGAAATGAGATTGATTAGACCCATTTTGCTTAGTTCTAGAGGAAAGCATTAGAAACTGGGTAGAAGTTGCAAAGAGACGAATTTAGGCTTCATGTAAGGAAAAACTTCCTAATTTTTAGAACTATTCAAAAGTGAAATGGGCTGCTCCCCAAAACAGTGGATTTCCCCTCATTGGAAGTAATCATGCAAAGACCCAGTGACCCTTTGTCAAGTATGTCAAGTCAAGTGCTTACTAAATCCCAGGCATTATACTAAAAATCTGGGCAAATAAATAGAAACAAAAAAACAGTCCCCACCCTCAAGGAGCTTATATTTAATTAGGGAAGGCAACACATCAAAAGAAGATGAAAGGGATTCTCTGTGTGCGTGTGTGTGTGTGTGTGTGTGTGTGTGTGATGCTAGGACATGATAGAGAAAGAAGTCCAAAGAGTGGAACCCAGAGAAGAATGAAGGAGTGAATGAAGCTTATCCTAGAAAGGATTCTTCTTCAGATATGATTTGGATTGGTTGGTTGTTAAATTCTCTTCTAACTCTGAGTTTGTGTAATTCTTTGATTCTATGATTTGGTGACCCCCTTCTGGGTTGATAGCAATCCATTGAGTACTACTTTTTGTTTTTGTCATTCACCAAGTTCCAGATGTACTTAACTGTGTCATCATCTAGACCTCATCTGTAAATATTTTCTGTGAGCATATTCTGAGAGAGTTTGTGAAACATCTCTTGAAATCCAAGTATACCCCCTACAGCATTTCCCTAATCTATTAGTCCAGTGCAGCCCAGTGGAAATATACCTGAACTTATAAACAGACCTGCTTTCAAATTCTAGCTCTAGTGTCATTGTAAGCAAGGAGCTTAAGTTCTTAAGTGCTCATTTCCCTCATATTTAAAATGAGAAATAAAGAATTTGAACAAGATAATCTCTATGTTCAACTTTGAATTTTGATATTTTGTGATTCTCAGTCACTCTTTTCTAGTAGGTATGTATGTATGTGCATGGATGTGTGTGCATACACGCTTGTGTGTTAGGTTATTGTGGTGGTGACCAGTAAGTAGTAATTCCTGCTTTCCCCCTTTATTCTCCTGTGTGTGATGCCACTCTTTCCCAGCTCTTCCCTCTGACCTCCTTTGTATGGGACTTTTTCTTTTAGCCAGTCCCTTGGCTCTACCCCTTGGGGAAAAGAGTGTTTCCTTTGAAACTATAGGAAAGGGGAAATTTATGAGCCAATCATCTCAGAAAGGCTAATACCCAGCTCCCTCAAAACCTTTCCCAGATAAAAACTGCAAGGCTTGTATTATGTCTAGATACTGGCTTAGAACCTCTCTCTCTCTCTCTCTCTCTCTCTCTCTCTCTGTCTTTGGGAAATTATGAAGACATGAATCAATAAGGTGTCTCTTCTATATATCTTCAAGCTTTCTTTGTGCCAGGAAAGTCCCAGTAGTTATAAAAATCTATCTCCCTACTGTCTTACTTTACTGGTTGTTGCCACTGATTGTGCAAAGACACACAGAGAGATCAGTAGTTCAGTGGTTAATCACTTTGTCTGAGAGAAACCACAAAACAGAAAGTAAAATTGTTAAGAAACTGGGATCAGGAAACAAGTTCATCTCTCTCCTGAGAGAGAGTGGGAGTGAAGCAAAAGATTGCTGAGCATAGATTCACCAGTTCTGTTCTTAGCATTAATGGCTCTAGACATTATGTATCTATTCTACATGGATACCTAAGAGTTTGGTTATAGTCTTTTTTCTTATCATTTCAGCTTTTGCTTCCTTGCCAGTTTAATGAGAGTGGCAGTGGTTGCAACAGTGGTGGGGAGTGGGAGGTGATACAGCAGCAGTCTTGTACCTAGGGCTCCCAGGCTGCTCATCACTTATTCTCTCATCCTTCATCTCACATGGTTGCCCAGTCTAATGTAGTTGCCTCCAAATTTCATCTTCATTCTACCTCTACTTTTTCTGATCTTGCTCCTCTCTCAAGACCTCTCTTCTTCCCTTCCCTAAAATAGAATAGAGGCTAATCTTTCAGTCACAGTTGTGCAGCTAACCAGGGGCATAAGCAGAAATACTAGGAAATTTGCTACCCACCAGTAGGTAGCTGGTCCCTAATTGTGTTGCTTTCAGAACAAAGGGAATTAGGTTAGTCGGGTATAACCTTTTTTTTTAATGAATACATAGTGCTTGGTGCTTACTATTTCAATTTATAAATACTAACAAGCTATTCCTTTTATTTGAAAAAAAAGATTTATTGAAGTTTTTGTATCTATGTCACAATAGTTTTCAGATATTGAGCCAGTTAAGCAAAACGAACAGATATACCAACTGCATCTGATCATATCAGCAATATTCCATACTGATAGTCCCTCACCCTCCACATAAAGAAGAGGAAGATGCATTTCCTAATCAGATTTTTGAGTCAAAGCATGATCATTTTAATTATACAGTATACCTACATAGATACAGACACATATAACTACATACAAACACACATATGTGTGTATAACTTTCTTGGTTTTTAATATGTCCTATTATTCATCATTCCCTACTACGTAGTAATAGTATCCCATTATATTCATGTACCAGAATCTGGTTAGCAAATCCCCAATTGATGGAAAGCCACTTTGTTTCCCAGTCTTTGCTACTATAATCAATCAGTCAGTCAACAAGCATTTACTGAGCACCTACAATGTGTCAAGCAAGGAGATAGAAAGGAAAAAATGAGACAATTGTGAAGGCCATAGCACTAACATTCTGTTGGAGAGACACAAAAAGTATTGCTTTGAATTTTTTGTTACATGATACCTCTCTTTCTGTTTTCTACCTCCTTGACTAGCAATGGAATCTGAAGGTGAAAGGATATGGACATTTGAGTCACTTAAACAAAATCCTAACTTGTTTTCCAGAACGTTTGGACCATGTCACAGCTCCAACAGCAGTTATAGGTAAATTTGTCTTTCTATAACCCCTCCAGCATTGAAGATTCTGGGCTTTTTTTTTTTCATTTCTCTAATTTGCGAGACATGAGGTGAAACCTCATTTATTGTCATTTGCATTACTCTCTTCCTTAGTTATTCAGAGTCATATTTTACAAGTTTGTTAATAGTTTGCAAATTCTCAAGAACAGCTTGTTCATATCCTCTAAAAACTTAATTATTGGAGAATTACTCTTAGCTTTATATATTTGTGGTAATTCCCTATCTATCTCTGATATCATAATTTTATCTTGGGGAAGGCTAACTTCAAAAGAGATGGATAATGCTTCTATATTTTTTCCCTTTGGATCATTTGACACTTTATGTCCCCAAACTGGGAGAATTATATAAAGCTTAAGTTTGGCTCCTATCTAAAGTCTTTCCAAAATGGAATAGAAAGATATATTGAGTAAAAGGAAGAAAAAAGTTATTTATTTCCACCACCACAAATGATAAAAGATATGACACTGGAAGAGAAGCCCCTTAGGTCAGAAGGTTCAACGTGCTACTGGGAAAAAGCGGAGGACAGCTACAAGTAGCATCAGTACTAATGAAGTGACTGGGCCAAAGTCAAAAGGATGCTCAGATGTGGGTGCATCTGGTGATGAAAGAAAAGTCAAATACTATAAATGTCAGTATTGTATAGGAACCTGGAATGAAAGATATATGAACCAAGGTATGCTGGATGTAGTTTAAGAAAAAGGAGATGGAAAGATGAAACATCAATGTCTTGGGTGTCCATGAACTCAAATGGATGGGAATGGCTGAATTTAATTCAGGTGATCATTATATATACTACTGTGGGCAAGAATCCCTTAGAAGAAATGGAATGGCACTCATAGTCAATAAACAGCTTTAAAAAAGTAGTACTGAGGCATAATTCAAAAATTACAGAATAATATCTGTTTGAATCCAAGACAAACCATTCAATATTACAGTAATACAAGTCTATGCTGCAACCACTGATGCTGAAGAGACCAAAGCTGATCAGTTTTATGAAGACCTACAGCATCTTCTAGAATTGTGGCCTCAAGTCTGCACGTTCCCCACCCCTGTTCTAGAAATAGCACAAAGAAAAAAAAAGATGTCACATTCATCATAGGGGATTGAAATGCTAAGGTAGGGAATCAAAAGATAATTTGAATAACAGGCAAGTTTGGCCTTGGAGTGCAAAATGAAGCAAGGCAGAGACCAATACAGTTTTGTAGAGATAACTCACTGGTCATAGCAAATACCCTTTTTCAACAACCCAAAGGGCATGGGCAATAATCAAATCAGAGTGATCATATACTTCATAGCCAAAGGTGGGGAAGCTCTATACAATCAGATAAAACAAGACCTGGCACTGACCATGACTCTCAAATTATGAGCTTCTAAATTGAAGAAAGTAGGGAAAACCATCAAGCTGTACAGGTATGACCTAAATAACATTCCTTATGAATATGAGGTAGAAGTGGTGAATAGATTCAAGAGATTAGATCTGGAAGAGAGAGAGTGACTGAAGAACAATGGACAGAGATTTTCAACATTGTACAGGAGGCAACAACAAAAAACATCTCAAAGAAAAAGAAGAGCAAGAAAGCAAAATGGCTGTCTGATGAGACTTTGCAAATGGGTGGGGAAAGAAGGAAGGGAAAGGGAAAGGAGAAAGAGAAAGATATACCCAACTGAATGCATCTAGAGAATAACAAAGAGAGATAAAGTTTTTCTAAATGAACTATGCAAAGAAACAGAAGAAAATAATAGAATGGGAAAGACAAGAGATCTTGAAGAAAATTAGAGACTTCAAATGAAAGTTTCATGCAAAAAATGGTCATGATAAAGGACAAAAATAGTGGGGACTTAGCAGAAGTAGAAGAGCTTAAGAAGAGGTGACAGAAATATGCAGAAGAACTATACAAAAAATATCTTAACATCACTGATAACCACAGTTGTATTGTTTACTGATGTAGAGACAGACATCGTAGAGAATAAAGTCAAGTGGGCCTTAGGAATCATTGCTAACAAGAAGGCTAGTGGAAGTTAACAGAATTACAGCTGAGCTGTTTAAAATCCTAAAAGATGATGCTGTTAAAGTGCTACATTCAATATGCCAACAAATTTGGAAAACTCAACAGTTGCCACTGAATTAGAAAAGATTAGTTTATGTCCAAATCCTAAGAAAGGGCAATGTCAACAAATATTCAAATGACTAAACAATTGCACTCATTTCACACAACAGCAAGATAAGTTATACTTAAGGTTCTGTCAGCTAGGCTTCAGCAATACATGAACTACCAGAAGAGCAGTATGGTTTTCAATGAGGCAGAGGAACTAGAGACCAAATTGCCAACATTCACTGGATTATGGAGAAAGCAAGGGAATTCCAGAAAACATCTACTTCTACTTTATTGACTACACTAAAGCTTTTGACTCTGAGGATCACAACAAAATGTAGCTAATCCTCAAAGTACCAAGTCTCCCCAGGAACCTGTGTGTGGGCCAAAAAGCAATAGTTAGAATTGAACATGGAACAACTGATTAGTTTAAGATTAGAAAAGAAATACAACAAGGAGCTATATTGTCACCTTATTTATTTAACTTATATACAGAATGTATCATGTGAAATGTCAGGCTGGGTGAATCGAAAGCTGGAATTAAAGTTGCCAGGAAAAACATCAACAATATTAGATATGTAGATGGTACCACTCTAAAGGCAAAAAATGAAGAAGAATTAAAAAACCTCTTAAATAAGGTGAAAAAGGAGAGTGTAAAAGCTTAACTTAAAAAAAAACAACTAATATCGTGGCAATTGGTCCCATCACTTCCTGGCAAATAGAGAGAGAAGAAATGGAAACAGTGTCAAATTTTATATTCTTGGTCTCAAAGGTCATTGCAGACAGCAACTGCAGTCATGAAATTAAAAGACTCTGGATGCTTGGAGGAAAAACTATGGCAAATCCACTAAAAAGCAGAGACAGCACCCTGCTGACAAATGTCCATATAGTTAAAGCTATGGTTTTTCCAGTAGCAATGTATGGCTGTGAGAGTTGAACTATAAGGAAAGCTGAGCACTACAGAATCTACACTTACTTTCAAATTGTGATGCTAGAGAAGACTTTTGAAAGTCCCTTGAAGAGCAAGGAGAATAAATCAGTCAATATTTAAGAAATTAATTCAGACTATTCTCAGGAAGCTCAAATACCAAAGCAGAATCTCAAATACTTTGGCCACATAATGAGAAGATGGACTGATGGAGAAAGACCTTGGTGTTGGGAAAGATTGAAGGCAAAAGGAAAAGGGTATGGCAGAGGATGAAATCGATAGCATCATGGAAACAATGAACATGAGCTTGGATAGACTTCAGGAGAGAGTAGAGGATAGACAGGCCCAGCATGCGGTGGTCCATGGGGTCACAACAATCAGTTGCTTATTCAGTCCTAACTGTTGCTTCATGACCTATGTACAGGTTCCTCAGGAGACAAGTAAGATGATTTGGTGCACCTATCTCTCTGAGGATTTGCCACATTTTGTTGTGATCCACACAGTCAAAGGCTTCAGGGTAGTCAATGAAGCCAAAGGAGATGTTTCCTCTCCTTGGAACTCCCTTGCTTTCGCCATAACCCAATGAATGTCAACAGCTGTAGCCCAAAGGAAAGAGCATTGGCCCTAGGGTCATAGGACCTTGTTTCAAATCCCAATTTTGATGGTTTTGGTTTTTTGGTTTTTTGGTTTGTTTTTTTTACCACTGTGACCTTGGGAAATCAATTAACTTACCTGGGCCTTGGTTTCTTATCTGTAAAATGAGAGGGTTTGATCAAATGGCCTTTGAGGCATCTTCTAGCTCTATATCTATGATCCTAACACATCAATCCATCTATAAATGTAATTAGGAAAGAGTGGACATAAACTTACCAAAACCTAACAAGGTGAGCAAACTCATGCGCCTAAGACAACTCATGACTCTAAAGTATTATTCTTGATGTCCTCAGAGACATTAGCACCAAAAGTCATGTGTTGAGCTAGGTCATTTCTCAGATATCTGCTGTACTTGAACCTCAACTTGGCTCAGCTCTAAGGTAGTATGCTCTTTTAGCAAAAAGCAGTTCCTCTCAACCTGGGATCTGGAGAGCTATTCAAATCTGCTTGCTTGGCTCTGAGGGGTTTTCCGCTCTCAAACCACAGATGGTAATGAGGAGCAAGGCAGACAAGCCCCAGAGAATTTCCCCTCTTGTAAACTTTACATGGCATTAAAGGGCAAGGAAAACCAAACTCTCCTTAACTAGGTCAGTTTAGCAGCAGAAGATTGTTCCTCCTCCAATCAAGCAAAGTTTTTCTTCCAGACATCTGGGAGGTGGGGTGGGGTATAATATAAGTTCTAAGCTCTTATATCTTCTTTCCACCTGGCTGCTTTTCTATGCCTTATCCACTCAGCTGGATTCAGCTTAGCTTGTCTTTCTTCAGGCAACCATGGGGCAGTCTCAGTTCCTTCTCTATTTCTGTCTTCTGCTGCTTTTTGCGGTGATCCATGACCTCTTTATTAGAATATACATTAAAGTGAGAAACCAAAATGTATACTTCTATCAGACATAGCACAAATACATCATATACAATTATCCCACATTCACCAAAATGTCCTAGTTGTCAGGATTTCCCAGCTATCAACCTCAAAGACCTCATAATTGTTAAATGTAAATTAGCTGCATAGAAACAAGACACTGAATGAAAAAGGTAGGAAAGAAGGGGGGCTGGCAGTACCACATCTCAAACTATACTACAAGTGACAGTAATCATCAAAATAATTTGATCTTATTTTAAAAATAGATTGATCAGTGGAACAGATCAGGTATACAATACATAGAAAAGCAAATGAACATAGCAGTACAGTGTTTGCCAAAGCAAAAACCCCAGTTTCTGGAGTCAAGACTCACTATCTGAAAAAAGCTGCTGGGAAACCAAAAAGCAGTCTGTCAGAAATTGAGTATAGACCAATTCTTCACACTGTATCCCAACATAAAATTCAAAAGAATATATGACTTATACATTAAAGGTGACATCATAAACAAAATAGAGGAACAAGGAAGATATCACCTCTCAGATCTATGGAAAGGAGAAGAGTCATGAATAAACAAGAAAAAGAGAACATCACAGAAGATAAAATGAACATTTCTGATAATGTAAAATTAAAGAGGTTTTGTACAAACAAAATAAATGTAGCTAAAATTAGAAGGGAAGAAAATAGGGAAAAAACTTTGTAGCAGGTTTCTGATAAAGGCCTCATTTTCAATATTATAAGAATATATTCAATATATACATATATTTGAAACTATTCATTCTCTAACAAATAAATTGTCAAAGCATATGAATAAATAGTTTTCAAAAGAAGAAATTAACTACCACATGAAAAATACTCCAAATCACTAATAATTAGAAAAATATAAACCAATGTAACTGTAAGGTTCTCCCTCACACCCATCAGATTAGTAATGGTGACAAAAGAGAAAAATGGTGTATGTTGGAATGGCTTTGGGAAAATAGGCACAGTAATGGACAATGAGTGGAACTGTGTATTGTTCCATCCATTCTGGAGAACAATTCTGAACTATGACCTCAAAGTTACTAAACTGTCATAAACCAGATATACCATTACCCTGTAATCTCCTGCAAAAGAGGTAAAATACAGAATGAAACATCCATTGTTGGACATAGCCAATGTGGCTAAACATCTCCATTTCTCTTAATTGATCCTCACATGACATGGACTCAAGCTTTTTCATCATCCTAGTTGCCCTCCTCTGTCTCTCCAGCTTATCAATCTCCTCCTTAAAATGGTACTGTGTAAGCATGTTTAAAACTCCTTTGAAGTTTCTCTAGAAAAGTTAAGAAATAATAATTCTCTTGTCTAAAACTCTTCCTTTATTTTTCCCTTTAAGAAAGTGGGTAGAACAAAAAACTGAGGCATTCCTTAGTAAAATGGATTAATGTTGATAAACAAACTTAATGCTAGTCTAGATCAGGTGGATACAGACAAGGAAAGTACCCTGTTCCATTGAAAAGGAGGCACCCTCTTGGCCTCCTACTAAGAAATATTTTTGATAAAGATCTCTGGGAGGAGTTCCATGGATTGCCAAGGGGAGTGGTCCTAGAAGGAATGAGATTTTGACTTGATTACTCAACTATTCTGGAATGTTTACCCATATTGTGATTTTTCTTCTTCAAGATTCCTATAAATGTTCCTTAAAATTATTCTGAGGTAGAATCACATCAGAGGGGCATGGGGGATTATGTCAGCTTGTACATCTCTCTCTCCAAGCTAGAAAGGCCTGGATATTAAATTAATGTTAACTAAAATAAAATTATTTCTGGCAGGTTTGAACCGAAAAATGCAGAGTACAGTATTAGTTTTGATATTTTTTTCTTTGACAATACTTAGAATTGAATAATACTCATGTGGTTTAAACCAGGGAAGGGCACAAAAGGACTACCATTTCCTCATTTGTGGTAGCTATATATCTGTTACTGGAGTCCAAGATTGCATAAGCAATCCCTCCCCTCACCCCAAAATGGCATGCATTCTGTCTATCCCTTCCCCTAATCTGCCCTCCCTTCTATCTCTCCCCCACTTCTCTTATCCCCTACCCCTTCTATTTTTCCTGAAGGGCAGGATAGATTTCTATACCCCATTTCCTGTATTTCTTATTTTCCACTTGCATGTGAAAACATTTTTTTTAACATGTGTTTTTAAAACTTTGGGTTCCAAATTTTCTCCCTCCCTCCCCACTCACTCTCATTGAAAAGGCAAGCTACTCAATACAGGTTATACATGTGTAGTCATGCAAAACACTTCCACAGTAGTCATGTTGTAAAAAACTAAGTATATTTCCCTTAATCCTATCCCATCCCCCATTTATTCTATTCTCTCTTTTGACCCTGTCCCTCCTCAGAAGTGTTTGCTTCTGATTACCCCCTCCCCCAATCTGCCTTCCCCTCTATCATACCCCTGCTCTCTTGTCCCCTTCCCCCCCCCCATTTTCCTATAAGGTAAGATAGATTTCCATACCCAATTGAGTGTGTATGTTATTTTCTCCCTAAGTCAAATCCAATGAGAATAAGACTCACTCATTCCCTCTCACATTCCCCCATTTCCCCTCCACTGTAAAAGCCTTTTCTTGTCTGCTTTATGTGAGATAATTTACCCTATTCTACTCTCCCTTTCTCCTTCTCTCCACATAATCCTCTTTCACACCTTAATTTTATTCTCCAGATATCACCCCTTCATCTTCAACTCACTCTGTGCCCTTTATCTATCTATCTATCTATCTATCTATCTATCTATCTATCTATCTATCTACATACATACATATAATTTTTCCTTCCAACTACCCTAATACTGACAAAGATCTTGTGAGTTACAAATATCATCTTTCCATACAGGAATGTAATCAGTTCAAACTAAATAAGTCTCTTATGATTTCTCTTTCCTGTTTACCTCTTCATATTTCACTTGAGTCTTGTATTTGAAAGTTAAATTTTCTATTCAGCTCTGGTCTTTTCATCAAGAAGGCTTGAAAGCCCTCTATTTCACTGAATGACCATTTTTCCCCTGAAGGATTATACTCAGTTTTGCTGGGTAGATGATTCTTGGTTGTAATCCTATCTCCTTTGCCCTCTGGAATATTATATTCCATGCCCTGGGGTCCCTTAATGTAGAAGCTGCTAAATCTTGTGTTATCCTGATTGTGTTTCCACAATACTTGAATTGTTTCTTTCTGGCTGCTTGTAATATTTTCTTCTTGACCTGGGAACTCTGGAATTTGGCTACAACATTCCTAGGAGTTTTCCTTTGGGGATCTCTTTCAGGAGGTGATTGGTGGATTCTTTCTATTTCTATTTTGCCCTCTGGTTCTAAAATATCAGGGCAGTTTTCCTTGATCATTTCTTGAAAGATGATGTCTAGGCTCTTTTTTTGATTATGGCTTTCAGATAGTCCAATAATTTTTAAATTCTCTCTCCTGGATCTATTTTCCAGGTCAGTTGTTTTTCCAATGTAATATTTCACATTGTTTTCTATTTTTTCATTCTTTTGGATTTGTTTTACAATGCCTTTATTTCTCATAAAGTCGCTAGCTTCCAATTGCTCTATTCTAATTTTTAAGGAAGTTTTTCTTTAATAAGCTTTAGGACTTCCTTTTCCATTTGGCCAATTTTGCTTTTTAAGGCATTCTTCTCATTGGCTTTTCAGATGTCTTTTGCCATTTGGATTAGGCTATTTTTAAGGTGTTATTTTCTTCAGTATTTTTCTGGGTCTCCTTTAGCAAGCTGTTGACTTGTTTTTCATGATTTTCTTGCATCATACTCATTTCTCTTCCCAGTTTTTCCTCTACTTCTCTTACCTGTTTCTCAACTCCTTCTTGAGCTCTTCTATGGCCTGGGTCTGATTCATATTTTTCTTGGAGGCTTTGGGTGTAGGAGCTTTGACTTTGTTGTCTTCTTCTGGTTGCATGTTTTGATCTTCTTTGTCACCAAAGAAAGATTCTATGGTCTGACTTTTTTCGTGCCTTTGTTTGTTCATGATCCTAGTCAATTACTTGAGTTTTAAACTGTTTGTTAAGGTAGGGGTCTGCTTCCAGTGTGGAGAATGTACTGTCCTAAGCTTTGGGGGTTTTGTGCAGCTATTTTCAGAGACACTTCTAGAGACTTGTAAATTTTCAGTTCTTCCAATGTAGTATGATAAGGGGCGAGGTGTTTACTCTTTTCCTGGCCTGTGCTCTGGTCTATGGGTGATTACAAACACTCTTTTCTAACTTGGATTAGTGAGGAGGATTTCCTCTCCACCATCACTACAAGCTCCACCATGCCAGCACTCCTTCTCATCCCAGCACTGCCACCCAGTACTGTGACCCAGATCCAAGCATGGGCAAAGCCAGAGAATCCTGCACCAGCAGAGAGATCCCTGCAATCCCCCTCTGATCAGCCCCTCAGTCTGTGACCTGGAAGCTCTAGAAGCAGCCGCTGCCCCGGGGCTGAGCTCGGGAACTGGGGCTGAAACCGTGCTTCTCTCTCATCGTAGTCACAGACTTTTCACACTGACCTTCTAAGTTGTCTTTGTTTTTTGTTTGTTTGTTTGTTTGTTTGTTTTTTTGGTTAGGCAATGGGGTTAAGTGACTTGCTTAGGGTCACACAGCTAGTAAGTGTTATGTGTCTGAGGCTGGATTTGAACTCAGGTCCTTCTGAATCCAGGGCCAGTCCTCTATCCACTGTACCACCTAGCTGCCCCTTAAGTTGTCTTTGTCATTTGTGGATTGAGAAGTCTGGAAACCGCCACAGCTGCCTATGATTCAGTCCTCTGAGGCCTGCTCCGGGTTCACTGAGGCCTGTTTTGCCTATGAGCCCATGCCAAACTGCACTCCTCTCCCCACCTGGCATGATATACCTTTCCAAATCAACCATCTAGGCTGTCTGGGGCTGTAAATTTGTTTCACTCTGTCTTTTTGTGGGTTCTGCTGCTTAAAAATTTGTTTAGAGCCATTTTTTACAGGTATTTGGAGGGGTTTGGAGGAGAGTTCAAGCAAATCACTGCTTTTACTCCACCATCTTGGCTCTGTTCCCCCCAGGACCCATGTTTTAATAGGCAAGAATGCTGGGCAACATATAATAAGATAAAACTCAATAGGACAAATGTAAATCCTATATCTGGATCCAAATAGTGAATTGCACAATTGAAGATGTTTGGGTGTTTTTGTGAAAATGATCTAAAGATTTTATTGGAGCACAAAGCAACAATGTGACATGGCAGCCAAAAAAAGTGATTATTCTTATTATTTTTTTTTTGGTGGGGAAGCAAACACAGAAGCTCATTGCTGGCAACTCCCAATATAGAACTTATCCACTTTTACAAAGGAATATTTCCTTCAAAGGTATAGCAACAAATATAAAGACCTACTCCTCACTACATGAGGCATAATTAATACCCCCTCAGTCTCTAGGGAAGGGAAAGATTAATTTCATAGTTTACTTCAGTTCCTACAGAACACAGTCCCAAGTTCTGATTCCAAAGCCCCTCCTTGGGCTCATATACCAGGATCCCTGGCTTTTCAGGGCTTTTTTGCTGGGCTGGCTGACTGAAACATACTGCTTAGAATACTAATTGCACTGTAGCTCAATTCCAGGTGCAGTGGAGATTCTACTTCCTGTACCTGAAACTGAGGATAAATGGAATAGGATAAGACAAATACCTCAAGCCTGTTTCTCAGGGCCATGGGACCTGAAAGGAGGAGGGTAGGTGAAGGAAGTCCTTTCTTCCTCACCATTTGAGGTCATGGCACTTGAGCTGAGGGTGAATGTGCAGGAAAAAGAGTGAGAATGTTTCAGGATGACAGTTTTAAACATGCCACTTATTCCAGTAACACAGTCAGTTGAAAGAGGTTATTCCTATTTCCAGATCTGTATGTGCTCCAAAGCTCCCATTAGACAAATTATAGTTGAGGAAACTGAGGCAAACAGACATCTAGTGACTTGCCCAGGGTCCTACAGCTAGTAAATGTCTGCGGCCAGATTTAAACTCAGGCCTTCCTAACTCTAGGCCCAGTGCTTTAATCACCTTGCCATCGGTGGGCTTTTCATCATTGATGGTCTTCCAATAGAGACATTTGATGCTCTTTTAAGTGTTAGGATTTTGTGGCTCTCTGTAATGGCAAAGGGTTTGTGGCAACAGTTTTTCATTTATTTGAGTGTCAAGCAGGAATGTATAGAAATCCTCCTCTATTTTATTCAATTCAATAGCCAGGTAGCTCTGAAGGAATTTCAATCAAGATGGCTCAAAGGGGTTATGTATAATTCCAGCTCCTCCTCCTCACTTTAAAAATATCTAGAAATGCAATCAATTAACTAATAAAATCAATTCATAAAAACCATCTACAACTAAAAAGAGGGAAAGGAAAGATTGCACCACCATTCCACTCCTCACTCACATAAACCAAACTGACAGAGACTAAGGAAATGAGCACTCAACTAAAAGCTCCTAATACAATGAAGAAATACCATGGAGTAAGAGAATGTAGGTGGGAAAATATCAGAAGTAGAACATTATTATGCAATAACCACAACAAAAACCCTCCTAAAAAAGAATAGCCACAAAACTCTGAGTGGTTGGAAGAACTCATGAAAAATTGAATGAAGAAAGAAAGAATGAAATTAGAGTTCTCAATAAAATACTTAAAATGAAACTATATATTTTGGAAACCCTTAGCAAAGCAGTGAACATGCTGGGGGAAATGGAAACAAAACTTTAAAAATCCAATTATATAACTACAAGGAGAACAGTGACTTTACAGCTAGCAGGAATACAGAGAAGTTTGCCAGTCCTACCCAGTCACCTTTAGCCATGCTAGACAATGCTCCCAGTATGATTTGTGTGAACTAGGAACATGATAGGAGTTGAAAGGTATTGAATGGAATTTTCTCACTCCAGCTCAAAGAGTAGACAATGTAAGGAGGGTTAGCTGATGTAGGAAAAAAAATGCACTTTAAAAAATACATTTTAGGCTAAGGGTTTCTCTGGTTGACAGGCCATATAGTTCTGAATCACAAAGAACTGAGATAGCCCTTAGGATAATGAGCTGAAAGAGTGGAATCCTCCTTCCCTTACAAAGAAAAGGTAGTACAGTGGCTACAATTAAGTGGAAAGCTAGCTGGTGTCAACGACAAAAACCCAGGGGAGAGAAGCTCGAAAGAAAACCAGCAAATGGCATTACTTGAGAAAGAATAGACCACAAGTACAACATAAAAAATAAACAATAGAGATAAATAAATCTATCTTGAAAGGGCTAAATGATGGTCTCATGTTTACATTTTGAAATGGAAAGACAAGATTATGGTTCTTTTGGAGTCTCACCTTGTCTAAAGATTATGGAGGGAGAAAAATGAGATAAGCTCTGTGTTTATAACTTGTAAGCATAACTGTCAAGAAAAAGAGAAAAAAATTAGTGTTTCTCATAATGAGTGTGTGATAGGTAAAGGTCATTCAAATACAGAGGTGGAGGGGTCAGGCATAAGGAAATGTTTTGACCTTCACCCTTAAAAAGATTAGAAAAGAAGTTTTTTTTTTTTTTAAAGATTATGGTTGTAGAAGTTCAATAAAATAGAGGACTAATCTGGAACAATGAAGGGGAGGAGAGATATAACTGGGTTATAAAGTGGGGTCAGGCATAGGACACTTTCCCAGTATGATCAGCAGCAGTATCACATAAGGATGCTCACAATCTTCACTACTATTTGACAGAGTGCCAGAAAATTAATTATAGAAATTAGATAAGAATAAAAAACTGAGTGAATAATAAGTATGAAGAGGAGGTAGAATTATTTCAATCTGCTGATGATACAGTGGTTTACTTAGGTATCCATGGAGAATAAATGCCAAAAAAAATTGCTTTTGTAAAGCAGCTGGATACAAATTAAATCTCCAGAAATAAGCAGTTGTTCTACGAAATATCATGGAGGAATAACTTGGAATTTGCCTACCAAGCTTACACAAATATAACTACAGATAATTTTTACAGAAATAAAAGAGAACCTAAGGAATTAAGAAAATACTCAGTATTCAAGGATGGGCCATGCTAATACAGTAAAAATGACCCAGATTAATTTTCAGACTTTATGCTATACCAAATTACCAAAGAGATACTCTATAGAATTAGACTAAATAATAACAAAAAAAATTTGAAAGAATAAAAGGTCAAGGGGCATGAGATATAATGAAAAAAGAAAGTAGGAGAGGAGGCTTGGTGCTGCTAAATCTTGAAATATGCCATAAAGCACTAATTATCAAAGCTATCTGGTAGTGGATAGCAAATTGAAGAGTAGACCAGTGGAATTGACTAGAGAAGTAAGGTCTAGAAATAAATGTGAATAATAATTCAGGAATTAGTAATCTCAAGAACATCAGCTTGAGAAGGAGAAGGAATTCTTTATTTGACAAGAACCTCCAGGAATACTAGAAAACAGTATAGTAAAAAATTGGGTTAGGTTACCATTGTATGCCATAATATGATTTACCTACAATTCCAATGGATATGTTATCTACATGTAAAAAGTCACACAGCAGAAAATTAGAGGAGCATGGAAAGTTATCTCTCACAATAATGGATAGGGTAATTCATAATCACATACAAACTAAAAGAGATTTTAAAGCCCCCAAAATGAACCATCTCAATAATATTAAATTTAAAAACTTTTGCACAAATAAGATTGATGCCTCTGTAATCAGAAGAAATAATATAAATTGAGAAAAATATTTGCAGCGGTCAACTCAAATAAGACTGACATCTAAAACATATATGGTACTGGAAAAAATATGAAAGAATAAAAGTTACTGTCACATATGTAACTGGGCAATGGGTATGAACTAACAGTTTTCAAAAGAGGAAATCTAAGCTAGTAGCAATCACTTGAAAAATGCTCAAAATCACTAATTATTACAGAAATGCAAAAGTTAAAAATCCTGAGACATGTTCTTGTACTCGCCTACCTTATGAAGATGAAAAAAGAGGGGAAAACTCATTAAATAGCCATGCTTATTTAGTGCTGTGGTGGAGCTAAAAAAAAAATTGGTTTCAACTGTTGTAGAAAACAATTTTTAGCTGTACAAGAAAAGCTGCTAAATCAGTCATACCAATTTCAACTCAGAGGCTTTACTTCAAGGCCAATATGTGAAGGAAGAAAAGTTAAGTGACTAGCCCAGGGTCACACAAGTGGTAAGTTTATGAAGCCAGATTTGAACTCAGGTCTTTCTGACTCCCGGCTCACCACTTAGCTGACCATATGCCTGTGTTCAGCTTGCTTCTTTTGTATTTGTTCTTTCCTGATCTCGGATAAATGAATATCCCAAGTTGAATAGGGTGTCCAGGGTGTGAGAATGAGAAGTCCAGGATTCCTGGGTCAGAGCTGAATGTCAGTGGAGGTGGAGTTCCTGGCAACTATTCCAGCATCCTTGGAGAAGATAATCACTAACAAGATGAGCCCAAGCCAAATAGTCACCTTGGGATGGGTACCCATTCACCTAAGATTAGAAGAGAACACACACACACACAAAAAAAAAAGGTAACCCAAATCCAGGCTCAAGCTTGCTTAAGCCATATGTCTTTTAGCTGCCATGAGCTCATAAGGGCCAACTGTTCTCCCTTTCTTTCTTACAAGAAGCAGATCAATACAGTTCCTGATCCAATTCATAGCTGCACAGGAATAGAGCAGACAAGAGAATGGGATACTTCCCAAGATACTGAAAAGTAGGGCCAGGTAAATTTCTTATCCAATTGAGAGTCAGAGACTCCCAGAAGGAGAGACCAGCAACTTTCCAAAATATCACTTTCCTCTTTGGCTCTCCACTCCCCCACCCCAGCCAACCTACAACTGCCTTTGAGAAATCTCAGAATATTGCTTGCTCATGTCCAGCTTCTTAGAGGTATGGCTTCCCAAACAACTACTATGTCCTGTATGAGTACTCAAGATAACGATTTACAGATTGATCACAGCACAACCTTTTATTCTACCTCCATGGAAAATGCAGAAAACACATTAGAACTATGAAGCAACAATACTATTATAGTCCCTCTCCAGAGAATTCCATCTTTCCTCTGGGAACCTATACAATTCTCGAAACTCATGATGTTCCCCTGTGGTTTGGGTTCCCCTTAGAAGGGAAAGACACTTGGGGTTTCTGGAGAGGCAACCTCTGTCATTCTGGTTAATCCTCCTTTCACACACACCCCTCCCCAGGGATCTATTAAAGTCTCTAGGTTTATGATACTACTCTAAGAGTCTGTATTCCCCTCAGAAGGAAATGTATTTGTGATTTCTAGAGACATAACTGACCTTTTCCATCTACTTTTCTCTACGTGGTCTAACAGTAGTCTATCTGCTTTTCCATTCAGTGTCCCAAAGAGTCAGATCTAGCTCCTATTATATTTTTCAAGAAATTAATTCTACAAGATACTATGTCAAGCACTGAGAGGGACAAAGATGAAAAAGAAACAATCCTGACCCTTAAAGAAATTAGTCTACTTGTGAAGACAAGACAGGAACACAGATAACTATAATATAAAACACTGTTATAAGGGCGTAGCAGAGGTATCAATGAGGTTCTAAAAGAGGTCCAAGGAAAGTCATGTTATCTCCAGCTAGGTTAATCAAGGATAGCTTCATAAGGGAGGTGGCCTTGAAGAGTGGGTAGAATTTCAGTGAATAGAGATAACGGAGTTCCAAAAGAAAGGCTATTTTCCAATCTCCCTTAGTATTTTTTTTAAATCTGGGCCAAGAGGTGAAACTGGGTTCTCAAGGTTCCCCTAACAGAGGAAACTCCTTTACCAATGTATGTAGTCTTAGAGTGTTGCCTAGAGTACCAACTGGAGGGACTCAACAAAAATCATAATGACATTCTCGCTTGTTATAGCCATAAGACATAGAGAACTGTAAGTGAAAGATAGCTCTCAGTGTCCCAATGAAATGCATAAAGAAAATGATGGAGGTTAAACCTTCATCATGTTTTTTTATTTGTATTTCTCTTACTATTAGTAATTTGGATGAAGCATTCCTTAAATATGGTTATTAATAGTTTGCAATTATTCTTTTGAGAACTATTTGTTCCTATCCTTTGACTGCTGTGGAATGAGCTTTTGGTCATTTATGTATATACATATTATGTTTACATGTATATATACATACATACATACATATATATGTATATATCTATACCTGTTAGCTCTGTTTTTCTATGCTTTTGCTAATTTGAGTAAACAGTACAGAAACATGAAAACTCATGACAACACTAATTTAAAATATAAGCTCATATGCAGAACACTATGGAAGAACATGACAGAAAACTACAAAGCAACATCATAAAACAGAAAAATGCAGTTTGGGAGAAAAATGAAACTACACGAAGACCAGCATAAAATCTGAGGAGGGCAAGTGAATTTGTAGATGAAATCAAAAAGATGACAATAAATGTGCAAAAAATGCAGATTTGTCAGAATTCTTATTATGACCAATTCTTATTGGAGGTCATAGAAGAACAACTACATTTGAACTGTACCTTCCCAGTACACATATATAATACAAGGAAGTGGCAATGGCAATTAAGAAAATGAAGTTAGGAAGAGGTATTGGATTTGGCCAAATGTACATCTAGCAGTTGACTTTTCCCTGGGTATGGCTTCTCTCTCAACTCCCTCAGTTCCACTCCTTGAAGGAAATGATTTTTTTTTCAAACCCACCTAAGGAGGATGGTGAAAAAAAGCAAGTACCACAGGTAGCTCTCCACCACAGCAATACTAGCTCTCAGCTCACTCATAAACCTCCTCCTGCTTCAAATATTGATATTTTTTGTTTGCATAGAAATGAATCCAGATCCATGTTTTTATCACTGCTCTGGGGTATTATAAAGTAATATGAGTCCATAATTCTCTTTTTTATTCATCAACTGTTATTCAACTCTTTTATTCACTCATGTCCTCATAAAGGGAATGATCCCAATAGTTATACAGTTAGAAACTTTCTCTCTCTCTCTCTCTCTCTCTCTCTCCCTCCCCCTTGAGTGCTTAACTATCTACTATCTTTCTGCCACCATCTATGCAATAATATACATACAGACAAATAGTGCAATGTTTAACCACTTTATTTCAGAGAATATAGTTTCTTATGAAATAGAAAGTTAACAAAATTATAAGAAATAAAAATTGGAAATATAGGCTCATCTTTTTCACAAGAGAGCAATAATGGGAGAGTGCAGCAAAGATATGAAGAATCACCAGTCCAGTTCTTAGCAGCATTAGCAGCTTTAGCTACTTTGGGTCTGTTCTGAGTGGTTCCCGAACCTTCTAGTTGTCTCCACTTTTGCTCCACTGCCAGGTAGCTTGTAGTGACAGCAGCAACAGAGACACTAGCTTTAGTGTCTCTTGCTTATTTATGCTTGCCACTTAGGTGGCTTGTGCCTTCTATGCTTCATGACCTCCTCTCATGAAGGGCTAGGTCATCAGTTGTGGAATTCCAACAAGAGTGCCCTAGGATTAACTAGAGGAACACTGGAGAGTTCCCTCCTCCACTCTGGACACTGATGCTCAATGTCCTTTTGTTTAAAAAAAGTGGAAATGATATCAGCAACTACTGAATCACATATTTATTTTCTTATCTTTGTAAGATCTCTATGAGAATGGTGCCAAATATTCTTTTGGACAGTAGATCAAAACTTCATGGTCAAACAAGTGACTAAGTGGTTCAAAGAATATAAGAACTTGCTAGGCTTTGTTTATTTATTTTTAAAAAATTAATAAATTCACTATACTCAGTAGAACAAAATGTAGCCTTGAAGGCTTTCCTAAGACAGTTATTCCCACCTGTACATCAAAAATCATGTTATTCAATGACAGGTGAAACTATGGAAATAACTTTATTTACAGAACATCAGGTAGAATGAAAAACAGGATGACAACTGCTCACATAAGTTAATTGCTAATGATGTGTATACATCCTGTGCAAAGTCCAAATAAAAGGACTTCTTATTGGTGACAAAGTTCTCCAAATGTTCCTCTTCAACAGTCAGTCAATAATTATTTAATAAATGCTTACTATATTCCAGACATCATGCTAAGCTCTGGGGATACAAAGAAAGGCAAAAGATAGTTCCTACCCCTCAAGGAATTCACAATCTAAAGGGGAAGATGACACATCTCAGTGAAATTGATAGCAGTGAGAACCATTCATAGCAAAAAACAAAACAAAACAAAACAAAACAAACGACAAACAACAAAAACAAAAACAAACAATGACAACAACAACCACCAGATGAAAAACACATATGATCAATGGGATGAAAAACACATATGGTCAAGGTTTTGGCATGAAGCTTAGATAGACAGTTCTTAAAGTTAGTCTTCTAATGTTTGTATCTCTAATAGATGCTGCAGGTAGACAATGAGCTTCTCCTGGCATAAGCAGAAGGAGAGATTAATCTGAATCACACTTGACAAATTAAACATGGCTACCAATGACCCCAAACTTCTTTCAGTTTCAAAAGTCCATTTCTTTAACACCAAAATTCTTCTAGTGATGCTTAGGGTGAGGATCATGGAATACTACAACCTCAGAACAGGTAAGATTACACATAACCCAAAGGGCAAAGAGTTAAACAAGGGGAAAACAAGCTTCAGCTTATTACCAAAGATGACTAGCCTGTGGGAGGTGGCATAAACAACATTCTCAAGGATGTGTAGGGATGGAAAAGGAGGAAAGCTGGACATGTAGTGAAGATAGAGACAACATTCAACCAGCGAGAGTGGTACATTAATATCGCCAAGATAATAAAAGGAGTAGAGGTCTTCTATCATACTGTGTAGATCTTCTATGGAAGACATATGGAAAGACACAGACAAAAATCCCACACAGAATTCCCAGGATCTGCATTTTCCTGGGAAACTGTGAAATTGAATCAGTAACTCTCTTCTCTAGCTCCAGCTAGGGATCTCACTCTGGCAAAATAACAGTTTTAAATTCTCTTTCTCTCCTCACTGGGAGCTCTCAATTGCTCCTCTGCTTTGCATTAAAACAATAACATACTCATTTTAGCAATGCAAGTGATTATTAGTTTTATGACATTTACCAACTTAAGAGAAAGTAAATGTTTAAACTTCAGAAAGGTAAACAAACTTTTAAGAAACAAGGTAAACTTCCTACTCCTGGAGAGAAAACATCTGGTTCAAAACCTCTTGGAAGACAGGGAGGAAAAGGGGTGGTGAGACTGATGAAACTGCCTTCCAGGTACAGCATCAAAGGATTTCAGCAATGGCTGGATCCACCTACATCTTCTTGAACCAGGAGTCCTGTGCTGGCACCTCATGTTTCCTTTAACTGTTTCTGCCTTTCTCTGGCTCTAAGCAGCTTTCCCAGGAGCAGCTTCTCCTATAAATCCAAAGCTAGGAGGGGAAGGGCTTATGGGTCAAAATCAGACTTTTAAGCAGTCCCAAGAAAAGAGGAAACTCCTAGGAAAGGGTTTGAGAGGGACACTGGGAGACGTCTACCCCAAGCCAATGGACATCCATCCCTGGCATCCTTATTGCTATGGTAATGCCAGGAGGAAGTATGCCCAAAACAGTACTATGCACATGTGTGTTTGTGTATATATTTACATGTGTGCATCTATGTACACATGCACCTGTGTGTACACACATACATTAAGTGTGTGCACATATACAGTGTATACATGTATTGCATACATATGCATGTACTTATGCAGTGCATATATGTAGGTATGCAGTACATATATATGCAGGTGCATGTATGTACATATATATGCAGATGTATGTACATGTATATTGTGTTTGTGTGTATACATATATACATATATCTTCTATATACTTATTTTGTGTATATTGGGGGGCACTGGATGTTGGGTATACACATGTGGTCTATTCCTATGGAATATATTTTCCTTTTGGATAGGTACTGTTATTTTTGTTATATCCCCAGAGACATGCATAGTGCCTGTCATGTAGTATATACTTTATAAATACTCGTCAATTGATTGGTTTTCCATTGTTAGTCTTTTCCTCCAACTTCAAATTTCCTTCCATTTGACTTCCCCTATATCATCTTCACCAATGGGATGGAATTAACTCTGTACATGGCATGGTGCACCCATTTCCTTGGGGCAGCTAGGTGGTACAGTGATTAGAGCACTGAGGTGGAGTCAGGAAAATCTGAGTTCAGATCCAACTTCAGACAATTATTAGCTGTGTGACCTTGGGCAAATCGCTTAACCCTATTTGCCTCAGTTCCTCATCTGTAAAATGGGGACACACTGGAGAAAGAAATGGCAAACCACTTCAGTGTCTCTGCCAAAAAAACCTCTATGGACAAAGTCCATGGGGTCACATAGAGTTGGACAGGACTAAACAACAACAACCCATCTCACTGTCTTTGACTATTATTTCTTGTCTCTCTATTTTATGTCTGAGAAGATTTCCTCTCCTAGGCTCACTACTTCTCCATCTCCTGGGTCAGTTGCCAGATCCTCAATAACTGGCATGGTGAATGGGTCAACATTTCATTAGTAAATCAGTGTGGCCTAATAGCTATGTCCTCTAAAGAGACCACAAAGAGAATTTCCCATTAATTACTCTATATCTCCTCTGGGGTGTCCTTGATTCACCATGAGAAGCTATGGAAGATCATTATTCCTAGGCCAACATTACTTGTAGTGGACAGGAGGCCTGATATTCTAAAGCAGATCTGTGGTAGGTATCAGTAGTTTGGAATGTAATATTTTACAGCCAGGATATTTAGTGTTGAGGGTGGAGCCTGGTGAGGAACACAGACTATTGACATCTATTAGCACAGCAATGCAAAGTGAACCACATGGTCCTAATTTCACTCTCACACTCAGTACTCTTCTTACCCACTTATTCTGCACTAGTCTGTGATGTATGTGCAACTCACAATCTTGACTAGATTTCTGGCTCCTTGAGGGCTAGGACAATGGATTACAGCTAGGATCCAATTGGTGTGAATAATAAATCTCCTGAAGTACTGGCACATAATGGATCGTGCTCTATTTGAAATTATGATTATGTAAAATCTAGTAATTGATCCCAGCCCAATGTAACTATGCAGGGTGAATTTGAATAATGTAACCACATGGGGCATTTATTATATGCACTAATGGGGACTTAGTTGTAGTCATCTGTGTATCCTCAATGTCTACCATAGTGCATTTTTCATGGTCACTGATTAATAAATGCTTATTGAATGAATGAAAAAATTGAATCAGTGAACTTTAAGTCCAAGTAAGAAACCACAAGTTTCAGTTGGCATCTCATAATTTGTGGATCCTTTCTCTTCAGCCCCTGTGAGTGATCACTTTCTACAAAATCAGAAACTTGTTGGAGGGAGATTTGGTTCAGTGAGACCACTAACCACTTGACCAACTAGAGGAAGGATCAGGAGAGAAGCAAGAATTACAAAGGTGAGGGAAGGAAGTGTTGAGGTTTGAGGGGTTACCTTCTAAATGAAGAGAACAGTGGAAGGGGCTTTGGAGTCAGATGACCCGAGTTTAAATCCTTTCTCTATCATTTCCCTGTGTAACCCTGGGCAAGCCACAATATCTGGGCTTTACAGATGAGGGTATTAGATTTGATGACCTCTGAAAATCCTTCCAACTCTAAGTCTATGATAATTGTGATCTGTTTACATGTGTGACCTTGGACAAGTCACAACTTCTCTGGCATAAGTATTTGTAGGATATGCATCTATGCACATTTGGGCTCTCTGGGCCTCATTTTCCTCATCTGTGAAATGAGAAGGTTATGTTAAATGATCTCAAAGGTTCTTTTCAGCTTGAAATCTATATTTCTATGATCAGTTCCACAAAAAAACAATGCTCTTGTACAGGTGCCCGGATGCTTGGCAAGGAAGGACTGCTGCTTCATTAGAAAAGCTTGTTCATCTTCTGCTGCCAATTCTTTATCATGGACCAACATTCTTACAGGAGGTTTTACAATGAAGTCTTCATATTCACCATCTGGTTTTACTGTTTGGTGTGCTGAGTGATTCCTCCAAATGCAAAACCCAAACCCTCTCCTGCTTCCTAAATTCCCTCTTACTATCTAAGACCACCACCATTCTCTCATCACCCAGGCTTGCAATCTACATGTGATCCTTAACTACTTACTATCTCTCAACCCCTATGTCCAATCAATGGCCAAGTCTCATCATTTCTACCTTTTGTAACATCTCTCCTTTGATACTTCAAACTCTTAGTGTAGATCCTCATCACTTCATGCACAGGCCATTGCAATAAACTGTAGATTGGTTTCCATGCTTCAGTGTCTCTCTCCACTCTAATCTGTCAGCTATTTTTACATGTTTTTATATATAATTTATTATATATATATATACATATATATATACATATATATATAATGTCAGTCAAATTTCCTAAAACACAGATCTAGCCATATGACGACCACCCCACCTCTGTTCAAGTGACTCCGGTGGCTTCCTATCACTTCTGGGAACAAATATAAAATCCTGTTTGGCATTCAAAGCCATTCATAACCAGGCCTTTCCCACCTTTCAGTCTTCTTACACCTCCCACTCTTTCACATACTCTGCCATTCAGCCTCCTTGCTGTTTTTTTACACAAAAGCACTCCATCTTCTGACTCTAAGAATTTCCACTGCTCGTCTTCCATGCCTGGAATACTCTCACTCCTCATCTCAACATCCTGGTTTCCTTCAAATCTTGGCCAAAGTCTTACTTTCTGCAAGAAGCCTTTCCCCATCCTCCTTAATTCTGATTCTTTCACTCCATTCGATGTTTCCAATCAATCCTGCAAAAATATTGTATGTGGTTGTTTGCATGTTTTCTCCACTAGACTGTGAGCTCCTTGAGAGCAGGAATGGTTTTGTTTTGTTTTTAGCTTTCTTTGTATCCCTAGTGCTTGACCTTAGCACATGACTTTTGTCCTGCCACTGGACTTTGATGACTCAGGAAGAGAGAGTGAGGCTGAAGACCTTGGGTGACTCTACCTCACTAAAATCCAATTCACACACAGGTCAAGACATCCCTTCATGATCCTTGGAAAATAAAGAATGAACAATAGCAGTGCTTAGCATAGTGCCTGGCACATAGTAGGTACTTAATAAATGCTAGATGGCTGACTATACAGTTCACAGACTATAGGTGTTTAATCCCTGGGCTGAGAAGCGTTTGATATAGTAGCTAAAGTGATGAACTTGGATTCATTCAAATCTCAGCTTAGACGGTATTTGTGCAATCTACAGGGTAGCTAGGTGGTACAGTGAATAGAGTCCACTGGACTGATAGAGTCCTGGGCCTGAAGTCAGGAAGATTCATCTTCCTGAGTTCAAATACGGCCTCAGACACTTACCAGCTGTGTGGCCCTGGGCAAATCACTTAACCCTGTTTGCCTTAGTTTCCTCATTTATAAAGTGAGCTGGAGAAGGAAATGGCAAATTACTTCAGTATCTTTGGCAAGAAAACTCCAAATGGGATCATGAAAAGTAGGACATGACTGAAACAACTGAACAACCACAACTATAATGAAAAGAGACCTCAATACTGGAACATGGACTGAGCTAAACCCCAAGCGTTTGTAATATAAACAAAGATATAAGGTCTGTCAAGCCTAGAGAGCAGCTCAGAAAGCCTTGAACTGCAACCAGAAGACAAAGAGGCCTGGGCTCTACCCCAAAAGTTTTTATGGTGTCTGACAGTGTGCCAAAAGGATAAAATTACCTGGCAAATAGTGCCCCACTTTCTCATTGTCTAAGACAATTTCAGAGGTGCAAGTCAAGACTTGATTTCAGGCTAAGGATTCTGAAAGTTCCTTCTTCTTACATGTAAATCTTTTCTTCATTGTGAAACCATAAACTTCTTGAAGGCAGGTACCATGCTATAACATCCTTAATACATTGCAAACAAATACTATTATAACATTATGAAATCCCACTTTATCCTCATTAGATTAATTAATCCCTCTTTACCTTAGCAGTGATGAAAAATATTCAATGCCTGGTAAGTGGTCTTCTGGTGATGAGCCTTTCCTAATTTAATTATACTGGTTTTCTGGTAACAATTCATGTCACACATACTCATACACACACACACACACACACACACTCACACACACTCATTAATCACATCTCTGGCTCCCTGTCACCTCCACAATCAAATATAAAATCCTCAGTTTGACATTCAAAGTAACAGCTCTCCCCACTCCACCTTTCCAATCTGGTTATAACTTATACCCCTCTATGTGCTTTGAAATCCAGGAACACTGATCTCCTTGCTATTCTTCCTACAAGAAACACCATCTCCTGACTCTGGACATTTTCATTCATTTTCTACCAAGTACAGAATTCTCTCCCTTCTCAACTCTTCCTCCTGGCTTCCTACAAGTCCCACTTAAAATCCCACCTTCTACAGGAAACCTTTCCTAACCCCTCTTAATTCTAGTGCCTTCCTCTATTGATTATTTCTGATATATTCTGTATATAGTCAGTCAATAAATATTAAGTGCCTACTATGTGCACTGTGGTATTGTTTGTTTGTATATAATTATTCACATGTTGTCTTCCCCATTCAACTGTGAGGATAAGGACTGTCTTTTGTCTTTCTTTGTACTCCTGCACCCCTGTACTTAGCACAGTTCCTGGCATATTATAGACTATTAGTAGTAGTAGTAGACTGGATTAATAAATGTTTATTTACTAATTGACTGAAAAGGATATGCAGTACTTCACTGACCCTTACTCAAAGCCATAATCCATCTTGATGGGACCTGACAGGGCTTATGCTCTACTGGCAAAGCCTTCAAGAACCAAGGTTCATCTCCAGAGAGTGATGAGAGGCCAGAGGATATCATAAGTGGTGAACTTTCAGAAAGACTATGAAAAGGATAGGATCAGACGCATAGGATTTTAGAATTGGAAAAAAACCTTGGGCGTCAGGGAGTGTGCCCATTGCTTAAAAGTTGGGGAGAGGGGGAAAATCAGGTGAAGATTCAGTTGATATTGGCGTCTGTAGGGAGAGAGAAGTGCTAGGAACCCTTCCTTAGCAGCTTTGGTTTGAACTGATTAACATTTTACGGATATCCATTTATCAGAGAATTAGATTCTAGCCCTAGCTTTTCAACCAACCAGCTGTGAGCCCTTGGGCAAGTCACTTTTCTCTGGACTTTGGTTTCTTCAAGAGTAAAATTCAGGGGTTGAACTAGAGTGTCTCAAAGTCTCCTTCCGTTTCTAACAGTTTGTATACAAGAGAGAAGGCTTACAAGCACGTGGAAAAAAGGAACAAGTAAGAAAGGAAGAAGAAGGAGGAGAGAAGAAGGAGGAGGAGGAAGAGCAGGGACACAGCACTTATTGAAAGGGGGACAGAAACACAGAATAAATTCCATCAAAAGAAGAATTCATGTACTAATAATGATTAAACATTCCTTAAAAGTTACTTGGGGAAGCTAGCAGTGCTGTGGATAGAGCGCTGGGCCTGGAGTCAGAAAAACTCATTTTCCTGAGTTCAGATCTAGTCTCAGACACTTACTAGCTGTGTGACCCTAGGCAAGTCACTTAACCATATTTGCCTCAGTTTCCTATTTTGTGAAATGAGCTGGAGGAAGAAATGGCAAAACCACTCCAGTATCTTTGCCAAGATACATTATACATTTATATAAATACATATAATTCATATGTGTAGATATAATTATCATTTTATTCTCCTCATCTTTATATTCAGTAGAGCTCAGATAGAAATGGTCTTGAGAGAAGTCACTATCGTGCAAGTGGATAAAATGACTGATTTTTGTAATTGAACAAAAGTACTGGGATGCAGGCTCCTCTATAGACTCATTGGAAGTATATTTAGGATAACTACGGGAAAGTACAGGACAATGAGAATGGTAAGTTCCTGTTCTAATTCAACTTCTGATAAGGCTCCACATTTTGAAAGCTTTTCATTTCCATGTAGTTTGGGAATTATTCATAATACTAACATCTAGTTTTAAAGCTGTTTTAAAATTCTTGTAAAATGGTGTTATGGTCAAATAATGACGGGTAGTCATTTCATCTGTGGTAATATTCTAATTCCAAAATAATTTATTTGCTCAGTTCTCAAGGATATTTTGAGATTTGTATTTGCTATCTGTTAGTTTATTTTTAGTTAGTTTAGTTTAACAGTAAGCTTCCAGAATATCATCATTATCAGAGGCAACATGGTGTAATGGATAGAATGGAGAGAGAGAGAAAAAGAGAGAGAGAGAGAGAGAGAGAGAGAGAGAGAGAGAGAGAATTCTGTAGAACTCTATCTACAGTCAGAACAACTTGGGTACAAATCTCAACTTTGATATTTTTTCAATGTGTGACTTGATGACTTAGACCATTTAACCTCTGTGTACCTCAATTGGTCCCCTAGGACTTATCTGCTAAGTCATTGAAGAGTTGTGATCTGAGCTGGAAGAAATTCTTACAGTGGGAGTTCTCCACATCAACAAAATCATGGATCCTTCCTATGTTTGAGTGTATATTTTTATAACAGAGTTTTAGGCATTCGGGAAGATACCTGCTGTTTAAGCCACTTAACAATGTAGCACATCACCAGGTCCCCAGAGAGGTATCAAGAACTGAGGATGCTGGGCAATGTTCCTAAAGGCTCTCTAATGTTATTTGCAGGAACTGCAAAATTTTGACTTAGGGAAGAGCATATAAGATTAATAGGGGAATAGGAGGCACCTAAGCTGGGAGGGAAAGGAAGATTTTTAGCAACTAGAGATATGGAGAGAGACCTTTTCAGGCATGAGAGACCATGTGTCCAACAGTTCAGTAAAGCTCTTGACCTTTACCTTGCTTTCCCCATACAGCAACAAAAGTGACCATACTCCCTATATTTGTTAATGATTTTAAACAAATACTATCTGTTAACAATATAAAAAATTCATTTCTTTTTTTTTCTCACTGAGAGACATCTGGGCTGGATCTACAGGGGCTGGTACACTTGGTCTTCCCAGTCCTACACCCAGGCGTGGATTTTGACCAGTTTCAGTCATTAGAGAGACTCCTTCTAATGAGAGGGGGGACCCTTTTTGTTCATTATAATCTTATTCTAGCACCCCCAGGAGGATTCTTCTTATGATTATATTAGCACCTCCTCCTAGAAAGGAAAGGTAAAAAAGATACTTTTTGCTGAATACCAACTATTTGGCAGGTAATTTATTCTTATATACAAAAGGAATACCAAACACAGAACACTCATATGGGAGCGTTTGACAGGAAAAAAAATTAAAGTGGATTCAGTAACTTATAATTGCTGTTAAAATTTTTTGAGAAGTTAATACTTAAACTTCATCAGAACAGAAAGCAGTTTGTAGGACTGTTATGGGTCAATTTACATTTCATCTAGGCACTTGATCTGCAGTTAGAAAGAAAGAAAGGGGAAGTGGGTGGGCTGCTTCCTTTTATACACCCACTGAGTCACAACATCTCACAGGGTTCACCCTTCAGTGATGGCCTGAAGCAGGCCTTCAAACCTTCCACGTGGTCACACAGAACCAAAATGTCAACTCTGAGCATGCTCCCTGGATGGTAGTGATGGAGATACTACATTAGAATGTACTTTGTTTAGTCCCTAGAAATTCTTGAGAACAAACTATTACATGGTCTCATGTCTTTTTTCCCAATGATTTTATTCACACCTCCCTTGGTATAAAGGAAAAATCCTGGACATGGGTTTGAATTTTGGTTTGGCCACTTGCCACCTGTGTTGGGGTGTGCTGGAGTCAGATCGAATCAGCTGGAAAGCCAATTGTTAAATTTTCAGTGTGAGCTTATACACCTTGGAAATGGCAAATATTACAAATCAGAGCTTTTGTTTTATTGCTTTGTTGATTGTCTGGACTTAAAATGATGGAGAAAATGTTAATAATGCATTTTGAACATAAAAGCACATTTTTTGGATAGTTGGTTGTTAAATATTTACCAGTACACCTCTATACCTATGTGAGCTTGGATGGGTTAACTTGTTCTGATAGGCCTCAATTTCTTCATCTATATTTAACCACCTGAGGCACACCTCTTACACAAAAAATCAGAGAATCTGATTAGATCATCTCTAAATTTTCTTCCAGGCCTAATATTGTATTCCATGGCACTGTCATGAAAAACAACATATTTCATCCAAACTCACCAACTTTAAATAACTAATCATAAACCAACTTGAGAAATTGGTTCTAGCCTTTCACAAAATCCATTCTAGGCATTCAATGAGTCTATGTTAGATCTTGCTATAATCTACTTTTCCCATGTGCAGAGAATTTGGGTATGGAAAATTGAGGTGACTGTCTTTGGGACCATGTTTTATACTATATTCTTACTACTGATAGGCTGTGATTCTAAGAAGCAGCAGGCTGGGAGGTGGGTGGGTCAGCATCCACCACTGTTTAAAAAGACCTGCCCATAACCCACTATCATTGAAGCAAAGGGGAAAGAGGGATGGCCTCTCACCCATTCCACTCCTCCACCCAGTATGTGCAGTACCTTTTTCTGACCTCTCTGAATTCCTTGTATTCCCCAAGGGCAGAAGTTATTAAAATGTGGTGCAGGGGGGTCCTGACACCCTTTTAGGGGTCTGTGAGGTCAATACTACTTTTATAATAATACTAAGATGTTTTCATTTCTAATACAGGAAATATTGATAGATGTAACATTTTTTTTTTGTTTTAAAGTTCTGTGTGGGGAGTGGATCTCAATAACTTCTATGAATGTAAAGGTATCCTGAAACCAAAAAGTTTGAGAACCAGTGGCCCAGGGATAGCTCTTCTGTAAGACCTAATCTCCCTATGCTCAGCTCAGCTATCTCTTACTCTCACAAAATAACTAACTTATATTTATTCAAGGCCAGTAAAAGTTAATGGGTGGGCCAGTAATAAAGGTCTTTATGGTTTGTTTAAAAAAAAACAGGGAGAAGGGGAGTGAGTTTGTTATCTATGTGGCACAGACTGTGTAGAGTGGATGAGTGGGTGCTTATCTGACCCCCTCCAGTATAGAGCCACTGACCTTTTCTCTTTACTAAAAACCTTAGGATAATCAAATCAGAATGGGTTGACAATCATTTAATGCTATAAATAAGACTGTGTTGATCCATGACTACTGTTTAGACTCATATTTGAGCACTTCTAGCCAAGACATCCCTCCATCTCTCCCCAATCCAAGGCCAGGTATTTTATCCCCCACCCTCCACACCCTCATCACCTCCAAGAGGTTAGGTGAGAGATATGGCCTGAAGTGGGAAGGTTTTGATCCCCAAATGGTAAACCAAATTTGGATGATAGATTGAAAATTGAGGGGAAAGAATGATGATGCTAGGGGGTCAGACATCCTGAGTTCAAACCCTAGCTCTGCCATTTGCTGGTTGTGTGACTTTGACTTTTCAGTCTTCCTTGGGCCTCAGTTTACTCCTTTGAAAAATGGGGCAGGGAGTGTTGAACTGGATGACCTTGATGAACCCTTTCCTTCTAAATCTATGATACTAGGAATTTCTTCCTACAAGAAGAAATGCTGTTCTGCAGCACATAGTAGAAGAATAAGTCACAAACCTTATCAAGATTTGGGGATAATTAATTACCATGAGTATTTTGCTTCCAGAAATATTCTCATGTGTTTTCTCCATCGTCTTAGACTACATGGTGGTAAGGAGGAAGGAGTGAATGAGGTAACAGATGAGGCAGGGCTGGAGGCTGGCAGGAAGGGATATCATAGGGTGCCATTAGCACCCACTCCTCTTGCAACAGCAAAGCCAGCATCAGAAGTGGCACATTGAGGGGTTGCCGAATGAAACACAGGGAATAGTATTGCTTGGCTTTGGGAACCAGGCTAAAGTTCTCATTAGAGAATGATGGATGTTTAGTCAGCAGGTGGAAGGAAAAGGGGAAACAATGAGGGAAGGCATATGTCTCAGAGAGAACCAAGGCTTGGCAGGAAGCCTTTGCTGAGAGGTCTTGAAAGCAGATTAAATTTCCTTGAACTAAACCATGGACTGCCTCCCTGACTCTCCTTTTTGTTGCTCTGGTGGGGCAACATTTATATCCATATGGCCAGCTCTCTCACCCTAGTACTTGGCACAGGGCCTCACCACAAGTCACCTTGCCTGGAGCCCTCCAGATTGTTCAGTTGGTTTAATATTACCTGCTAATTCTTTCATTGCTGTGTCCCTTGAGCCCTCAATTTTCAGGATGATTAAAATTACAGCTTCCATCACCCAGCTGGCCTCCCCAAGGGCTCTATAATCACTTTCATTTCTTGTGCCCTGACAATCTTCCTTCACCACCCCTAAGAGATAGAGGCTGTTGCCTTTGACAAAGTCCTTTGACAAAGAGGACAACTGAGACATTGGAGACATGACCTGATTTTCCTAGAATGACTCACATTCATCAGAATCCCTGCATTCTAGCCTGATGCTTTGTCCACTAATCCAGTGAGATTTCCCTGGCAGTCCTAGATGGATTTAAATATAGCCTCCAAGGTGAGAGAAGTACATTTAATTTTATGCTTTAATGAGTGATAGGATCATAGCTTTAGAGACGGAAAGGACCTTATATGTGTCCTTCATCTCTGAGATTCATCATTGCAGGGTCATCACCTTAGTTTCCATTTGTACCCTTGGATATACATACACAAATGGATTATCCCTTGTCAAAGTTGCTTAATCTCTCTGGGACCCAGCCTCCTCATCTAAAAAGTGAGACAATGGGGTTAAATGACCTCAAAGGTAAGTGCATGAAGCAGGATTTGAATTTAGGGCTTCCTGGCTCCAGGTCCAATACTCGGTTCATTACTTTGTGTTTCCTTCACAATGTGTATATTAGACTGGGGAGGAGCAAGACGACACATCACACTGGAATCCGTGCTCTAGTAGCTTTCCTGTACTCATAGCTTCAGGCAAATGCTTAATTACTTTTCTAAGAATAACTCACATTCATGTTTGCTTCAAAGTCTACAAAGCACTGGCATGGCATCAGTCACCTTGGTCTTTAGAGACCTTTAAAGGTTTACTGTCAACTTCTGCTTTGAGGGAGACAGACATTTCTGACATATAATAATTCTTTTATGTTTACATATTTAGTGCTCTTTTAATAGTTTACAAGCAAAGCTCCTGATTAATTGCTCTGAAGAAGCACAAGAGGAGAGCCCCCAAATCCTTTATTTGGCTTCGGAATGCATTTTGAATGTGTGTGGAGGAGTAGCAGTAGACTTGTCTATAAGAGAGCATTTTCCCTAGGTTAAAAATGAATTTGCATTTCCTAAGAATGTTCTAGCTAACAGTAAAAGGAAAATTACGCTGGGCAACAGGGGGCAGGTGAGTTTGGGACTTAAAATCTTCCATGGACAGTGGAGGATTGGTAACAATGATGATGATATTATCAGTTTGCTTTCTACTTTGTTATCAAACCTGCTGGAAAAGACAGAGATGTAGGAGGAAACATTTTCCCCTGCATTCTCTACCACTCTTAACATGCTTGCTTATACCCCAAACTCTGGAGACCTAGTCATTGGGAATGGAAGTTCCTGGAATGCTGAACATCAAAAAACAAAGACACTATTTTCCTCCAGAGGAAACTATCAACTATAAAGGAAATTATTCATTCAAGTACGTGACTTGCAAGTGAAAATTCTCTGTACACACATATGAATCTATCAAAAAATGACTCATCTAATGAAAATAAGATCCTGAACAATAATCCTAAAAATACAAGGGACACAATTATTCCTGGATAGAGAATGGTAATGGATCAGCAAATGGTAGCTGGTCTAGATCCAACAAGACCTTTCTGGGTAGGAGGCCACATACTTCCCAGATCTTAGCACAGAAAGAAAAAGAGAGAAAAAAGGAAAGGAACAAGTTCCAGGCTTCTTTTGTGCACCACAGAAGAGTAGTCAGTCTTCTTTCTCCTTTTGTTGTCCCAGGAGGCTCTTTAATGCTCCATCATTCAGAAGAGTGAGACCCAGGACAAAGGGCCAGTTTGGAGCAGAGTTCCAGGGACTAGATCGGGGTAAAGATTTCAAGAGGCCTAAATCTTGAATCTTCATCTACCATCTCTGGTCAAATCAGATCCTGTGTCCCAGAGCTTAGCACAGTGCCTGGCACATAGTAGGTACTTAATAAATGCTTCACTTGACTTGACTTGATTTCTTGTTGGGATTCAAATCCATTCCCAGATGCTCTCCTAAGAGTGAGACAACATAGTATCATAGTCCAAGTCTTTCCAACAAAGGAATCATTTTTGCTTCCATTAATGAACATTGTCACCTTTCCAATATAGTTCACAAGATTTGTTGGTGACCATAGTTTTTAATCTAGCCTATTCATTATAGATTGTCTCATTCTCAAGCTGGGAATAATCCCATTGTGGGCTGAGTTAAAAGTGAGAGAGGAGCTGTTTTTTTATATTATGATCCCCTTTCAAAGAGTTAAATGATGTCAATTGTTGATTATGCTATTGCCATGGATGGCGGAACCAAAGAGACTTTGTTACAACTTTACTGGTTTGGGTTTTTTAAGTGCTTTCATATAGATTGTCGTATTTGATCTTACCCTTTTTGCAAGGTCGGCAGAATTATTAGTCCCATTCTACAGAGGAAGGAACTGAGCCTCAAAGAAAGATTAGAGCTGGAAGGGACTTTTGAAATCATCTAATACAATTCCATCACTTAATAGATGAAGAAACTGAGCGCCAGAGAGGCTAAGTCCTTTTCCAAGAGAGAGTCTACTTACTTGTGGGTATTCAAGATCTTTGCAGGCATGGCATAGGATAAAAAATAATCTTTTGGTCCTTGGGTTAAAACCAGCAAGTGCCACTGTAGAAAGAGAATAGGCCAAGGAGTCCTCTTCTCCAAACCCACCCCAATTTTCTGAGAGGAGGAGGAGGAGTTGAATTCTCTCAGACCACATCTGTCTCTTCCCTCTTCTGGGACTTGGCTTTGGGTATGACTTCCACTCTTTTGTCATTTTTTTGTTCCCTGTTTTCTTTGGGGAGGGAGACTCAAGTACCCCCTCTGACTGAAGAATAATGACTCACTTAATCCAGAGGCAGAAACAAAAGCCCCAATTTCAATTTTAAAGTTCTGCTGGTTGAGAGGTTTATTCAAATTTATGAATTATTAATAAATCATAACAGTTCATTAAATATCCAGGTGCCATCTAACTGCCAAACTGGAAAGGAAACTTCCCAGACATTTCAATTTTGCATAGTTAAATAACACCTGGTTTTTCCATTCACCTTCCTTTTTACTCCATCAAGGTGGAAACATAAAATATGGGATCTTTATGGGATCAGTCATTAATTTTTATGTATGGAAAAAACCAAAATCAGAAAAAAAATTATACTTAAGGAGGCACAAGGCAACAAATCATATACAAATGCCTGATGCCAACAAGCATGAGGAGGGGAGAGGTTGGAAAGAGAATACCTTTTTGGAGTTTCTTCATAGAGAAACATTTCAACCACCTTTCTTGCAAAGGTATTTCTTCATGATTGGAGACTTAGTCATATGTCCCAGCCTCTAAGAGTAGGGTGTATATGGTATCTTTCTATCCACTCACTATTACTACCTTTTTCTTTCTCCTCAGATGCCTCTTGTTACTAGAGCTTCTCCTAATGCCCATGCTGCACTCCTACCCTTACTCTCTGCTTCTCCAGACTAGTTCAAAGTTTCCCTTGGACTGGCCAAAATCTATCCCAGTTTTCCATATCTCAGGGGTATTGAGGGTGGAGAAAGCTGCTCCCTCCAGAACTACAAATACCATAACTCTTCGCAAATCTCTGGACACTTCTTTCTACTTTAGAAGAGTTGGCCCTGTGAAGGACATGTTACATGAGGAATATTTTTCAATCATCACTAATTTTATGAACTTCTTTTGAGTTCTTAGATTTCAAGTCTTAGAATTCGAAATTCTTAGAGTTCAATATCCCAACTCCCAAGTCTATGGAGGAATTTGTGGATCCTAGCTGGGATTCATACAAGCCCATCTACCTGAGAAAGGCCATTACTACAATTAGTACCACTAATAATAATAACTTTCATTTATATAGATGGCTTATAGTTTACAATGTACCCTATACCAATGATCTAATTTGTTTTTTGAATAAGGAAGTGACAAAGTCAGACCTGAACCTTAGGAAGATGATTATGTCAGCTGATGGACATCGGATGAGAGAGGAGAGAGACTAATCACATGAAGGTCAGTCAGAGATCTATCACCATAGTCCAAATGAGAGGGAATGAAGGCCTGAACTAACAATAACAACAAAAATCAGAATGATGATAAGAATTATGTGTTTTAGTAGTCAGGCTTGGAATCAGGAAGAACGGTTTTCAAGTCTTACCTCTCATGCACACTGTCTATGTGACCCCATGCAAATCATTCAGTGGCCCACACAAGTCTCCAAGACTAATAATATCAGAGCAATTTTCCATCAGCATTAGTAGAGGGAGTTTTCTCACTGGGAATTCCCTACCTGACTGAAATTACAGGTTCAGTCAATGATGATGATGATGATATTAGTAGTGGTGAGTTAATTGAGGAAGAATAAAAGAATTTCTGGAAACAGTGAAGACTCAACAGAGATCACACAACATGAACTTGTAGTGAACCCATCAGATCTTGTTGCATTACTTTCTCCAGCAGAGAAGAGGCAGCTTAATAAATGGTTATTGATTAATTGATTGAATAACCTCAATTTTCTCAGGAAAGTAAGAGGCAAGGCCCTTAGCTGAAAGAGTAGAGGAAGGGGGAAGTGTCGAAGGCTTGAGAAGAAAAGAGGAGATTTGAAGTAGCTTGTTTGAAGAGTGAGACAGGGAATCAATTACAAAGCAATAAAAGGGTCACATGGTGCCGTTAGGGCCCGTTCAAGGCTAGATGACGTGTGTCTTCACAACAAACCTGGGAGATAGATGCTGTTATTATCCTTATTTTTACAGATGAGGAAACTGAGGCTAAGAAAGATGAAGTGATTTAACCAAAGTTAAAAGCTATTAAGTGTCCTAGGCAGGATTAGAACTCAGGTCTTCCTGACTCTGACCCTTTGATTGAATCCAAACTTCACAGAGCAAACACCTGATTTACCGCACTTGAGGACCTAGAGGGCCCCATGTGACCTAGAGGCCACAGGCCCCCACCCCTACTCTAGCCGCTGCACCATCTAGCTGCCTCAGAGGCTTCCTAGTCTGACAAATCTGAAAAAGAATCCCATTCACCCTGCAAAATAAATGGACTTTGCTTTGATGGCCTCCAATGAAGTGAGGGTCACTCCCTCTTGAGGCAACTCATTCCACCGACACTGGTTGCAGGAATTCCCACAATGAGTTTTCACTTCACCAGCATTCACCACATTGCATGTGGTTTCTGTACATCTCGGGTCGGCATAAGAAATTAAATGAGAATTTGGGGGGAGTTTTGTGGAAGCCACAGCTGACACACAAAGGTCAACAGATAACACAGAAAAAGTTTAGAAACTCAGATATGCATGAAGTATATGCACAGTATTGTACACTATCAACATATTTTACCTTTTAACACTATAATAGTTCAGACTTCTTCTCTAGCATGAAGGGAGGGCCAAAGCATTTTTGTGGATTTTCCAGATCATGGGGGCACCGTCCCCCTAACCCCTGCGATTTGGAAAGGATAACTGTATAGTTACAGGAGAAGGGAAGAAAGAAAAATAGATGTGTTCATTTCTAAGTCAGGAATTTGGAATTTATAGCCCATTTCCCCATAATTCCTCATGCTGGCCTACAAAGGGCCTGTTTAACTTCTATTGTGGCTGAAATACTTCACAATTGAGATGAAAAAGGAAACAATATTTGTAATTAGTTAAATAAAATGAAAAAATCAACTAAAATAAGAAGACAGTTTTAATTTTATCATCAATACTACCAATGAAGGAAAAGCAAGTTTAATGAGAAGAGGGCTGTGAAATAGATTGGGACTTCTGTGAATGTTTTAAAGGTAATTCAAGCCACTGGATAGTGCATTGGAGAGAATGTTGGCCTTGGAGTAAGGAAAATCTGACCACATCCTACCTCTGTGACCCTGGGTGAGTCACTTAACATTTCTCAACCTTAGATTCTTCATCTGTACAATGGGCATAATAATAGCACCTACTTTTCAGGGTCATTGTAAAGATAAAATGAGATGATGTAAACCAAGTGTTTTATAAACCTTAGCACACTAAATATATGCCAAAAGAATGCTAGCTATGATTATTTCAATGGCTTTAGAGGTTAGTACCACTGCTTCTTCATTTTGCCTAATTTCATTTCAATATTTATGACTATCTTTCTCCTTGATCTAGGTGGGCTATTAACATAAAACTTAGGCTTTTCCATGAATAATGTGTCTAGCTTGCCTGACACCTCCATATCTCAACTTTTTCTCAAATACTCATTGAACAACATTGAAAAGTACTTCCCTTTTCAGGAGTACTTTAAGTTTTCTCTCTACCTCTTTTTCTTCACTGAGGGGCTTAGTATAAACTTATTTATAAACTCATCTATAATAATTAATAATTATTATTTATTAATATTAAACTTTATTATTTAAATAAATAATTAATATTCATTATCTATATTAACACAGTTTATATTATTTATATTATAATATAATTATATGTAATATATAAATATTATATAAAATATTGTTATATATTTATTATATATAATATATTATAATCATATGTATTATATAATTTATATAATATATTATAATTGTGTATTATAATATTATTAATAATAGCAAATAAGTATAATAATAGATAAAATTATTAAATATTAAATAAAATAATAAATATTTATTATATAGTATAAACTTATAAACTCATTTATAGGCATTCTCTCCAAATTGTATCTCTCTAGAATGTGCTATAATGTGCCCCTAATTCAGACAGCTTTGAGTACAAATACATCTCTGTCTACTCTACCTCCCCATAATGTTTAATAAGCATTTTACATCTCTCTCAAATGATTTCCTGCTCCCATTCAGTGATTACTATATAACTTTGTACTGTCATTTGTCATTGCTAATATCCCTTACTGCTGATAAAGTGCCTGATGGGGCTTTAACTCAAAAATTTCCTACCAGTGCTTTAAGTTTCAATAACCATACTACTAATTTTAACTTAAATACTACCCAATATATATAACAATGAAAGAAATAATACTTAACCACACAAAAATGATGTGTTTAGTTGCAGTAAAAGATTTTTTTGCTGTTCAGTTGTCTGACTCTACATGATGCCATGGCCTATATCCACAGGGTTTTCTTGGCAAAGATACTAGAGTGGTTTGCTATTTATAAGGAACTGAGGCAAATAGGGATTAAGTGACTTGCCTAGGGTCACACAGCTAGTAAGTATCTGAGGCTGGATTTGAACTCAACTATTACTGATTTTAGATCTGGAGCTCAATCTGCTGTACCACCTAGCTGTCCCCTAAATTAGGTCTTACTTACTGGCATAAAATCAAGAACAAATAAAATATAGCATAGAAAAACTATACATATCTGTAGCATCAGATTAGAATGTTTGCATAAATTCAGTAATACTGAAAAAAAAAACAGGAGTTCTGCTCATAGGATTTTTAGGAGGAAAGCAAATCAAAACAGAAAAAGATATTTTATCAAAATCAAAAAGTTTTCTTCAAATTGAAATTCCAGGGAAATCTGAAGAATTTCAGGAAGGTCTATAAGCTTCTCTTATGTAGCTTTGGGAAAAATACCTTCTTTTTTTTTAATCCACCACCACCACCCCCTCCCAACAAAAGTCAATCTTGGGTATCCCCTACATTTGCCACTAATAACTATTCAGTGGGGATTTTCAAGCTCCTTTGGACTGTCATATTCCCTTGGGGTGGGAGTGTTGAGTAATAAATGCACTTATTGGGTACTGAATATGTGAATTTAAGATACTACAAATTGGAATTCAGATCCAAGCTCCAATCCACTGGCTAACCTCACCTCTATTCGAAAGTGCTATATTTCAATGATTGTTTAGTCACTTGACCTTGGTGTAAAGGAGTTGATAGCCCACAAACGTAGTCATTTGTGCTATAAAGTCTCATACAGAGGTTTTACTTTTAACATAAAATAACTAAATAAATAAGCCTTACTTAATAACCAGAGAACACAATGGATAATGAAGTATAAAACATCTACCAAAATACTAAGTGTCTTGCCCTCCTAAGGCTTGGAAATCATCTCTTCCTCCCCCTAGCAAAGGTTTGATACGGACTCAGAAGTTCTAGAAAATGCTTATTTGGAGTCTTTCCTTGAAAAGGCAGAGGAGTGTAACAACACTGTTTCTACATGATACTCAACTCACATTCTCTATAGAACTAGTCCTCAGGTCTGGTTGTAGACACTCTGAAGTTGGAGTCAAGGTTTGCTCCTTCCTTGGAGCATGAAATATGGTATTCATTATAAATCAGAAATCAGAAAGATTGTCGGTTCCGTGACTCAATCACCTGGTTGATAGCAAGGACCATCTTTTTTAGTTGCAGGTAGACTGCCCCCAGTGGAATGGGTGGATGAGAACAATTTGTTCCAACAGCCATGAAGCTAGCTGAAGCAGGCACTGTGAGTTGCTTAGAGCTTGGTCAGACATCAAAGATGTCAAGGTCATCCACTGCATCCCAGGCCATCTTGACTTTTGTCTGGCCTCTGGATTTCAATGACTCTGGAAGAGAGATGACTTTGTTCAACTCTGCCTCACTTAAATCCAATCCAATGTAAGTCAATACATCACCTGGGATGTCACTGGTCTTCTTCAAAGTTGAAGGACAAACAGCAACTCATTATGAAGTGGGGCAAGTAAAATTAGCAACCAGACCCAACAAGGATCTGTGCACATCACTTTCGTTCTAACCCTGGCTACCACTCTCTACTGCCCCTGCATCATGTCACTTCCTGTACTATTCTCCCTCTCCCCATGTTAGTGTCTGTTGTAAGGTGTTGTAATGACAGAAGCATAATGTCCAGACAAGAAAGGTTAGAGTTTTGTTCTCTTCTGTCCTTTGATGACATGTCAGATCCCAAACACAGAGCTTGGTGCCAGCACCTCTCATGATGCCTTTCTGGATCAATAACACTGGTCAGAGTATGCACTTTGCTGATTTGGCCTTCATGGGTCCAGGATCACGTTTACTCCATGATGAAACAATGTAGTAACTGAAGTTCATTGGGAGTCCTTTATCTGGGACATAGTATAGTCAAGTGCAAAGAGCCTTAGTTCAAGTCAGAAGACCTGAGTGCAAATCCTGTTTTAGAGGGTTACTGTGCAACTTTGGGCAAGTCACTTAACCTTCCTGGGTCTCAGTTTCCTCCCCTGTAAATTGAAGCAATTATACATTAAAAAATAAATAATAATTCCATAAGAAGTCAGAAAGAAGCAGTTCAAGTATGAAGCAGTCATGGTTAGGGTCATAGAAAACCTAGAAGCTTCTAAGGTCCCAGAATGCAATATTCCAAAAGGCAAAAGACATGGCCTTACATCTTTTAAGAACAACTTAGCCTGCAAAGCTGAGCATCGTCCTACGGGGGGCTGGGGGGGGGGGGGGAATGACTTTCAATAGAATAAAAGGCCTGCAAGCATTTCTGTAGAAAAGGATAGTTTTTTAAATGAAAACAGGAGTAAAAAGAAACTTACGAAGATAAAGGTATTTGAGTGCCTGGAAAGGACCGTATGATGGTGCAATACTAATATCCTAATGGCAGAAAAGAAACAAGAGTCCTTTCAGAAGCTTAATATCTTCAAAGTGGATTGAGAGAATTAAATTTAAAAAAAAAACCAGATCATAGGGATGGGTTGGTTCCATTCTGAGTGTTTTAAGAGGGGAAAGAGGACGAGGGCAAAAGGAGTATATGAGTATAGAAAGGTGGTGGAAGGGAATGGAATTTGCTATTTTTCATGCTTGGGGTGCATGAAAGGAAAAATACACAAGCATAGAGGAAGGGATAGGGGAGCTGGTATCAGGTATCAACTTCACTCCACTGAAATGGGAAAAAGAAGGTTACATACACACACATCAACAGGAAAACAAGCAGGGATGGGGTTGGGGGAGACAGTTAAGAGGAAGGAGAGTACCAAAGAGAGAATAGCTGCGAACAAAACAAACTTCCTGACACTGAAAGGGGAGATTGAAGGGGAAAAGGCAAAAAAGAATCAGAATCTAAAGGGGTGTCCATCAATTGTAAGATAACTGAACAAAGTATGACATATGAATGCAATGAAATGGAACACTGTGGCCTCACTTTCTCAAGGCCAGGCTGCTACATCTCCCTCTCAGAGTGCCAGGGTACCCTAAGAAATTGTCTTTCCTCTAATACCCTCATCTTGAGCCCCCAATGCTGAGTTTCCCCTATTTTTTAGGAGTCAGTGATTAGCACTCCAGTTTCACTTAACATCTGAGTTTACAAATGGCTGTTTACTTCAAAGATATAGCAAGAACATACCTTTTTCCATAGTATCTTCAGGACATACTCTCCCCTATACCATGTTGGTCTCTTGGGAAATAGACTCCAAACATATCCCAGTTCCTACACAGTATTGGTCCCACCAAGCTCATGCCCAGATGTGACATTAATTTTGAGCAAGAAATCTCTCCTACTAGGCTGGGATCCCCAAAGTTCACTCCTGCATATTGCTCCTTGTGTCAAGGCATCGATGCTGTGCTGACTGCAAAACCCAGCCTGGATTTCAACTCTTAGATTCCTGTGTCTTGCTCTCCTAATCAAGACTGGGGAATCCACACCCTTTGCCTAGATTTGAAAAGAACAAATTATAGAACAAATGACCAGATAAATGGTGGATTCCTTCTGGATGTTGTACTCAGACAGGACTTGGCTATATTCCAGCTGCTTGCCTGAAAAGATGAGCCTCTGTTCGTCAGGAGGGATGGCCTCTTTATCTTAGATTTTGGCCTTTCCATTCTCAATAGTGTCACGGAGCTCTGCCTCTGGGGTAATGGTCTTACCAGTCAGGGCCTTCACAAAAATTTGCATGCCACCCCTAAGATGCAATACCAGATGGAAAGTTGGATTCTTTTTCAGCCTTTGTAGTCAGGTTGCAGTCATCTTCTAGTTGTTTATGTGCAAAGATAAGCTGGTCAGGAGGGATGCCATCTTTATCTTGGCTTTTAGCCTTCACATTCTCAATAATATCCTGCATAATGGTTTTGCCTGTCAAGGTAATCTGCATGGCGACCTTTTTTCAAGGATGCTAGAACCTGAGACTGCTGTGTTGTCAAACTCTGAGAAGCAGACTCCAAAAATAAATTATCTGATCAGTTCCTTACCCTTGTGAAAGTTAACAAAGATCAGGCATGCTGGAAATTAAATTTTGATGAAAGGAGAAGATAGAAGAATATTTTGTTGCATGAGACACTGCCTGAGGAGGGAGCAGAGGATGAGAAAGGTTCTTGGGTGGAGAATGGGGAATGTCAGGTCAAAAGAAAGGAGTGGCTAAAAACACTCCCTCCATATCATAGTTTTGTCTCAAGGTGGGCCTGTTCTTTAGTGCAGTGATTATGCAGTCATGAGCAATGTCCAAAAAAGAAGCTTGAGCCTTCATCTACAAGAGAGAGAACCACAAGGGGCTGGAGATCTAGTAGCTTTAGTAAATAGCCAGTAGGCCACAGTAGCAATACAGTCTCCACCTCTCTCCTGCCTAACTATGAGACATCAATACTTTGAAATTGATCCAATTAGTATCTATGTTTATTTCATCACAGTCTCTCCCTATCTTTCACTTGAAATCAAAGAATCAATGGGCTCATCTAACCTCTGGCTGTCCATCTGTGATTCACAACTCATTTAAGTAGAACCTTATGCAACATGCACTTTCTTCCTCCTACATCTATCTTAAACTTTTTCCAAGGTCTCAGGGGAATGTCATGAATTCTGATGTTACTGATTAAAAGGAAATCTGACAAAAACCCTACTGATAACATGTAATGGCTACTGGGTAAATAACTGTTTCTAAATTGTCAAAATATGTCAGCATGATTCACTAAAATAATGCTTTTTGAGCTGCAAATCTGTTAAACCAATTCTTTTTGCCTTCAATGGTTTTCTTTTCTTCCCAGGGTTTACTCTGACATTAAAAAGTCATAACTATGGGCAACAGCATCTTCAAATGCATTTTTCTTGGTTTGGATAAAATATGAGCCACATACATAACAAAAGCAAGCCATATAAATTGTTTGGAGGAGAACATGAAAACTATTGTTTGAATAAACTATGCATAAAAAACTGGCATTTGAATATATTTTGTTAGCCTTAATACAAACCACACTTTTTTGCCTGACATCTGACTTGCATAAAACTTGAATACAGCCTATAACCAGTGTTAGTTTCCAGTAAATATTTTTTCCTTTCAAAGAGAACTCATTTTTAAGAGTGCTGCCTATATTCAAAGATAGCCTTTATTTGGGCCAATATATTAATAGAAGCAGCAATCATTAAAAGCTAACAATTTCATCATATAATTTCCCTGGGCCTCAGTTTCCCCATCTGTAAAATGAAAAAGTTGAGACGACCTCTGAGGTCCCTTCTGGCTCTCGAGTTGTGATGCTATGAGCCTCTACCTCCTAGAGTTGTTGTGAGGATCAAATGAAATAATATTTATCAAACACTTAGCACAGTGCCCAGCACATTGTAACCTCTATATAAATATTATTATTATTAATTTTCCATATAAGTGTAATTTCCTTTTCTGATGGGACAACCAAACTGATAATTCCAGAGAATTCTCTCATTTATTTACATTTCAGGAAGGCTGTTGACAAAAGCTTTTTCTACTCTCAAAGCTGTAACTAGGGCAGGGCAACTGGAGTTTCCTCAACATCTTAGGAGGATGCCCCCTTTTCCAGACTGTGTTCTCCCTTTTCTCATCTTCTACTCCTTTGCTGGCAAAGGGGTGGAAGGAAGCATAGAAGGGAGGGTGACTTGGGAGAAGGTTAAGGAATGCTGAGGGTGAAAGGCTGCTACTATACCTTCCACACCTGCTCCTTGGGGGTTGGAAGTTGGAAAGTAACCCAGAGAGAGGGTCACTGGAGGCAGAGATATGTGGAGAAGGGGAAGGAACAATAAAGTGGAATACTTCTAGGGCCCAGGGACTAGGGAAGAGGGAATGTCTTCTTTGGAGATGGTGGAAGGCTTCTTCTCAGCCATGTGATGCCCAAACAAAGCTGTGGTTCTTACGGGATGATGACACCTTCCGATCTGATGACACCTGATTGTTTGAAGTTAGCTCAGCAACAGGCATGGTATAATGGAAAGATTACTGGCTCTGGAGTTCCAGGACCTTGGTTCAAATTACATATCTGAGGTCCGCCACATATGTCACCTTGGACAAATTTATCACTCTGGACCTCAGTTTTCTTAAATGTAAAATGAGGAAATTGGACGAGGTGGTCCCTTCCAATTCTAAATTCTATGATCCTAGAGATGGCAAAATTTAGAAAGGAGATAGCACTTGGCCTATACCTGCTTCTGGATTCTTGTTTCTCTTCCATCCAAGGGAAACTCCTTTCCCTCAAACTTTTATAATGCCAGACTTTTTGAACTTTTCTACAGACCAATTCCTTAAGTGAAAAGAATAAGATAAAAATATGAATAAAGAGACATCTTGTGAATAGAAAGGAGTCACATCTCAGCAAGAGACCAGAGTATTTTAAGGGACAGAAACATGTCTATTGACATTGCCTAATATGAAGGAGTAGATAGAAAGAATGTGGGTCAGGTATAGAATTCCTTGAAAAAGCAAAAAGACTTAGGAGTCAGGAAGACTTGAGTTCAAATTCTGCCCCAAACACCTATTAACGGTGTGCCCATAAACAAATCATTTAATGTCTTTTAGCCTCCAGTTTCCTCATTTGCAAAACGGGGATAGAAATAATTGCAGCACTCACTTCACTGGGGGTGTCGTGAAGACCAAATGAAAAATGTATGTGCACTTTGTAGAACTTAGAGCATAGTTTCAATGTCAGTTAAAATATAACGACTATTTTTCTGGATAGGGTAGTAGATACAGAGATAAAATGTACCTCAGAGTACTAGCCATTAGTTTCTATTAATAGAAGTAAGATGTCTGGAACAGGGATGTTAAAACCATGTTTCCCTGGAGTATTGTGTTTGATTCTGAGCACCACATTTGAAGAAAGACATTGACAAACTGAAGCTTAACAAGAGGAAGGTGACCAGGGTAGTGAGAAGACTGGAAACCAAAGTATATAAGGATAAATTTAGGAAATTAGAAGCATTTGTTTAGCCAAGAAAAGATCTGGGGGCAAAACATTGTCTGACTTCAATAATTTGATATAAAGTCATACAGAAGACATCTGTGTTTTTTTCTGCTTGGCCCCACAGACCAGAACAGGAACTATGGGTGGAAATTACACAGAGTTAGAATTTAGCTTGATGTAAAAAAAAAAAAAACTGTCCTAACAACTAAGGCTTTCCAAAAATGAAATACAGCTAGGTTGTGATTAATGTGAGACTGAATAATGCAAAATTTGATGTAGTGCAAATTACAAAATGATACCAGGTTACATTTAAAGAAGGCAAAATTTAATTCATGCAACCTATGTGAGCTAGTCAAAGGTTTTAACACACTGCTGTATCATCAATCTACACTTGCTGATTGTGTGTGAATGTAATGTGCTGAGATGTACCATATTATCAGCAGATGTGTTATTTTTTTAAAAGAGCTCATAACAAAATGGACAAAAGGGAGAACACTTTATAAGGAAACTCTATAGGCACAAAAAAAGAAGGTTGTTATTATAGTGGAATAAAAATCTGTTATAACTGAATGGGATGAATGTGGATGGAGTGACTCTAAAATAGGATAAGGTGTCTGCCTGAATCTAGGGTACAAAATATCATAAAACACACAAGTGAAATAAAGGAAAAAGGCAAAGTTGCGTCAATTTTTTATGGTTTGCAAAGGAAAGATGTGTTACAGTGACAGAAATGGAGCATCTTTTAGTTGTATGGACTGAAGACTGCAATCAACAATACCTTCCTCTTAACAGAACAGCCATTCAGACAGAAGTTACCAGTACATTGAAGGTAGTGAAAAAAATGGAAACGAAATAGACCGTGAAGAAGCTTCTGCAAGAATTGTTTGGTTCCATTGCTTTAAGAACCAAGTTCAGTTGCATAATGGTAAAATTTCCTGAGAAGTAGCCAGTTCGTATAAGGATGTGGCAGCTAAGCATCCTGATATTTTGAAGAAAATAATCTAAGAAGTTGGATATACTGCTTAACAAATTTTGAATGTGGATGAAACAGGCTTATTCTGGGAAAAGATGCCTTTTAGAACCTACTTTTCTCAGAAAGAAAAAAACTCAACCTGGATTTAAAATGTCTAGGGATCTCCCAATACCTTTTTGGGGATTTGAAATTCAAAATTAATGTTTGTTTATTGATCTCAAAATCCTCACATAACCATTAGTTCCTTCTAGTTCTTTGGCAACCAAATAAGAAAGCATGGATGATTAAAGCCTGGATTTCAAGTTATTTTAGTCCAGTTGCTGAAAAATATTGCAAAGGTAATAGTATTACACTAAAACTTTACTGATTTTAGACAATGCCCCAGGTTATCCAGCTACTTGGTTGGACATTGAAACTTGTTTCATTGTATGAGAATTTAAGCACACAAATTTAGCAAGATATGGCTAAAGCACTCTGTACCTATGAGTATATGTAAGAATAGCTAAAGAAAGGGGAAAAAAGATTTAAAGAAAGAGAAGACAGTTCAGTCAACAGTGTTAACATATTTTAAGTAACAATAAGGATGTTTACATCATATTTTCAGTGTAGGTTATCTTTAGGTACAATATTCAGAAATTTAATTTTTACAATGTTGCTTTCTATAGGTACTCCATTACCTTGTAATAAATGTTAATCAGAAATATGTTTTTCTCATCCTTTGCTGTTACATGACATTAATAAACACATAAAAATTTTTGTAAAAAAAATTTCATTGCAAATTTCTATTAGACTGGAATCAATTAAAATTTCAGTTTGTGCAAATTCAAATAAGCAGATCACTTTGTGGGATTCATTAGTTGTACTAATTGAGACCTAGTTGTAGGTACCTCTGAAAGGAGTGGCTGTCCCTCTCCCTGAAGATCTTTAGAGCGGGACTGAAAGACTGTCTGTCAGGAACGTTGCAAAGAAGATTCTTGGTCAGGTACTGGTTAGCTAAATGGTCTCTGAGTTTCTCCCTACCTCTGTGACTCTTTGATGCAAGATACAGGACAGTTTGTCTGAGAAGCACAGAGTATTCACTCTTCTTGGTTATGGTGGCTGCATAACTACTTATGGCTGTTTTTGTATTATCAATAGCTACGGAGATAGCAAGGGATGAACAAAACAAACACCAAAACTCCACTTAGGTCATAGGGAACTTTTGGTTAAAGACAAGAAAAGGTATAGGGGAAAAAGCATGGGACTGAGAGTCAGAAGAAACTTGGATTCTGTTCTTGCTTCTCTCACTAACTAGATATTTGTTCTTGGGCAAAACACCAAAGATCTCAAGACCTCAAACATATAAGGAAAGACTAGAGAAGACTATTCTGAAGACCCCTTTAAGATCTGACAGTCTATTAGTCATGAAAAAAAGAAAGAAGAGCAATGTGGTTCTGAGCTCCTAGAGGACAAAAGTCACACTGTATTCAATATCAGCCTGAGATTGCATAGCAATCTTGAATAAATAGATAAGAACTGGGGAGATGGGGGAAGCTAGGTGACACAGTGGATAGAGCACTGGCCCTGGATTCAGGAGGACCTGAGTTCAAATCCGACCTCAGACACATAACACGCACTAGCTGTGTGACCCTGGGCAAGTCACTTAACCCCATTGCCTAACCAAAAAAAAAAAAAATTGGGGAGAAAGGTCATTCAGACTATTGGCTAGGGCATAGTGGTAAGGAAATAGAGTACCAGACATTTCTCCCTCCTTCCCCATATACCCAAACCTCATGGAAAAGCAGAAAAATATCTCTAACCTTTGAGTTTTAAAGCCCAGAACCGTTCTCCCAGATTTCAGAAGAGCTGACTGGCTTGTTCTACAGAGCTTCCCTCATCCTTCTTATTCCCAGAGTTCCCATAGGTGATTGGTCCCTACTAACAGCTTCTACTCTACAGCTTAGAACCGTAATAAGGATTTGCAGTTTCATCAGCAATCCTTTTTTCTGTTTTACTTTATATTTAGAAATGCTCGTTTTATTTGGAGTTAAGTTTGGAAAAAAAACTAAACGAAAGATGTCTGTCTTTATGTTGTTCCTTGTACTCATTGCATCACACACTCAGCTCCTTTTCTGACATGTCTCGTCTCCTGCATCGTATATTTTACGCTATTTCTTACACTCAAGATTTCTTGTATAGCCTATATTTAGAAATTAAGCTATGTAATTTATAATGCAGATATCTTTGGGTTCAAGTATGATGTAGGCCTAAAGGATAGAGACCCAAGCAATGGATTTGGAGTCTAGGGATTTGCATTCAAATCCCAGCTCTGCTACTCACTACCTATGCTACCTTAGACAAGTCACTTCCTCCCTGTAATCCTCAGTTTCCTCATTTGTAAAATGAGGAGGTTGCATTAGATGCTCTCTAAGATGCTTGTGAGCTTTAGACCCTATAAAATGGTTTTGTTTGAATAAATAGTAGGCTCTCTTCTATTCTCTCAAGCACACAAATGCTTACTAACTATGAATTATTCTTTGTTTTATCCTAAATAACACCCCTTCTGGAGGCTGAAGATTGTCCAGCAGCGGGAACTCCTGTTATTTTCAGTAACTCCGAGAGAAGGAAGGATCCATGCCCTATTCAACTAAAAAGTAGCGTTTCCTTCATGAGGAAAACCTGGGGATCCTGTTTGGCTTACAAAGACGATACCACAAAGCCCTCTGCAGATCTGCAGAGATTTTGCAGGCAAATCTGGAGGGCTGCATGAGCCTGTTTTATGCCACATACCCTCAGGCACTGAGCACAAAAGGAAAGAATTAAGATAAATAGGTTGCTTTCATGAATTTAATTGTGTGCCCCCGAATAAGCTGGTGAGACTTCCAGGTAATTCAAAAACAGACAATGGGAGAGAAAGTCCAGCTGGTTAAACCATAATATTCTGGTGCATTGTTTTTAGTTCCTTACATTTAAGTCACTAGTGAGATGCCAATAAAATAAAATATCAGTTAGTCAAGCAAGTGGCTGTATCATTTTTGCTCCCTTTTTTCTCAACAATAGAAATAGTCGTGGTATTATATCTTTTGTGTATATGCCTTTTGTCCATTATGTCTTTTGTCCATAAATCTCAAAGCACACAACCCCATGAATTACTTACAATACCCTTCTATTAATAGTCTGTAAATAGTATTATGGTTTTCCCATCCAGGAAATAATTTATACAAGGCTACAGTGTGAGTGCTTGGGAAAACCAGCAATATTAGAGGGCAAAGTTCAACATGATCTGAAAAAAATCACTAAGGTATTTTTAATATTAATAGTTTTTCTTTGGAGCAATTCCATGTGAGATGAGTTTCAACATAAGCACAGAAATCAATCAGTCCATCCCCTCAAAACCTTGACTTCTATTTGGAAATTACCATTTCAGCCTAGCCCAGTATCTGGTTTAAATGAGGTGGTCCCTAAATCAATATGTCAAGGACTTGTGATTTTTATCATTGTGAGAATTTGCTCCACTTATGCAGATCGAAAGTGTCTATAATTTATAATCTTAGAGAGTTATTCAGAAAAACAACAGCTTTGCCCAGAGTCACAGAGCTATTAACTGTTAGTGGCTGGATTTGAACCCAAGCCTTACTCAAAGTCTAGGAGCATATGCCCTATGTACACTCTGCCTTTCAAGGTGCTCCATAAATGTCTGATAAATTGAATTGAATTGAAATGAAATTTGGATATTGAGTGGTCCCAAAAGTGTATAAAATACTCCCTATAAAGCCAAGGAACAAATACAAATAAGTTGTAAAATATGTGATATAGTCAAATTAAAATTATTCACACTAATTGAGGGCACCCATAACTTGGATAATCCAATTAAATTCAATCTAACAAACCTTAATCAAGCTTCTTCTATTAGTTAGGGCTTGGTATAGATAGATAGATAAATAGACAGATAGATATAGGTATATATACACATATATGTGTATGTGTATCTGTATCTGTATATGTACACAGAGACTCTACATCTATATATATACACACACACACACACACACACACACACACACACACACACACACACACTATGTGAAAAAGCTTCGCAGACCCACAAGAATCACATACCCAGCAAAACTGAGTATGATCATTTGGGGGGGAAAATGGACATTCAACGAAATAGAGGATTTTCAAGCATTCCTGATGAAAAGACCAGAGCTAAATAGAGAATTTGACTTTCAAATACAAAACTCAAGAGAAGCATAAAAAGGTAAACAGGAAGGGGCAGCTAGGTGGCACAGTAGAGAGAGCACCAGACCTGGAATCAGGAAGACCTGAGTTCAAATCCAGCCTCAGACACTTGATACCTACTAGCTGTGTGACCCTGGGCAAGTGACTTAACTCCATTGCCTAGCCAAAAAAAAAAAAAAAAGTAAACAGGAGAAGGAGATTGTAAGGGACTCAATAAGGCTAAACTGTTTATATTCCTACATGGGAAGATGATACTGGTAACTCATAAGAACTTTCTCATTATTAGGGCAGTTAGAAAGAATATATATGGACAGAGAGCACAGGTGTAAGTTGAATATGAAGGGATGATATCTTTAAAAAAAATAAGGTATGAGAAAGGAATATCCTGGGAGAAAGGGAAAGGGAGAGGTAAAATGGGGTAAATTATCTCACATAAAAGAGGCAAGAAAAAGCTTTTACAGTGGAGGCAACAGGGGGGACGTGAGGGGGAGTGAGTGAACCTTACTCTCGTCAGAATTGGCTCAAAGAGGGAATAATATACACACTCAATTAAGTATAAAAATCTATGTTACCCTACAAGAAAACAGAAGGGGAAGGGGGTGGGGAGTGATAGAAGGGAGGGCAGATTAGGGGAAGGGGTAGTCAGAAACAAAACACTTTTGAGGAACAGGATGAAAGAAGAGAAAGAATAAAATAAATGGGGGGAATAGAATGAAGGGAAATACAGTTAGCAATAGTAACTGTGAAAAAAAATTTTAAAGCAGGTTTCTCTGATAAAGGCCTCATTTTCCAAACCTATGGAGAACTGAGTCAAATTTATAAAAATAAAAGCCATTCCCCAATTGATAAATGATCCAACAATATGAACAGTTTTCAAATGAAATAATCAAAGCTATCTATAGCTATATTAAAAAATGCTGTCACTATTGATTGGAGAAATGCAAATTAAAACAATTTTGAGGTACTACTTCATACCTACTAGATTGACTAATAGGACAGAAAAGGAAAATGAGAAATTCTGGAGGGAATGTGGGAAAAATGTAACATTGATGTGCTGTTGGTGGAGTTATGAACTGATTCAACCATTCTGTAGAACAATTTGGATCTATGCCCAAAAGAGTATAAAACCATGAATACCTTATGACCTAGCAATACCACTACTAGGTTTATTTTCCAAAAGAGATAAAAAAAACAGGGGAGGAAGGAGGAGAAAAATTTTAAACTCAAAAGCATATGGAAGTGATTATTGATAAATAAAAAATTAATAAAAAAATAAAATAAAATAAAAACAAAAAGGAGTATTTACAAAAATATTTATAGCAGTTCTTTTCTGGTGGCAAAGAATTGAAAATTAAGGTGATGTCCATTAATTGGGGAATGACTGAACAAATTGTGGTATGTGATTATGATGGAATACTATTGGGTTATAAGAAATGATGAGCAGAATACTCTCAGAGAAACCTGGAAAGACTTACTTGAGCTGATAGAAAGTGAAATGTACTATGTGCCAGCAACAGCAACATTGTGTGATGATTAACTATGATAGACTTAGGTCTTTTGAGTCATATAATGATCCAAGACAATTCCAGAATGAGTCTGAATGCTGATCAAGCATACTATTTTCACTTTTTTTTTCTTTCTCATGTTTTTTCCCTTTTGTTCTGATCCTTCTTTTACAACATGACTAATATGGAAATATGTTTAACATGATTTTACATGTATAACGTATCAGATTACTTGCTGTCTTGGGGAGGGAGAAAAATTTGGAACTCAAAATTTTACAAAAACGAATGTTGAAAATTATCTTTACAATTAATTGGAAAAAAATACTATCAAAGGAAAAACAAATGTACTGGGTACAAAGTAACAGCAATATTGTAAGATGATCAGCTGTGAATGACTTAGCTATTCTCAGCAATACAATGATCCAAGACAACTCTGAAGGACTTATAAAGAAAAATGGTATCCATTCCTAGAGAAAGAACTGATGGTGTCTGAACACAGATTGAAACATACCTTTTTTTACTTTCTTTATTTTTCTTGAGGTTTTTTTTTTTTGGTCTGTGTTTTCTTTTACAACATGACCATTACAGAAGTGTTTTGCATGACTACACATGTATAACCTATATCAAATTGCCAGCCTTCTCAATTGGGGGCGGGGTGGGAAGGGAGAGAATTTGGAACTCAAAGTTTTAAAAATGAATATCAAAAATTGTTTTCCATGTAACTGGGAAAAAATAAAATACTAAATTTTTTAAATGACCAAATAATGGTCATTCTCTGCCCCCACTAAACCTGCACATAAATATCTTTCTTAGTATCCTAAATCTATCCCTAAATATTGTCATCAATTGCAATCACTTCTTGCTCTCAACTTGATGTTTTGCTATGAAATTGGGAATGGCAGCACTCACGTGCCTTTCCAAATCCTAACCCAGTTCTTACACCCAGTAAAATATAACTCTAGAATAGTGAGTATTTGAATTTCATTTCTTAAAATTTTAATTTCAAAAAACCAACAACCAAAAACCCAGAGCTGTTCTTTAAAAACAAAGATAGTCCTACTGACTCATCATCACCAGTAAGCCTTCCAATCTATGCTTCTTGAATTCTGTTTTCACTATTTCACTATTTCACTGTACTCAGTCAGCTCCAGAAACCCTTTCTCTCTCATTCTTCTTTGTAACCAACATCTCATGTTTATAAGACATTTGGCTGAGCTTAGAGGTACAGCCCCTGAATGTTTTCCACATTGGAATGGTTTTCCTTCAGTGCAGTAAGTACCTTGTATTAATCATTACTATATTAAAATAATGAATGTGAAAACTTGGCCTCATTAGCACCATGCTATATCCAAATAAACTAACAAGCTTCACCTGTGTGCTTGTCCTGGCATCAGAAATTAGCTGAAGGTTGGAAAATAAGAGGATAAGACACAGCAGAGTGTCCTGAGGGGGAGGGTTACTGCAAAGGGTCAATGCAAGGGATGAAGCAACACAGCTGATGAAACGTGTTGAGATTAAATTAAGCCAGGTGGCATGAGAAACAGAGGGATGATGCAGAAGGGACAGACAAAGGTGGGAAATTGGGGAACAAAAGTAGCTATGCTGAAAAACTTGGTACATGCAATTGGTAGTCAGATAGTGCAGGGGACAAAATATTGCATTTGGAGTCACAAATACCTGTGTTTGAATCCTGCCTCAGACATACATGATCCTGGGCAAGTCACTTAACTCAGGGCGCAGAAAATGGGGATAATAACTGCATCTATCTCACAGGGTTCCATGGATCAAATGAGATCATATATGCCAACTGCCATGAAAATGCTAGCTATTATTATTAGCTATCTTTGTCCATGCTGACTTCTGACATATGTTTGCACATAGTAGGCACATAGTCAATAAATGCTTGTTAGGTTGGTTTGGAAAAGTAGAGAAAGCAAGAACATACTAAAACTTGAGGTCAAAAGGAGATTCTAACTTATAGCAGTTTATGGTCCAATTTGATCACTGGAGACATCATTCAGACTCAGGATCAAAGAGCTAGGACCACAGTTTCTCAAGAAGCAAGCGTCCTGAGACTGTACCCAAAATTCTGTGCTCTGGTTTGGACACCAGAGCACCAAGAAGATTTGGAAAAAGTAGCACAAGAGAATCTTGAGTAGGGCTGAATAAACCTACTTGGTAAGAAGATAATAGGTACTAGGAAGTTACCTTATATTTATGGAGTATTTTATGATTACTAAGCACTTTATACATGTAAAGGAGACTGGCCAATGAGGCGTGTTACAAATACATTATATCATTATCCAAGCCAATAAGGATTTAGTGCCTCCTCTATACAAGGCATTATAGATAGCAAAGCAAAAATGAAAGAAAACAAAAAGCCAGTCCCCAGTTTTAAGGAGCTTGCTGCTTACATTCCAACATCTCAGCAGTCAAAAGAAACTTTTTAGTTCATCTAGGTTGTTATGAACAGAGGGGACAGAGAAGGACAAGATTTGGATGTAGTTGACAATTCCCTAAAGACATTTTCTCAGAGTTCCATACTTGATAAAATACTGACATTTCCTGAGAGCTGGAATTTTATTTTTTTCTTTTTTTGTATCCAGTATTTAGCATAGTGCCTTACATATGTTCTTCAGTACTTCGAAGATTAATAATTTCATCCATACAGGTCCTTTCCCCACTGATGAAAATACAACCCCTTCAAAGCTTCCTTGGAATAGATGATCTTTGTAAATTGCTGAGGTTGAAAAAAAATTACTGCTTTGTGTCATAGAACCATAGATATAGAGTTGGACGTTAAAGACAATCCAGTTCAACCCTTTCCCATTTAGAGATAAGAAGAGTAAGACCTGGAGAGGTTATATGATTTGCCCAAGGCAAGGGATAGATCTGGGTTTGGAACTCAGGTCCCGTGACTCCAAATTTAGGTCTGCAAGTTGAGTACTGCCTCACAGTGACAAACCTTTCCACATTTACATGGACTGGGTCTCAGACAACAGATATTCCATCCACATAGACCCATCTATGCATGAAGACTTTGAGTTTGGTAGAGTCTGCCAATATTTTAGCTCTGCTAGCATAGCTGCTGAGAATCCGAGGTTTATAACCACGACCCCATGAGGCAATGGAGTAGGACATTAGTTGAGGCTGCTGCAAACAGAATATGCTTAATAATTTTTTAAAAACTTGAACAGTTGAAGGAACAGCTATAGCAATGATACCAGTACTGAAGTTACTTGACTTTTCTTTAGAAAATCAGAGTTCTGGAGAAAAGGCCTTTTACTTTGCCTCTTGGTCCATTTCCAGGACACATATTTATGGTGGGAAAAGTTATTCTTCACTTATCCAGAGTTTACTTACCTTGGCATCTCAACTATCTAAAACATAGAGAAAAATAAACCAAAAAGGCCTCTGAACCCCTAAAACTAATTGCACAAAGTTCATGTAGTAAAAATCTCTGGCTCTCACTATGGGTTTATTTACTTATTTTAGATACAATATGAACAAGCTAGATTTCCCAATCCATGTTTGTTGTTTATTGTTCAGTTGTTTCACTAGTTACTAATTCTTCATGACCCCATTTGGGGTTTTCTTGGCAAAGATGCTGGAGGAGTTTGCCATTTCCTTCTCCAGTTCATCTTACAGATGAGGAAACAGAGGCAAAAAGAGTTAAGTGACTTGCCCAGGGTCACACAGTTAATAGGTATATGAGACTAGATTTGAACTCAGGAAGATGAGTCTTCATGACTCCGGGCCCAATACTCAACTGCACTACCTAGCTGCCCTTCCCCTCCTTAAAGGATTGCTTTAGTTATTTAGAAAATCTGCTTCTATGGAAAGTCTTACTTCCTTGCAACCCTAGAAATATATGATATCATTCAAATTGTCTTTGTTACTTATGCTCTGAGATACACCTGTCCTGATGTGTGAATCAGTGACAACAAATTCCCATAGTCCACTATATCAACCCAGTCTCCAAATACCAGACCATGATTCCATCTGTGTACATCAATCATCTTCCTGCCTTTGGTTCTAGGAAATGTAATCAAATTCTACCATTGCTTCTGAAAAGGATATGTCAATCGATTGTCCTATGGTTCCACTCACTATTTCTGTGATCTCCAAGACCAAAATACCTTTCTTTGACCACCACTTCTATTTCTGGTATTGCTTCTCTTTACTAGAATATAATCTCCTTGAGGGCAGAAACTACCTCACTTTTGTGCTAAATACTTTCATTCATTCTTAGTGAAAAATAACGAGGAGAGAAATCAGGAATAATGTTGAGTTTGAGCAAATGGTATGAAGTAGGACACTACTTTCTTTGAGTGCCTAAGTAGACTGTACCCATCTTTCAGTGAACCAAAGGCCACCTAGAATAATGCTTTTCCCAGAACCGCTTTCCTTTTCCTCTCTTCTTGTTATTGGCATCTTCGAGCAATCATGAGAGTGATGGTAATCAGAGGTTATGTTGGGACTTTGGATGGTTAGAGAACATGGTGGTGAGGGGGAATGGCAGAGGAGGTGGTACAGTTTGCCTCATGCCATCCTGATTCCTTTATTTTCCCCATTTCAACTACTAAATAGAGGGGATTTAGAAGAAAAAAAGGAACATGTAACTAAATTTTAGGGAAAAGGTTTTCTGCTGTAGTAGAGCACAAGGCTGAGAGACACTGTCCCAAGGAAAGCCATAGAAATTTCATAGCATGGCAATTTACAAGTTAGCTGGCTCAGACCATTTGGGGTCTATGGTCAGATGATAACTCCCAAAATAGGGTCCCTGAACAGAGTGAAAAATAAATTAAGTCTTTACCTCCCTCACACCAAATAGCATAATAAATTACAGCTGGGTTATAAAATCAGACCTAAGAAAATGAACTATAAAAAAGTAAGAAGAAAATAGAATAATATATTTATCTCAGTTGTGGAGGGCAGTACAATTTTTGTCTATTAATAAATAGAAAAAAAATTACATAGAAGGCAGATAGATGCACTTGCAGGGAGGGGGGGAAATGCTCTGTGTAATAAACACTATAATTGAATGTAATCTCTCATTGGTAATATAATGAATTATAATTTCCTATTAGTGAGTTCCACCCAGGGCCTCCATTTTTACCCAGGCCACATAACTTCCATTCCCCTCCTAGCAGTTTCTGACTTTCTAGATTTCAACATTATACATCAACTGCACAGCACCAGGGCTTCCTCTCTTTGTAATAACCAATTATCCCTATTGTCTTCTCACAGTGGAATATCCTTTTGTCATGCAATCCCTTCTTCCTCCTTCTCCCACTGATGATTTCCTCCCAAGGTCTCCATTTTAGGGAAGGGCCCAGGCTGGCCAACATTCATTCCTCTATTGGCTGTGTTTCCAACTTTCCAGACTTTAACACTGTGCCCCAGCATAGGCACTTTTACCTTCTCCTCCCACCTTTTCAGCTCACTTTCAGTTATCTTCACCCATTAGAATGTAAGCCACTTGAGGGCAGGCATTGACTTTCTTTTTGTTTGTATTTGTAGCACAGTACCTGGTACATAATAAGCTTAATAAATGCATATTGTTTTGCCTTTTCTGTAAGGTAAATAAAAATAGCAGATTGGAAAAAAGTTTGTAACAAATATAACATGAAAACAGTGTCTGAGGTATAAATATATATATGCAAATACTCAAGGACAAAACCTGATCCCTATTGAACAAATGGTCATAAGATATAAAGAGTCAATTTGTTAATATACAAAAGGGGACATGCACACTGTAAAAAAAAATCACTTAAAAATGTTCAACCATGATAATCAGAGAACTGAAAATTACAACTTTGAAATATTAGTTCACACTCATAAAATTTGTAAAAGTTCCTAAAAATGAAAAAATTCAATATGAATGTGGAGAAATAGGCATATAGACATTGCTAATGGAATTGAAAAATAGTAGGGCAATCTGCCAGTAATAACCATTAGGGCAATTACAATTTTTGACCCAATAATTCCATTACTGACAATAATATTCTGAATCTTATCATAAAGGTAAATTAGGTAATATCATAGATAGAGCAATGGACCTGTAAGTCAGGAAGACCTGAGTTCAAATCCAGCCTCAAATATTTGCTATCTGCATAAGTTTCCTTAACTGTAAAATAAGGATAATAATAGCACCTATGTCCCATGTTGTTGTAAGTATCAAATGAGGCAATATATGTAAAGTGCTTAGGACAGTGGCTGGCGTGTAGCTGTTCAGTTGTGTCTGATTCTTCATGACCCCATTTGGGCTTTTCTTGGCAAAGATACTGGAGTGGTTTGCCATTTCCTTCTCCAGCTCATTTTACAGAAGAGGAAACTGGGGCATATGGGGTTAAGTGACTTGCCCAAGGTCACACAGGTAATAAGTATTTCACAGGGCTACACAGATTTGAACTCGGTAAGATGAATCTTCCTGACTCCAGGCCTAGCACTCTATCCACTGTGCCACCTAGCTGCCTGGCATGTAATAGGTATTTAATAAAAGCTCGCTGCCTTTACCAGAAAGAAAAAAAGAGATGTCTAGTAAATGTATATAAATGGAAATGTATGAGACGTAGATAGCCTTAATATCCCTTCTTAGTCTGGAACTCCTGCCCTGGGATCTGCAATGTCTTGATTGGGGGCCACTTCACATGACCCACCACACCTAGCCAGCCCCAGCATACCTTACATTACACCCTTGCCATCTTCTTACCTAAAGCTCCTGCTGTCCCCTTCCACGCCTCTTTTCAGCTTTGAAGCTATGATCAAAACAATACTGCTGTTTTCTACTAGAAAGGATGTGTCAAATTACTCTCTCATGGCAGGAACCTGGAAACAACCCAAATGTCCAAATGCCCTTGGTATGAAAGAAGACTTCACCAGGGCCCAGAGAATACCTTTTATCTCAGAAGTCCTCAGGGACCTCTCTTACTCATCTTCACGAGCTGGGGACAGGAGGCAGGGAGCCTGTAACAGCACTGTATCATCCTAAGCCCTGGCAGGGGCTCTTACATTCTATGAAATACGTCTCCCCTCAATGGCTCCAGCCTCAATCGTTCCCCTCAGCTGTCTTGTGGACTTCAAAGGCTTCATCAGAGGACTTCTGCACCAATTGAACTACAGAGGTTTTTAGTTTGCAAGCCTCCTCCCAGTTTTCCTGTCTCCACTAGAATGACGGGGACAATTGGTTTTTGTCTGTTTATCTGCATTGTTTCCAGAGCCAATGGACTGGTTGGTGCCAAGAGCAGGGACTCTGGGAACTGTGTCCTCAAACAGCACTGCAGTTGGAGATGGGAAAGTAGAAAACACAGACAGAGAAGATAAAGGACTTTCAGCTTACATGGGGTTGCATCATAGACTATAACCCATTTTCTTCCCAACCTCAAAGGGGAAGGAAGCCACTTGTTATGACTCCTTAGTAACAAAGCTCTCCTGAGGCTGGGCATAGGGCTGAAGAGCTATGCTGAGCAGATAGACAATCTGCTGTCCTCCAGAGCATTGAAGGCCCACCTCTTCCCCCTCCTATCTACCCCATGCCCATATTAATTCCAGCTCTGTCACTTACTCAACCTCCTCATGTCTCAGTTTCCTCATCTGTAGAATGAGATGCTTGGATTAACTCTAGCCAAGATTTCCAGCTGCTTTATATATCATTCTCCTTCATGCACAGCCTCTTCCCCCATGCCTGGGAGGCAATCTCTCATCAGTTCAGTTTATTACACTGCTTCGTTCTTTCAAACCTCATTTCAAATGCTATCTTCTCCATGAAGTCTTTCCTAATCACCATTGCCCCAACTGCTAGTGCCTCCTTCCTCTAAAATACTTTGTATCTGTACTGCACATTTCTTTCTATAGAATTATATACCCCTTGAAGGCAGGGATTGTTTCATGTTTTTATCACCAGCGTTGCACACAGCAGGCACTTAATACACACTTGATCACTTGATTGGTTTTGTCTATCAACAAGCATTTTATTATTATTATTATTATCATTATTATTATGATTAGCCAGGAACCATTTTCAGCACAAAGATAAAGAAAAGCAAATACCCGGTTCCTGCTCTTAAGGAGCTCAAGGTCTAAAAGGAGAGACAATAAACACAAAAGTATACATACAAGGTATATACAATATAAATGAAAAGCAATCTAAGAGGAAAGGCACTGGGGGTGAGGTTGGAGGGAGGAAAGGCCTTGGTACAAAATCAAATATGAGCTGAGTCTTTAAGGAAGTCATGGAGTTAGTCAGGGAAGATGAGGATAGAGTACATTCATTGAAAATGCATGGAGTTGAGGGATGGAGAGTCCTGTTCAGGGACCACAAGGTTAATGTAACTGGATCACAGAATATGTGGAGCAGAGTATTGTGTAAAAAGACTGGCAAGGTAGGAAGGAGACAGGTTGTGAGGGGATTTAAAAGCCAACAGAGGACTTCATGTTTTATATTTGATCCTGGAGGAAATAGAAGACACTTGAGTTCACTGAGTAAGGGGGCTGATATGGTCAGACCGGATCCATTTGGCAATTGAGTGGAGAATGGATTCGAATGGAGAAAGGGATACTGACCAGAAGTCTATTTCAATAGTCTGAGAGAGAGAAGATGAGGATCTGCACTGAGGAGACAGCTATGTTAGTGCAAAGAAGAAAACGTAAATGAGAGATACTGTTCTCAAGGTAGAAATGACAGGATTTGGCAACAGATCGGGTATGTGGAGTTAGTCAAGGATTGATTAGGGTATCTCCAATGTCCCTTTGAGCTCCATGATGGGGAGGGGGGCAGAGGAAGATGGAGAGGGCAGGAGAGGATTCCCTACCTACTTGATCCTTCTACCACTTCCTGAACAAAAAGTCACATTGATTTTGTGCTTCAAAGTTTGTTTTCCCACAACCACCTGGGGAGTAAGTTAGCTCATACATTATTGCCAGTGTTAATCAGATGAGGAAATTGAGGCTCAGAAAATTTATTCCCTAGTCCACAGGCATGGGAATCTCAGTAGACAGTGAAGTGTGGCAAACACACCTGCTCCAGTCCCCTAAGGGAAGGTTAATAAGTCACTAATCCCTGGCATAAACTGGCTCCTCCTCACCATCCAATGCCTGTTGCCAGGCAGGAAATGATGGGCTAGAAATTAGGCCCCTAATTAACAGAACTCTAATTATGAGAAAATAAGGGGGGGAAAGGAGTATAGGAATAAAAAAGAGAGGAGGAAAAACGGGATCCAATTACTGGCCTGAAAGAATAAAAAGGAAGAATCAAGCCATAATTCACAAGGTAATCCAAAACTAGTCAAAAGATGGGAAAAGGGCTTGATTAGTGAGAGAGGCCTTAAAGTTAAGGCCAGAGAAGTCAGCCTAAAGTCAAGGAGAATGAGTACCTCAAAAATAAGCAATGTGTGCGAGATTTGTCTTAAGAAATTTCTCTATCCATGACAGACTTCTTTTTTGGGGGTAGTGTGCTAGCTACACCTCTTGGCCAACTTACCACCTTGTGGTCCTGCAAAATGGGTCTTGCTAGTGGTCACACTACCACTACATGTTGGTACTGGGAGTTAAACCACTCAGGGATCATGACTCTAAATCCAAACACTCTTTGCACTAAAACACATTTCTCTCAGGGGGCTACCACTCTCCCTCCCATCTCCCTACAAAGCAACAGAACCTCTGGGATCCTGAACCCACTGAAGCATTATTCTTAGGGCTCCTAACTGCTGAAGTGCAGTAAATAGTGAATGTCAGTGGGATGATATGTGATAGGATGATATTCCCTCATTCAGGCTAGTCTAGTGAAAAAGTTGAGAGTAGCATGGTCAGAAAGATGGCTTAAGAATCAGGGAGTCTAAATCCTGCCCGGGAACACATCCTGGCCCTGGGACCCTGGACAGGTCATTTAACCCTACAATGCCCCAGAGAACTCACTAAGATTGTAAATTGCAGGGAAGTTGTGACCCTGGGTAAGTCACTTTAACTTCTCCATGTCCCTGACAATTCACTGACACTAACTTATGGAGAAGGTGCCAGTTGGCATTGTTAACTGGAAGCACTCAAAAGGAGCACCTTGAAATCACCATTCACAGACAAAATAAACTCCTTGCTGCTTTTAAGTGTATTTAATGACAAGTATTGGGTTAACAAAGTATTGATTAGTCAAAGTCCTTGATTTCATAACCAGATGAGATTAGGATGCAAAAGTGAAAGCTGGTTAGTAGAGGTGCTTTGAAATAGCTCATGTTTATATGGTGCTTTGCAATCTACAAAGCGCTTTTCCTAATAATATTCCAGTGAGGCAAGTGATGCAAGTATTAGGGTTTCTTCCTTTATTATTTATTTATTTTTAACATTCTTTTCAATTTTTGAGTTTCACATTCTCTTCCTCCTACCACTTCTCCATTCACTGAGAAGGCAAATAATACAATATCAAATTAAACATGTGAAGCCATGCAAAACATATTTCCATATTAGCCACATTCCAAAACAAAGCAAAAAAATAAAGAAAGCAAGAAGATTATACTTCAATTTGTACTCAGAATTCATCAGTTCATGATCATGAGTCCTTTGGAATTGTCTTGGACCATTGTATTGTTCAGAGGAGCCAAGTCTTTCCCAGTTGATCATCGTTGCAACATTGCTTGTACTGTGTGCAATAATCTCCTGGTTCTTCTCACTTCACTTTGCATCAGTTCTTATAAGCCTCGCCATGTTTTTTTTTTTTTCTGAAACCACCTCCCTTGTCATTTCTTATAGCACAATAGTACTCCATCACAATCATATACCACAACTTGTTGAGTTTTTCCCCAATTGATGAGCATCATCACCTCAGTTTCCAAATTGTGGACACCATAGAAAGAACTGCTATAAATATTTTTGTACATATAGGTCCTTTTCCTTTTTCTTTGATGTCTGTGGGATATAGACCTAGTAGTAGTATTGCTGGATCAAAGGATATGCACAGTTTTATAGCCCTTTGGGCATAGTTCCAGATTATTCTCCGGAGTGGTTGGACCAGTTCACTACTCCACCAATAGTTATAAATATACCTATTTTCCCTCATCTCCTCTAGTATTTGTCATTTCTAATAAGTGTGCAATGGTATTTCAGAATTGTTTTAATTTGCCTTTCTCCAATCAATAATAATTTAGAGCATTTTAAAATATGATTATTGATAGCTTTGATTTCTTCTTCTGAAGAAATGTTCATATCTTTCGACCATTTGTCAATTGAGGAATGACTCTTATTTTTATAAATTTGACCTATTTACCTAAATATTTGAGAAATTAGGCCTTTATCAAAGAAACTTGCTGTAAATTTTTTATGTTACTTTGTTGTCTATGGTACCTTTTAGCAAAATGCAGTTTTCCCTGATTATCTCTTTTAATTAGGTCTGTTTTTGCTTTTGTTTTGTGTGAAATCTTGATTGTTATTCCTACTTTTTTCAGTTCAGCTGAAGTATAATAGATTCTGTTCTAGCCCTTTATTTTAACTCTGTATGGGTCTGTTCAAGTGTGTCTCTTGTACACAGCATATTGTTGGGGGTCTGGTTTCTTATCCTTTCTGCTATCTGCTTCCATTTTTTGGGTTAGCTCATGTCATTCACATTCATAGTTGTGGTTACTATGTATTCCTCCCCCATCCTATTTTCTTCTGTTTATCCTTCTCTCTCTTTTTATCCTGTCCCTCCTCTAAGGTCTGTTTTGCTTCTGACCATTGCCTCCTTTAATCCATCCTCCTTTTTATCATTCTCCCTCCCCTCCCCCTCCATAGCTTTAATCCCTTTTCCCTCCCATTTCCCTTTTGGGTAAGATAGATTTCTATCCCCAACTGAATATGTGTGTGTGTGTGTGTGTATTTCCCTCTTTGAACCAATTCTGATGAGAGTGAGATTCAAGCATGGCCTGCCACTCCTCCCCCCATCTTTCCCTCCACTATAAAAGGGGGAAATTTTTCTCACATAAATAAGGCACACAGGAACTCTTGTGTGCCTTATTTATGTGAGAAAAATTTCCCCATTCTGTATCTCCCTTTGCCTTTCTCCCAATACACCCCCCTTTTCCACCCCTATATTTTTTGGAGATCATCCCTACACAATTGACTCACACCTATGTCTTTTGTCTATGTAGATTCCTTCTAACTGCCCTAATAATGATAAAATTCTTAGGAGTTATATGTATCATCTTCACATGTAGGAACTCCATGAATCCCTCATGACTGCTCTTTCAAGTTTACTTTGTTAAGTTTCTCCTGAGTCTTTTGTTTGAATGTCAAATTTTCTATTCAGCGCTGGTCTTTTCATCAAGAATGCTTGGAAGTCCTCTGTTCCATTAAATATCCATTTTTCCCCTGAGGGATTATACTTAGTTTTGCCAGGTAGATTATTCTTTGTTGTAATCCTAGCTCTTTTACTTTTTGGAATATCATATTCCAAACCTTCTGTTCCTTTAATGTGGATACTGCTAAATCCTGTAAGATTCTGACTGTGGCTCCACAATATTTGAATTGTTTCTTTCTGGCTGTTTATGATATTTTCTCCTTTACCTGGGAGCTCTGAAATTTGGCTATTATAATTCTGGGAGTTTTCATTTTGGGATCTCTTTCAGGAGGTGATTAGTGGATTCTTTCCATTTCTATTTTACCCTCTGGCTCTAGAATATCTAGGCAATTTTCTTTGGTAATGTCTTGAAATATGATGTCTAGGCTCTTTTTTTAATCATGGCTTCCAGGTACTCCAATAATTCTTATCCCTCCTTGATCTATTTTCCAGGTCAGTTGTTTTTCCAATGGGACGTTTCACATTTTCTTCTAGTTTTTCATTCTTTTGGTTTTGTTTTATTGGATTTTTTTTTCTTTTTTGAAGTTTCATGGAGTCATTAGCTTACCCAATTCTAGTTTTTAAGGAATTTTTTTCTTCAGTGAATTTTTGTACCTCCTTTTCCATTTGACCTATTCTGCTTTTGAAGGAGTTCTCATCAGTGGATTTTTGAGCCTGTTTTACCATTAGACCAATTTTTATTTTTTAGGGTGTTATTTTCTTTGGTATTTTTTTTTGTACTTCATTTGCCAAGCTATGAATTCTCTTTTCATAACTTTCTTGTATCACTCTCTTTTTTTCTCCAATTTTTACCCTACCACTCTTTTAGCTTCCTTTAATTTTCCCAGGAATTCTTGCTTGCCTTGGGTCCAATTAGCATTTTTCTTCAAATCTTTCCTTGTAGCTCTTTTCACATTGTTGTCTTCTTCTAAACTGATGTCTTGGTCTTCTCTGCCACCGTAGTAGTTTTTATGATCAAGTTTGTTGTTGTTGTTGTTGTTTGCTCATTTTCCCAGCCTATTTCTTCACTTTGAACTTTATGTTAAAAGTGGGTTCTGCCGTCCTAGGGATGGGGAGGTGCTATGTTAAGTTTGAGACTTTTTCATGCTTCAGTTTTCAGAGCTAGTTCTGGGGGTCTGCAAGTTTTAGGAGCGTACAAGGTGGTGTTAACCTGAGAGAGGTGTGTTCTTCTGTTCTACACTAAGGTCTTTACCCAGAAAAGCCCCTTGCTCCCCTGTAGCCACAAGTGCTAGCATTCATCTTGGCCCTAGAACTGTGAGCAGGGCCCAATGCTCCCTTGTGACCGATCACCAACACTTCTTTCCGCCCTGGAGCTGCATCCCAGAGCTGCTTATGGGCAATAGAATTACCAATCAGCACCAGCTGCAGCCAGTGCCAGCAAAGAGCCCCCTGTAATCTCTTTCTGAACAGTCTGGGCTGGGAGTTCCCAAAGCTGCTGCTGTTGCTGCTGCTATTGCGGCCGCCTCCAAGGCCCACGACCAGTGTTCCTGCCATGCTCTGGGCCTATGCCCACCCTGGTATTACAGACCTCTTCTGCAGACCTCCTTTTTGTCTCAGGCTGCATAAATGTACCCCTCCGACCTTTTGTTGGCTCTACCACTCCAAAATTTGATGTGAGGAAGGGAAATTTGGGAGAGTTCAGCTGGGTCCCAGCCTATACTCTACCATCTTGGCTCCCTAATGATCCGTTTTCATTATCATCAGCTATGAAAACACTTTATCTGGTCCCTAACATTCCAATCCCTGATGTGATTTTAGATGCCAAATCGAATGGTCTTTGTTCTATCCTCATTCTTCTTGACCTTTCTGTAGCCTGTGATGCTGTTAATCACTCTCTCCATCTTGACACTACTCTCCTGGTTCTCATCCTCTCTATTTATCTCTTCTTCTCTACCCCTTCTGCTGGATCCTCTTCCAGATCACGCCCTTTAATAGTAGGGGTCCCTTTGGGTTCTGTCCATAATGCAAATAGTATTAAGTGTTTAGGGGGAAAGATTTTCCCCATTTCATGAATGAGGAGGAGCTAAGCTCAGAGTATGAAATGACTTGTCCATGGTTATCCAACCAGTAAGTGGGAAAGCAAGAATTTCAGCTCAGGTCTTCTAGGCTGTTCTAGACCATCTGCTCAATTATTGTCTTCTTCTCTCTATGCAATGTTAACAGGTCTTTCAAATAAGATTAAATCAAAGGGTTTGGGGCTGGGGTTTTTTCTTTTTTTTTTTTTTTCTGGTTTTGGTTTTTTTAGAGGAGGAAGAGAAGGGTGGAATTGAACCTGTGATTTCATTGGTATAGAAAACTCTTCTAGAGCAAACTCCATCTACCTTGGCAGAGCAGCAACTATTCTGCAATTTGAGAGTTTTAGAGAGCTAGCTGCCTAGGGGCATTGAGAAGCTAAGTGACCTGCTGAGGGTTATATAACCTAATTCTAGGTATCTACATTTGAAAACTGGTTTGCCCAGCTTTATCAAGATGAAGATAGGAATCAGCCCTTAGAAATAAAGAAACACAGAATTATAAAACCTTGGAGTTAAAAGGGAGCTCAAAGGGCATCTAGTCCAATCCATATTTGAACCTAGATCCCAAATGAAACATTTCCAATAAATAGTCATCCAGCTTCCACTTGAAGACTTCCAGTGATAGGGAACCCACTACCTCCCAAGGCAATCCATTCCACTTTTGGCTACCCTAATTGTTAGGACAACTTTCTGCCTTTCTTTGTATTCCCGGAATTTAGCATAGTCTCTGATACATAGTAGGTGTTTAATAAATGTTTATTGATTTGATTTGACTTGACTTGAATTACATAAAGCCAAAATCTGCTTCTTCACAACTTTCATTCATTGTTCTTTTTTTCTGCCCTCCACCCTGGAGACAAATAGAGCAAGCTGAATTCTCCTTTGAATAACTGAAGGTAGCTATTATGTCCACCCTAGATTTTCTCTTCTCAAAGTTAAACATTCCTAGTTCCTTCAGACAATGCTCAGTAGAATGATCTCTAGTCTCCTAATGATCTTGGAGCTCTTCTCTTGATAGTTTCCAGCTTATCAGTATCTTTTCTTCTCTCCACCCTCCGCCACCTTTGCCATTAAAAAAAAAATGTAATTTTTTTGTAATAAATATGCATGGCCAAGCAAAGCAAATTCCTGCATTGGCCACGTCCAAAAATATACAGGTATATGTGTGTGTATTTACAAATATAGAGATATAGCTAAATGAGATAGATATAGCTACAGATCTCAGCTTGCATTTTGAGCCCATCACCTCTTCATTATCAGTTCTCTGGAATCCCGGTTGATCATTGTCCTGATCAGAGTCTTTCAAAGTTCTCTGTCTTTACAACGTCATTGTTATTATTATTACTTGTTCTCTTGGGTCTGCTCATTTCTCTCTGAGTCAGTTACAAGTCCAGTGCTATTTCCATTGCAACAGACAGTGAGTGGAGTCGAGAAGACTCCAGTTCAATTATGACTTCAGACAGTTACTAGCTGCGCAATTCTGAGCAAATCATTTAACCTCTGTCTTCCCCAGTTTCCTCAACTGCAAAATGGGGATAATAGCCCCTATGTCCCAGGGTAGTTGATAGGATCAAATGAGATAAATCTTTGTCTGAATAAGAAACACATTTGTGATATTTAGAAATAAATGAGATAATATTTGCAAAGTGCCTGCCACATTTATTTCACTTAACAAACGCCTGTTTCCTTCCTATCAGACCCTGCCTTTTTCTGAAATTCACCCTCCTTCTGAGAAGCACACAAACTAAGAATCAGAGCAGGTCTCAGTGGTCGTGTAGTTCACACAGTTACTAAGAAACCCCTCTAAGATCTCCAGGGAGATGGAACCCAACAATTCCCAAGGTAGCCCATTCCAGTTGTGTTCAGCGTTGTTTTTCCTTACATTAAGCATAAATCTGTCTCTTTACATCTTCTTCCCATTGCTCCAAATTCTTGCCCCTAGCAAAAGTCTCATTCCTCTCCTATATGATAAGCTTATAAAAACCTTGAAGATTACTATCCTTGACAGAAGAAAAAAAAACCAAGCAAAATAAAAATTGATTAGCTCTACCTTTATCTGTCACCCATTATCATTTTTTTCACCCAAAGTCATGATCCAGTCCCTTCTCTGATCTTTTTTCTTGCCTCCAACAAACAACAAATGTCCTTTTTGTTATCTTTTGCACTGATCACCAGTCTCAGTTAGGTCTGGACATTATCGATATTGGGACTATTCTTAGGGAACTATTCTTAGCTTTCATATCAATCTTCAGGTAATTTGCTTCCATCTTCTACAAATATGTTTGTTTGCATGCATGTGTGTGTATATATGTACACACATATGTTGGTTGCTAATATATAATGATTTCTAATTCCACAGTGAGAACTTTTCATTCACCTTGGTTTCTTTAGCTAGTTTTTTTTTCCTTTTCTTCCTTCTTGAAATCATTTGTGTTAGTGTCTTCAGAATTTTATCATCAAGTGCTTATTTGGAATCTCAGCACCATTTTCTCTGCAGAATTTTCACAGAATCATGGAATTTCAAAGTTGGAAAGAACCTCAGAGGCCATCTGATTCAACTGAAAGCTGAACGAGAACCCTTTTTACAGCAGTGTCTATTTAGCTTTTATTTGATAACCTTCATCAAGAAGAGACTCATTCCTCTCAAAGCAGCCTATCTCACTTTTGGATAGCTAACATCAAACCTAAATCTGCCTCTTTGCAGCTGCTAGCTGTCTGCCTTTGGGAACATCCAGAAATCTAATCCTTCTTCCACGTAACATGTCTTCAAATACATGAAGATTGCTATAATGCAAATTGATCGTTTAGGCCATGGGATTCTACTTATCTTTTCTGTCTGAAATCTAATCTCCCAAAATTTAGGATGTGCATCAAATTATGTTCAATTTCTCCTCTTTCACAAACTTGAAGGTAGAGTGGTTGTTTCCTCCCATGTTTCCCCTCATTTCTACTTCAGAAATCACTTATTACTCAAAATAAGGTCTAGAATTTGAGATCTCTTTTTCACTTACTCCACTTTTTGAAGAATAAAATTATTACTATGGCAAGTCAAGAATTTATAATCAGGGAGCAGCTAGGCGTCACAGAGGACCTGGAGTCAGGAGGACCTGATTTCAAATCCAGTCTCAGACCAGACACTTGACACGTACTAGCTGAGTGACCCTCAGCAAGTCACTTAACCCCACTGCCTAGTCAAAAAAAAAAAAAAATTTATAATCAGACTATTCACTGGAAGGTCAAATACTGAAGGTCAAATACACAACCATGGGGTCATGATGACTCATACATGACTGAATGACTGAACAACAAATTGCTTTGGACAAATAAAATGTCTCAGCAGATTTCTGGATAATTGAATACTTCCATTACTATCATATCATGCCTCTATCCCAAATCTGTTTCTTAGACCTCTCGTCTATTTCCTCTTTCTGACCAGATGATCCAATAACAAATATCACTTCTTAAATTTCTCCCTTATGAAACCTCACCTAAATGCTTTCCCTAGGTTTTCCTTCTCTACTTAATGTATTTTCTCACTCAAGCACCTTTTGTAGGATAAAAATGCAACCCCACTTCCAATTTTACCTATCCTGTTTCTTTGGAATAAGGGAGACCCTTCTATAACCATATTCCATGAATGATCACTGCTCCAAGTCTCAAAAACATCTATGAGGTCAAATTTGAATCTTTCTGTTAATTTCCTAGTTACATCCATGTTTGTGCATTTTTAAGTAGCCCTGTCTTATATAACATATACATATAAAAATGTTTTAGTGTACTAAAAGCCAAGGACAAGAGGGAGAGAGAGGAAAGAGATTATGCCAAATGAACTTTTCTGGATTCCTTTACCTCTTATCTCCTAACCTTTTGTGCCACATCTAGGGACTTCATCCACCTGCATGCAAGCATGTGCAAAAATACACGACCCAGAGGGGCTGGTTCATGGAACATGAGTTTTTTTCACTTTCTCTCGTTGCTTATTCTGATATTTTTATTTTTGGAATTTTTGGTGGTAATTTTGACTTTGAATTGATCTGTGTATTAGATCTCCTTTTCTTTGTTGTGAGGATGGCTAGAATTTTCAGAATTGTCTTTTTGTTTTTCTGTAATTGGTTGGATTATTTGGGATATAAGTATATATTTTTTCAAGTAGGACAGTTTGTGAATCCTATTAGGATTGGATTTTTTATGGTTTGTTTTTCAGCTCTTTTTAATTTCTTATGTTTTGCTCTGGTTATTTCGCCTCAGAAGATTTTACCTCCCCACTCTGGACCTCGCATTTTGTTTTTGCTATTTTTTCCCCCAAGTGGATAGATCTCTGTCTGTAAGGCAAAGATAATTTGATTCAATTCCCTAGCTATATACTGTAATTTTTCTTCCAGGGATTATTCTAGGAAAGCCCTGCTTATTCCCAATTTTAAATTTTTAAATTTTCTCTTTTTTAGAGATTGTTTCTATAAGCTTTTCCAGATTTCAGCTCCCATAATCTATCTGCTGTTAATATGTAAATTTTGTTTGGCTATAAGTCTATTACTGAATTCCATCGATGTGCTGTGTAATCATAAGCAAGTTCTGAAGGCTTTGCCAGCTGCTCACATAATTATTACTATTAACAATAATAGCTAACATTTATATAATTAATATAATATTTGTAAATTGTTTTGCAAACCTTAAAGTGACGTATAAATTCCAGTTGTTATTATTCCTGAGTAGGAAAGGCTTTCCCACTAAGTAATTAAATGTCACATTCAAGTCCAGAAATAATACTTCATCTATAGAGTGAGTCTGAGATTATGCCTCCTATGATAATCAGATGCTCCAGCCCAAATTTGGCATCTTCCCTACCTATGAAATCATGGGCCTTAATTCATATCCTGGAATGACCATGGTATTTAGATTGGCCCAGGAGTTCTTTCATTGAGCTAGGAGGAATGACAGAATGATATATAATCAGAGCTAACCAGAGTCCTAGGAAATGCGATGATTCTGGCTGGATCAACACTTCCAATCTTCTTTCGGCTGTGGTTCATTTCACCTGAGGCTTATCTCCTTCTATATCCTACAGCTGCAAATCTGGTTGTAGCTTTGTCTCTCTAACGACCTTAGTTATGAGTGCAATATCCTCCCCCCTCCCCCACGCAAGCTACTATGGTTTTTCCTAAAAAGGTATTGAGACTATCCTCAAGAGCTGATTGGCTAAGGGGACTAATGGTTCGGGCTGTTGACATCACTTCCTCATTGCCTGAGTACAAGTTAGCTATGCAGAGTGCACTGCCTCTCATAGATGCTTTTATGATGGATCACTATGGGTAACTCGACCAAATCAGCCAGAGGAATTCTCAGTTACTATCCTTGTTGAATTATCTTTCTCCTGCTGAAGCAAAGCAAATCTCCTTTGTTAACTGCCAAATGACCTATGGGTATCTCATTTTGTTTTAATATCAAACCGAAGCTGTCAGGATCCTGGACTGAGTCAGGTCCAGCCTAGAACAACTAAGATCCGGATGTGTCTTTGCCACCTCTTCCCTTGGCCTAGCCTCATGTCCCTCTTGCTTTTAGCATTTACTAACCAGTACACTTCGGTGGAAATCTCTAAGTTCTCTAACGCCTATGCATCTACAATGGACCAGGCCAGGGATGGGGAACTCTCGGCCTCGAAGACACATGTGGCCGTCTGGGTCCTCAAGTGCACCCTTTGGCTAAATCCGAACTTCACAGAACAAATCCTCTTAATAAAAGGATTTGTTCTGTAAAACTTGGACTCAGTCCAAGCTACATGTGGCCTCCATGCCACAGATTCCCTGCCTGTGGACCAGGCTAGGCCTGTTTAGACCTACATCTGAGACTCAGTTTTGGGGTGGGTGGGCAAATGACCTCAGATCATTTGATTCTGAATGACAGCTCTATAGGGCTCATTGGTGGGGACATGTAAGCCCTAAAAAAGAGTACCAAAGCAGCAGGAACCAAAAAGAGTGCTTGAGAGGGAGGAAGAGTCTTGCTGCATCCCAACGTAAGTTAGGATGACCAATAACAATTCATAGCCTTTTGTCACCATCACCATCATCATCAGTAATGTTAACTTCTAACAACAGTCAGAATAATAATAGTGTAACTTCTGAGATTATTCAGAAAAAGAACTAAATGAATTAGCGACCATCGCTGCATGTCCTAGGTAATTAAGGGTTTGGGGAGCCAGAAGCACAGAAATTGTAGCTTTTAAGTCTCACAGAGATCTATCGCCCTTTGGATTGTACGGGTGACAAATCTGTCTGGTTTGCAGTAACACGCATGCCCGGCATTCCCAAAGGATGATGCTCTGCAGTCTGTTTACTCTTCAGGGTGTTGGAGACTTTGCAGGAAGATGCCTCCAGACTCTGATGTTTCCCTTTATCATGTGAGATCTAAATTGCTTCTGCCAGGAAGATTGAATTCTCTATTATATAGCCTAGGTGTCATAGATAAACTCTTCTGCCTTGCTTGGCCCTGCACGCTGAAGCAGCTGTCCACCGGCCAGGCCTCTTTTGCCAACAGGGCCTCTCCTGTGCCCTTGTCTACTGCCTTTCATGTGTGCCTCATAACTTATTCAAAAGAGGTAATGAAATGGAACCGAAAATTGACCCAAACCATGAATTCTTTTGAATCTCAAAATTTTGGAAGTTTAAAGACTCTTAGGGAATATCCCTGCCCAGGCCTTCATTTGACAGATAAGGAAACTGATGCTCCAACAGTCTTACCTGAGGTCACAAAGTGAGTTAGTGGTTCTGTTGGGATGTCTGAATAAGGACAGAAAGAAAACTTTTAGATAGCCCCTAGTCAGGGATGTTTTGAATAGCTCACCTGTAACTGAGCAAGCACCCCTGTTTAAGAAAACGCCTTTAGGATTACTATAAATGAGTTATTAGCATGGACACTTTTGTTCAGAGCAATATGCAATTATGCTTTTTTAAAAAGTGAATAAAAGTCCACATCCTTTGACCCCAGAGATTTCATTGCATATTCATAAACAGAAAACAAGGTTCTCCATGTATAATGAGACAACTAGGGCATGTAAGGGGATAGAGTGTTGGAGATGGAGTAAGGAAGGCTTGAGTTCAAATCCTGCCTTAGATGCAACAGCTGTGTAATCCTAGGCCAGTCACTTAATCTTTCTCAGGCCTCAATTTCCTCACCTGTAAAATGAATGGTTTGGACTCAGTAACCTCTAAGGTCCCTTCTGGCTCTAAATCTACAATCCTGAAATATTCCTAACAGCACTTTTTGTGGTAGTGAAAGTAAATACCCACTGACTGAGGAATGGCTAAATCAACTGAAGTATATGACTGTTGTGGGATATCACTGGACCATAAGAAACAATGAATATGAAGAGTTCAGAGAAGCATCAGAAGACATATGAATTGATGCAGAATGGTGAAGAATCAGGAAAAGAAATATAAACCGTGTCTGCAACAATATAAATGCGAAGAAGAAAAATGCCAAAACTGAATGCAGTATAATTATAATGATCAAACTTGGCCCTGAAGAAGAGAGAAGAATATGTACCCTCCTTCCCTTCTTTTTCAGAGGTATATATGGGGTAAGGGGCAGGGAGTGATGGTGAATGTGAAACTACATTGATTGTTGGACTCTGTAGATGGTTTGGTCTAGCACTCAGCCCATTTCCTAACCCATAGACAATAATGAATACTTGTTGATTGATTGATTTTGCTGAACTGTGCTCCTGATACCCACTCTTTAATGTAATAGCCCCTTTGGCAGGGTTTAGACTAGCTGCCTTGTGAAGGGGTGTAAATTACTAAAGACCCTGAAAGCTATATTTCTTCCCAACTTGCAAAGAGAGGAAGCTGTGGTGGCATCGTGAAGAGCCACATTTTCAGCTACAGTGGTAATTTGTTGTTGTTGTTGTTGTTTTAAGTTCTTAAGAGTACATGCAGAAGACGAGATCATGAGACTTCTTTCTAGGCACGTGGAGCAATATAGCATGGCAGCAACAGTAGCAGCCATAGCTGCCATATTGGCATTCCACTTCACAAACCCAGGTTTTTGGAGAGGTGAAAGCTAAAGGGACAAGCAACAAGGAATAGACGTGTGTGCATGTATGTGTGTGTGTGTGTGTAAAATCACACACATTCACTCAGGTGGCTGGAGTGCTGAGGGGGGAAAACAGTTATACTATGAGGAATGTGGAGAAACTGGTATTTCTCCTTATCTCCTTCCCCTGTCTTATTTCATTCAGCTAGATAGACTAGCACCCAATTCTAAATACATTCTTTCATTATGTTAAGGACTATATCTCACTGATCCAATCTTATTTCTCATAAACACCTGTATTTGACCCGGTACTTTGTATTTCCTTGTTTTTCTTTGTTCACAGCTTAGGGGCATGGGATATGTCTGGGAGCCAAGGGGGAGAGTGGCCTTTTCTAGTAAAGGAGTGAAATCCCAATTCCTCAACCATTGTCAGTGAGCTTTTGTCTCTCTTACTAACCACGTAATCGTGAGCCATTCATATGTTTCATAACTACTCTTTCAAAGGCAGAATTACTATGAGCTTGGGTATTTCAATCTGTCCTATCAGACCATGAGCCTAATCTGTAGTGACACCTAGTGTTACACTACTTAAAAAAATTTTTTTTTTTATTCTTTGTCATGAGGGATGGTTTGTTGGGTAGGTGAGAAGGGAGGAATATATTCAGAAATGAAGGTAGTATTCCCCCCAAAAAGACATTTACAAATAAATTTTTAAACTTAAAAAGAGAAAATTTAAATCCACCCTGCAATTTAATTCAGTTTTTTTTCTGTTTCTGATGTAACTGCAAAGGCAAAATCGCCATCTGGAAGATTTCCTCCTCCTTTAGCACTTACATACCCTATCCAGTAGATGAAATATGTGTCTATGTACACCTGTAAAATGTTCAATTGCTTGGCTCTATCCTACATAAGATAATAAGTTTTGCCAAGACTGGATACGACTAGGCTATATGCCAAAGCTTGCTTGTTGTTCAGTCATTTTTCGATCATGTCCTACTCTCCATGATCCCATTTGGGGTTTTCTTGGCAAAAATACTGAAATGGTTTGCCATTTCCTTCTCCAGCTCATTTTGCAGATGAAAAAACTGAGGCAAACAGGTTAAGTGACTTGCCCAGAGTCCACAGCTCTGAGGCCAGATTTGAACTCAGGTCCTCCTAATTCTAGGCCTAGCACTCTATCCACTGCACCACCTAACAGCTCTGACTCAGTCAAAGGCTAAAAAATCTCAAATCAAGGCACAGAGATAGAGCTTTGTTTTCCCACCAATTAAAAGGGTAGAGAGCCCAAAATAGAGATTGAGAAGTGAGATTCAGAGATAGCACCCCACAAGGGAGTATACGTAGTAAAACTGAAATGGACAATTAGACTTCAGCAGCTGTTTTTCATGGATATGATGCTATATTTCAGTGGGCAAATTGCACAGACTTAGAAAATGTGGCCCCTGGAGAACTGAACTAGTACATGTCAGGGGAAGGATAAAAAGCCACATTTCACCCTTAGGAGGATCAGTTGGCTATAAGAGATAAATTCTTGTGGATAAACACTGAATAAAAGTGAAATCAGGCTTATGTAATTATTTTTATGTTGTTACTTCTGTGCTAAAGAGAACATAGTGTTTTGTTACTGATCTGATCACAAAGGTGGGAGGTAATTATTTTCCCACTCACCTAAGACAATGCTTGCCCCTCTCCTAGAGTTTATGAATTGGACTGTTTTCCTCACCAAACAGTGGCAGAGATGGAACTAACTGCAGGTTTCTAGAATGCTAATCTTAGGCTCTTTCCAATACTTTCCATTCTTGTTACCTCGTTTTTAGTCATATAAATGTAATGATGATAATGATGATGATGATGATGATGATGGCTCTACTTGGGTTTGCCAATCTCCACCTTCCCTCCCACCCAAGTCATGTCTTCTATTATTATTTAGAATATTATTTTTTAAATTTGAACTTAGCAAACATCAAATAAAATGAGCATCTCAATGTATATAGTAGAAAAGAAAAAAAGGGAGTGTACATTAAACTATAAATCTATTTTGTAAATATTCCTTTTCTTTTAAAATATATAATAAATTCAGTATGCAACTTTCAAAGTTGTCTTACTTGTCTGTGATTCTTTTTTGGCCTTCCTTCTGTTCCCTTCTTTGCATTAAAAATATTTCAATGACTCTTTTTTCTTTCTTTTTTTGCTACCCTATCCATACTCCCCACTTCTTCCCGCTCCCCCTCCCTAACTGAAAAGTAAGAAATTTGGAACAAGTGTGCATAGTCAAGCAAGACAAATTCACACTTTAATATGTTTGAAAATATATGTCTTCTGCATCTTGAATTCATCACTACTCTGTCAGAAGTTGGGAAGCATGCTTCATTATTAGTTCTACAGAATCCTACATTGTCATTGCATAAGTTGGGATTCTTCAGTTGTTCAAAGTTGTTTTTTTTTTTACAATGTTGTTGTTCTTTGTATAAATTATTATCCTGGCTCTCCTCCCTTCACTATGCATCAGTTTATACAAGTCTTTCTGAGTTTCTCTGAAAACACTAATACTTTCTTATGGCACAATAATATTCCATTGTATTATCATACATGATTTGTTCAACCCTTCCTCAATTAGGGGGCATACCTTTATTTTCTAGCTCTCAGTTATAGCAAAAAGAATTACCTTAAATATTTTTGTGCATATGATTCCTTTCCCTCTTTATTTGATCTCTTTGGAGTATATGCCTAGTAGTTGTATCTCTAAGTCAAAGGGTATGCACAGTTTAATGTCTCTTTGTTGTTATTTTTTAGTCATTTTATTCCAACTCTTTGTGACCACATTTGGGGTTTTCTTGGCAAAGATACTGAAATGGTTTTCAATTTCCTTCTCCAGCTCATTTTACAGATTAGAAAACCAAAGCAAACAGGTTAAGTGACTTGCCCAGGGTCACATAGCTAGAAAGTATCAGAAGTCAGATTTGAACTCAGGAAGTAGAGTCTTCCTGACTCACGGCCCAACTCTCTATCCACTGTGCCACCTAGCTTTCCTGCAATGACTTGTAAAAATATGATTCTAAATTGCTTTACAGAATTTCTAGACCAATTCACAGATATACCAAAGATGCATTAGGTACGGCACAATTGTCCATTTCTCCAACAACCGTCATTTTCCTTTTCTGTCATCTTTGACACTATAATGGGTGTGAGGTAGAACCTCACAATCCACATCTTTCAACTGAAGTTTGAATGAATTTTGTCCACAAAAGTCGTATTGTTACCTTAGTACAGTGAGGAGATGGCCCTGGAATCTTGAAAACCATGTCAGTGGAGCTCAAGCATTGCCTAGATCTACTGCACTGATAATAGTTTCAAATATAGGTTGTATCTGAAACTAAGTCCAAAGAAGGTCATCATCAGGTGATGGGCAGTAAAGTTTTAGATTCTTTTTCCATGAAAATACATTAAATAAAGAAATTACCAGGCATGGTGGTTCATGCTTGTAATCCATGCTGCCTTGGAGGCTGAGACTGGTGGATCACTTGAGCTCAGGAGTTCTGAATTGTAGTAGGGCTAAATTGATTGGCATCTGCATTAAATCTGACACTAAGATGGAGACTTCTTGGTATAGGAGCCACCAGGTTGCCTAAAGAGGGGCAAATTGACCTACATCAGAAACAGAGGAGGTCAAAGTTTCTGTGTGGATCAGTAGTGGGATCAGACTTTTCAGTGGCCACTGCATTTCAAGCCTGGAAGAGATAGGGAGAACTACTTTCAAAAAAAAAAAAGGAAAGAGGAAGGAAGGAAGGAATGAACAAAGGAAGGAAAGGAGGAAGGAAGGAAGGAAAGAAAGAAAGAAAGAAAGAAAGAAAGAAAGAAAGAAAGAAAGAA
>NW_020954608.1:10332842-10360784 GCF_900497805.2 Vombatus ursinus
ACCACATGGGCTATAAACATTATTTGAACTGTTGGCTAAATATGAGATCCAAATATGAGGTCCTTTTCCAATAACTAATGGGTTAATATATTCTTGGAGGAACTGAATAAAGTTAATATTGCCAATCTCTCCATAAATAGAAATAAGGACATACATAAGGAAATTTCAGCTAAGTGGAAGGATATCTCACAAGTTCTTGGAGAAGAGCTGGTAGAGTTGGTTTCATCATGTCTTCAAAAATAATAAGTAAGGTTATTTCACAGGACATTCAGTTATCTCACCTTAAAGTCTTTATGATGAACTTAAGTAAAAAAAGACTCCCATGAGGATGATGATTGCAGTTTCCCTTTTTCAGAAAAGGAAGAAGAGAAATCCTACGAGGAAATTGACAAATTATCCTCATCAAGTCAATGTACACATTGATATTTGGCAATTTCCACATAAAGCTGGAGAAAGAAAAGGATGGGAAATATATACATACAATATATACGTGTATGTATATATGTGTATATATATAATATATATGTAAACATGAATCAAGATTAAAGAACAAGAGATTACTCAGAAGTCTTCCTGTAAATTATGAATACTTTGTTCCAGAAGAAATTGACTATATCTTAATAGGAAAAAAACTGGTTAATGCTATGACTCATTTCTGAATGAGCTATTTTGTGTATAATAAGACTTATTAGAGCTAAGGCCAAAAGCAACATAACTAGAGGGAAGAATAAAGATGAAAAAATAATAATATAGATGTAATAGTGACTAACCTGGCCTTATACTGCCTGAAGGCCAGAAATGTTACACCCTTTTTCAGAAATGTTTCACCCTTAACTCAGAGTTTACTTGTGCACTTAAAGGGAGTTTCTAGTCTCTCTACTATTGGCTCCAACCTCCCACCAATCACATTTCTTCCATTTTAGGGGATCTCCAAGCCCCAGTTTCCCTTAACCATTTAATAGTCATATTCGATTTTTCAAAGGACTATTTACTTCATCAAGATAGCAAGAACAAACATACTGACATATATATGTGTGTGTGTATATGTGTGTGTGTGTGTGTGTGTATACATATATATGTGAGGACATCCCCTCCAATATGTAAGGACATCATCTCCCACATACACACCACCTCAGTTTCTGGGGAAAGGAGGGACATTAAGTTCAAAACACAATTTAGTTCCTATATAACACAATCCCACTAAGTTCCAAGTCCAGAGATTTTTCCTGCCTTGCATCCCACATCTTGGCTTCTTAGGGTTTCTTTGCTAGACCAGCAGCAATATCCAGACTGGGATCCTGCCTCCAAGGTCTCCGTGACTTGAATCTAGACCCGGACGCCACTCCCTGCACCTAGAACTGAAAAGGATAAACAAAACAGAACAAAGCCCCAAGGCCAACTCTTAGGGTTACAAGGCCTAAAATGAAGAAGGAGAGGTAGCTCTTCTCCCTACCAAACTTGGTTCATGGAATCTATTCTGTGAGTGAACAAGACCTGTAATCCCTTGGTCACGATGAGAGACAAAGACAGACAGACAGAGAGAGAGAGAGAGAGAGAGAGACAGAGAGAGAGAGAGACAGAGACAGAGAGAGACAGAGACAGAGACAGAGAGAGAGACAGAGAGAGAGAGAGAGAGACAGAGAGAGAGAGAGACAGAGAGAGAGACAGAGAGAGAGAGAGAGAGACAGAGAGAGAGGGGAAAAGAGAGAGGGAGAGAGAAGGAGATGGACAGAGTCAGTCTGGTAGTTTTAAAGATAGTGTGTTCTGACTATGCAGTCAATTAGAAATAGCTGCTCTTACCCACATGATAGGAAAGCATTTGACCTTCACCCAGGAGCTGGTCCCTGGCCTCTCTCACATTGGTGCCTTCATGCTAGGGTGATCTGGGTACACACAAAGCAAAATTCTACTACAGACATAATTACAACAGTCCAAAGTAACTTATTTAAGCATGGTATTGATGTTGAAAAAATGGGAAATAGATAATGGAAAATATTTCACCATTTCTTTCAGAAGTTTAACTGCTATAAAGCAATCACCACAACAAGGAAACCAAAAGAAACTGTAAACAGCCCCAGAAAACATTTCAAAAGCTTATAAAATCAAGAGACATGGATTCCCATGATAATACCAGTTAAGAATATTAACTCAATAGTATGAGATGAGATGATGAGATGGATGAGAATGGTGGAAGGTTATGAGTAATATTACTTCATAAAACACTAACAAGCAATGGAAGGAATAATTAGTGTGTAGAAAAGTCATCATGAGACCCAACTAAAAAATACTCCCAAGAGAATTGATAAAACATTATCTATAAAATACTGTAACTGAAAGAAAAACAACAAATGGATAGAGTGTATATGTTATACCCTCCTTAAGCCAAATCCTATGAGAATAAAATTCACTCATTCCCTCTCACCTTCCCTGTTTCCCCTCCACTGTAAAAGCCTTTTCTTGTCTGTTTTATGTGAGATAATTTACCCCATTCTACCTCTCCCTTTCTCCTTCTCCCAGTATAATCCTCTCTCACCTCTTAATTTTATTCTCCAGATATCACCCCTTCATCTTCAACTCGTCCTGTGCCCTCTATCTATTTATCTATCTATCTATCCATCTATCTGTCTATCTATCTATCTATCCATACATATAATTTTTTCCCTCCAACTACCCTAATACTGACAAAGGTCTGATGAGTTACAAATATCATCTTTCCATGCAGGAATGTAAACAGTTTGACCTTAATAAGTCTCTTATGATTTCTCTTTTCCTGTTTACCTCATGTTTCACTTGAGTCTTGTATTTGAAAGTCAAAATTTTTATTCAGTTCTGTTCTTTTCATCAAGAAGGCTTGAAAGTCCCCCATTTCACTGAATGACCATTTTTTCCCCTGAAGGATTATACTCAGTTTTGCTAGGTAGGGGATTCTTGACTGTAATCCTATCTCCTTTGCCATCTGGAATATTATATTCCATGCCCTGCGGTCCCTTAATGTAGAAGCTGCTAAATCTTGTGTTATCCTGATTGTGTTTCCACAATACTTGAATTGTTTCTTTCTGGCTGCTTGCAATATTTTCTCTTTGACCTGGGAACTCTGGAATTTGGCTACAATATTCCTAGGAGTTTTCCTTTGGGGATCTCTTTCAGGAGGTGATTGATGGATTCTTTCCATTTCTATTTTGCCCTCTGGTTCTAAAATATCAGGACAGTTTTCCTTCATAATTTCTTGAAAGATAATGTCTAGGCTCTTTTTTTTGATCATGGCTTTCAGATATTCCAATAATTTTTAAATTCTCTCTCTTGGATCTATTTTCCAGGTCATTTGTTTTTCCAATGAGATATTTCACATTGTTTTCTATTTTTTCATTCTTTTGGATTTGTTTTATAGTGTCTTGATTTCTCATAAAGTCACTAGCTTCCAATTGCTCCATTCTAATTTTCAAGAAAATATTTTCTGCAGTAAGCTTTTGTACTTCCTTTTCCATTTGTCCAATTTTTGCTTCTCCTCATTGGTTTTTTGGACTTCTTTTGCCATTTGGGTTAGGCAATTTTTAAGGTGTTATTTTCTTCAGTATTTTTGGGGTCTCTTTTAGCAAGCTGTTGACTCATTTTTCATGATTGTGTTGTATCACTCTCATTTCTCTTCCCAGTTTTTCCTCCACTTCTCTTACTTGTTTCTCAAAATCCTTTATGAGCTCTTCCATGGCCTGGGACTGTTTCATATTTTTCTTGGGGGCTTTGGATGTAGGAGCTTTGACTTTGTTGTCTTCTTCTGGTTGTATGTTTTGATCTTCTTTGTTACCAAAGAAAAATTCTATGGTCTGACTTTTTTATTGAGCCTTTGTTTGCTCATGATCCCAGCCAATTACTTGAGTTATAAACTCTTTGTTAAGGTAGGGGTCTACTTCCAGTGTGGAGAATGTATAGTCCCAAGCTTCAGGGGTTGTGTGCAGCTGTTTTCAGAGATACTTCTGGGGACCTGTAAATTTTCAGTTCTTCCAAGGTGGTATGATAAGAGACGAAGTCTTTATTCCTTTCCTGGACTGTGCTCTGGTCTATGAGTGACCTCAAGCACTCTTTTCTGTCTTGGAACTGTGAGGAGGATTTCCTCTCCACCACCACAAGAGCCACCATGCCAGCACTCCTCCTTGCCCCAGGACTGCCGCCCAGAACCGTGACCCAGATCCAAGCATGGGCAAAGCAAGAGAATCCTGCACCAGCAGAGAGATCCCTGCAATCCCCCTCTGATCAGCCACTTGACTCTCCCTCAGTCTGTGGACCAGAAGCTCTGGAAGCAGCCACCACCCTGGGGCCAAGCTCGGGGACTGGGCATGGGACCATGTTTCCCTCTCACCACAGTCACAGACTTTTCCCACTGACCTTCTAAGTTGTCTTTGGCATTTGTGGGTTGAGAAGTCTGGAAACTGCCACAGCTGCCTGTGATTCAGTCCTCTGAGGCTCCAGGTTCACTGAGGCCTACTTTGCCTAAGTGCCCACAAAGAACAGTGTTCCTCTCCCTGCCCGAAGCAATATACCTTTCCAAATCAACCATCCAGGCTGTCTTGGGCTGGAAATTTATTTCACTCTGTCTTTTTGTGGGTTCTGCTGCTTTAGAATTTGTTTAGAGTCCTTTTATAGGTATGTGGAGGGGTTTGGGGGAGAGCTCAAGCAAGCCACTGCTTTTATTCTGCCATCTTGGCTCTGCCCCTATGACAAAATCAATGACCTATTTTAATCATCTATACTGTGGAGCCACTACATATTATCTCTAATATCTGATTTCCCAATAAAATAGACCAAAAAAAATAGAAATGTCACTTAAGAAAACAAAACCAGGAAGAAAAGCTGAACCACACCAAAATCACATGGAAGGAATAAGTGCTGGATGTCATGGAATTTTTAATACATTTGAGGGATAAATTTCTCAAGATATCTAAGAGTGGAAGATCTCAAACTAAGAGAAATTGCAAACTGAGTTAATACTCCAAAAAAAAGTGATCAAGAGGATGTCAATAATTAGTGACTGATACTTGTCCTTTTCCCGTCTATGTAAATTGTTATGAAAATCATCTACATGGGCATTCAAGGTATTTTTTTATGAAAAATACCACAAGGTGGGCTCAGGATCAAAAGGAAAAAATACAGTGGAATAGATTTAATTTTGGAAATTGTGTGATGCTTTCAACAATTCTAAGTTCATTCCTCGCATAAAAATCCATTTTTAACACCAGTTTTTGTTCTGGTGATGCTATGTCATTATGAGACATGGAATATCATCCCAAAGAATCAGAATTATAGGTAATACAACAACAGTGGAGAAGTACATATTGAATTTAAATAGGTTGTAGTATTTTACCAACAATGACTTGTATTGAAGAAGTGGTATTAAAAGTAACCAGATGATATTTAGATGAGAAAAGGAGATGGGATAGTCATGTAATAAGTGAGAAGATGTAGGGAAGGTCCTGTGGCATAATAGAAAACAAGTAGTATTTTTGTTTCCTATATGTTCCCCAAAGTATAGGTGTGTCAAGAGAAAAGCCTTCCTTTATTCCTCCTTGCTGGTTCCTATCTCTTTTTGCTTATTTGTTTGTTTTTGTTTTCGTTTTAGGGGATTCCTATTTATTGTGGCATAGTGGAAAGAGTGCCAGGCCTGGAGTCAGGGACACCTGAGTTCAAATCCAGCTTCAAACATTTACTAGCTGTGTGAGCCTGGGCAAGTCACTTAATCCTGTTTGCCTAAGTTCCTCATCTGTAAAATGAGCTAGAGAAAGAAATGACACACCACTCCAGGATTTAATGACCCACAGAGTCAGAGATGACTGAAATGACTAAACAGCGACAACATTTATTGTCGCTAATTTACATGGAATGGAATCCTAAAAAAACCTCTCAGTTTCTTACCCAAATGAATGTGCAGTATCTTGAAGAGTTTTTCAAGGAGGAAGAATGGAGCATTAAAGATCATTATCAAAGTATATATATAGTAAAGAAATGCTTCACTATATCTATATTTTTATTTTTAACAATATTTTATTTTTTCTCCCCAATTACATGTAAAATAAATTTTTAACATCAATTGGGTTTTTTTTTTTAAATGCTTTGAGGTCCAAATTCTATCCCTCCTTCCTTCCCCTCCCTTCCCCCATCCCCAAGACAGGAAGTGATCTGATATAGGTAATACACTTGCAGTCATGTAAAACATTTCCATATTAGTCATTTTGTGCAAGAAGACTCAAACAAACCAACAAAAAAAAAAGAAAGAGAAAAATAGCATGCTACAGTCTGTATTCAGATAATATCCATTTTTTCTCTGAAGGTGAAAAGCATTTTTCATCATGAGTGCTTTGGGGTTGTCTTGGATCATTGTATTGCTGAGAATAGCTAAGTCATTCACAGTTCTTTGCTCAATATTGCTCTTCTGCGTACAGTGTTCTCTTGGTTCTGTTTACTTTACTTAGTATCAGTTAACATAAGTCTTTCCAGGTTTTTCTGAAGTCATCCTGCTTGTCATTTCTTATAGCACAATAATATTCCATTACAGTGGTATACCACAACTTGTTCAGTCATTCCCCAATTGATGGGCATCCCCTCAATTTCCAATTTTTAGTCACCACAGAAAGAGCTGCTATAAATATTTTTGTACAAATAGGTTCTTCTTCCTTTTAAAAAAATCTCTTTGGGATACAGACCTAGCATTCACTATATATTTTTAAATGTGATCAATATATATTATTGAAATCCAGAAGCCAGGAACAAGACCAGGAAGGGAATGAAAGTTGACCTGATCCACTCCACAGAATGGAGGCTCCAGGAGGAGCTCACCAATAGGAGGAGGGAAAATAGGTTTTACAGAGGGATATTCCAAGCTAAGAAGGCCACACAGGTAGACATTCCAAGTTGAGAAGGACCCACGCACTCAGGGAAGTTCCACTTTAAGACAGGGGCAAGGGCATGGTGCTGAAGTTTGGAAACCAAAGACAAAGCCATGAAGGGACATCAAAGGATATTTGAGATCATAAATCCCAATCTACAAATTAAGAAGCTGTCTAGTAAGTACTTCCTGAAATTGAGAGTAATTTCATTAGTCGTGTTATGGTACAGTGGACATTGGCAGCCCTACCCTCAGAGCATACACAATGTGGTCTTCTTGCTGGCAGTGTGATCACCGACACTGTGCTAACAGTCAGTAACAGTTCAAAACTTGCAGACAACATTGACAATAATATTTCAAGTTGTTTTACCTGAAGTTTGCTTTTTAGGATTTCTAACTTGTCCCTTATTGACTACTTAAAAATTCTGGGTGCTTTACCTAAATTCTTAATAGTTCACAACACAAGCCATTATTTCTTCAGGTTTGTTTTTAATATATACTCTAATCATTAATGCTATAACCATAACAATAACAAACTTCAATTTAAAAACTATCCTACCAAAAATGGAGAGATTGATGGTCATATGTGCTACTACTGTACAAGTATCAAAACTTGTCATTTTGTAAGGTGGTGTCTTCTGTTAAATAACATTACATTAGAGATTGGATAGTTTGTGTGCAGACTGGAATATTTGAATTGTGTACTTTACATATTTGTATATGGTAAAAACTGCCACAGGAAAAAGTGAGAAAAAATTAATTTTCCATTTTTAAAATGAAAATGTTATTTTTAGTTTGTATCACTAATTGAAACATAAGTTCTATTTGATTTCATTTTTTAAAATTATAATTCTGATGTATATTATATATTGAATACAAAAGATTATTTTAATTTTAAGAAAGATAAAATTATTGCTATCTTAAGTTTCAAAAAACAGGGCACTATGAGAAGTAAAGGCAGTATCAACATTACATCCTTTGGCTTATTTATACTGCCAGCATAACAAGACATATTTTTTAAAAATTTAAACTTTAATGTAAGATGCAACAAAAACTATTTCATGAAAATGAATATTATTTTCAAGGACCTACTATGTACCAAGCATTGTGCTAAGTGCTTCCCTATTATTATCTCCTTTGATCCTCACAACAACCTTGGGTGCTAGGGGTTATTATTATCCCCATTTTACAGATGAGGAAACTGAGACAAACAGAGGTTAAGTGACTTGCTCACAGACACATAGCTAGTAAATGTTTGAGGCTGGATTTGAATTCAGGTCTTCGACTCCAGGTTTAGTGCTCTATTTATGGCACCATCTAGCTGCCCCACTACTAACTCTATTAAATATAGTTAATGCTAATATTAGTAACTGTTGTGTATCCAGTGGAGACTGACCAGGCTGTAAAGGGTTTGGAAACTATGTCAAAAGAAAAATATTTGAAGGGATGCCAGCAACACCACTGCTAAGTCAATTTCCAAAGATGATTAGGGAAAAAGGAAAAGCACCTATATGCTTCAAAATATTTATAGCAGCTCTCCTTGTGTTGGCAAAGAACTGGAAATTGCAGAGATGCCCATCAATTGGGGAATGACCGAACAAGTTGTGATATATGATTGTGATGGAATACTACTGTGCTATAAGAAATGATGAGCCCAATGATCTTAGAAAAACATAGATAGACTTGCATGAAATAATGAAGAGTGAAATGAGCAGAACCAAGAAAACATTGTATACAGTAACAGCAATATTATTTTGAGAAAAACTTTGAGCTATTAAGTCATTTTGACTATTATAAATACCTAAATTAACTACAAAGGACATATCTGCAGGAAGACACTATCTGCATCCAGAGAAAAAAACTGATAAATAGAAGTATGTATTGAATGATTTTGCACACACACACACACACACACACACACACATAAATACAAACACAATTTGTGTCTAATGGTCGTCATCTCTAGAGTGAGTGGAAGGAAAAAAGGAAAAAAAGAAATTTACGTGATAATTTTACTATACACTTAAAAGGAATAGCAAGTTATACATAATAAATTTGCAGTTTCATATGCAACCATCTTTTCTTATTATACTATGTTATAGAAATAATTGTTTTATTCCATAAATTAAAAATAAAATGAATGTTTAAAAATTTAAAAATAAAAAATAAATGAATCAATGCTATAAAAAACCTAATGTTTAAAATTGTTTTTGCACATAACCGAGAAAAAATTTTTAAAAAAAGAGTCTTTTAACAAATAGATAATTTAATACTTAGATGGTTCTGTGATCATGAAACAGTACTCCTCCAATACTACACATCAGAACCCAACCACATCTTCTGAACCTGTGTGACTGCTGTCTTTGTTCTCTAGTAAATCCTCCACTGGTGGACTATTCAGCACATAATCCCTTGATGTAGTGTGGGGAACAGAGTACTCAGGCTGTCAATATGTTAGTCCTTACTTTCTGAGACATCTCCACTCCAAATGTTCATCTGGACTATTTGTACCTGACCTGCGGTAGAGCCTTCTAAGCTCATTTGGTCTGATCAGACACAGTCAGACACACTGCACCCTGATCCCAACATATTGATGTCATTTTGGTCCTCTTTAAGCATGAAAGACAAAAACCAACTTTACCTTCTCTATTGTGTAGAACACTACCACCACCCCCACTGTGACAAACATCTCCCTTCTGACCCTGATGAAAATAGTCAAGAACCCTGAGTCCTAGAACTTTGGGAATAGCAGTATCCCTCAAATCACTGGCCCTGCTTCTAGCCCAGACCTCATGACCATTATCAACTCCTATGGAGAAGAAGCCAGTCATCCCCATCAACTGTCAATCAACTGCTAACCAAGTGCTACTCAGAAGGCAAGTAAGCCTGCCTAGCAGAAGCAACAGGACACTAAAAGGAAGGCAGCTTGTGCCAGATAAGTCAAACCATCAGTGCCTTGACCATTATCTACCCTCAGACCCTGATGGCAGGATCCTCAACCCAAGAGTTTTTTGAATAGTAATGCTTTCAGTCCAGTGCCTGCGCCCATCATCCTGGGAAACAAGACCTGTGGAGACACAGACTGGCAATGACTCCTGCAGGTACCACATTTATTAAAGACCCACAAAAATAAAATTCTTGTCACCAAAGTCCTTGGCAATGTCAAATAGTTCAACATCAGAACTGATATTATTTTGTCATTGGAAATGACATTTAAGAGGCATTAGCATCTGCTTTCCTGCTTCACCCTGAAGACCACAGGACCTTTCCATCTGACTTGAGGCTGAACCTTTATAGGTGTGTTGTCTCACCATTAGAACATTAGCTCCTTGACAGAAGGGATTGTCTTATGTTTCTGCTTGTATCCCCAGCACTTAGCATAGTGCTAACACGTTATTTAGTTCTTAATAGGTACTTCATTCATTCCATGACTGACCCACCTCCTTTTTCAGTCATACATCCCTTTGATGACATCTTTTACTCCACTTCTATCCCAAAATTCTTTCTTATCAATATAGGTACTATATTGTGCTGCTATGTCCTTCTCTTTGGGTGGCCTGTAACTTTCATTATTCACACATATATCTCAGACATTATTCAGACACACAGAAGAACACTGTCTTGTTTGAAAATAATAAAAAGTATGTCAAACAAAGTTTTCCCTGTTGCTTGTTCAAGGAATATTGTATAATCTCATATAGTTAACATATGCCTAGGAGATGTCTTGTTGGAGAGCCTAAGGCAGCATTTACTCTACCTAACCAAATGCTTTGTTATAGTTAACAAATAATAAGCATAGAAAGATCTCTGCCTCTTGAAGTCAAATGAATGATTATAAAGATGTGGTCTATTGTAAAATATCATTTGAAGAACTCTGCCCATTCACTTTGTATATTTTCATTAAGGATATCCTCAGTTCCCCTCTAAATAAACTCCCATCACTCTCTATTTTTGCATATTGTCATCATAGTCACCACTGAAAGGTGAAATGAAAAAATGCCCCATGAAATGATGTTTCTGGTTTCATTTAAATGAACAGGAAAATGAATTCCACTTTTCTCAAAGGTAATTTGTGAGACATCTTTCCATTTAGCTGAAGCCTCAATTTGTATTCTGGCTTCATTTACTGTAAGAAAATCAATATTGATATGATTCAGTTCCAGTAGAATGTCCGTTTGTTGGTCATTGGACAAGGATCTCACAATTTAGAGCAGCAACAGTAGCCAGCATTTATATAAAGTAGCTAGAATTTACATGGGGCTTTAAAGTTTACAAAGCACTTTGCCAATATTATTCCAATTGATCCTCACAATAACCATCAGGACGAACATGCTGTTATCATCCCAATTTTATAGGAAAATGGAAATTCATGGCCAACAAAGTTATAGTTAAATAGCCAATCTAGTGGAGACCAGCCACTTTGGCTTAGCTAGGATGGTCTTCAGAAAGCATAGTCTGAACACTACTTGAAACTGTTACAGCATATCCACCTGGTTATCCCATAGGCGTCTCAAATTCAACATGTCCAAAACAGAATTCACCTCTCACCTGATTATGCAGGGCATTGAGCACCAGTCTGAGGAGTGTGAACTTTATAACAGCAGCAGAGCTACTGAAGGTTCTGAGCCAGGTAGTAAAATGATAAAATCAGTTTTATGAAGACGCATCTGGCCTTAGTGGGCAGAATGGCTTGGAGGTAAGAGGAACTAGAAGGGAGAAGACTGATAAAAAGGAAATGGACTTAAGATGAGATGATGAGAACCTGGAATAAGGTGATAGTATCAAGAAAGGAATGAAAGGGATAGTTAAATAGACATTTTGAAGGAAGAACTGACAAAACTCGGTGATTGGTTGGATATAGCCATAGGTGTGAACACAGAATTTTAGATAAGGTAGGAAAGGCCCTTAGAGATCATCCAGTCTTGCACCACCCTCCACAGACTGAGACCAAGAGATCTACCTAAGATCACACATTTGGTAAATGACAGAGATGTGATTAGGACCCAGGTCTCATAATTCCAATCTCATAGTCTTCCACTGTACTAGATTGCCTCTTGTGAGCAATCAGTTTTGAGCTTGGGTGACTGACATAATGGTGATGCTATTTATAAAATGGAATAGGAAGTGGAACAGTTGGGATGGAAATCTAATTTGGAGCTGGGGTAGAGAAATAGAAGGTAAGTAGGATGACTCCAGCTTGGCGTACATGGAGTTTGAGCTGACAGGGGGACATTCAAGTTAGCTTGTAAGCACTTGGAAATTTGGGGTTAGAACCAATTAGCACAGGTTGTAGTCTATTAGCTCTTGCAAAGTTTCAGGATATTTTGGGGGTTTTGATAGTTTGTTTGTTTTTATGTGATGAAACAAGAGTGGTTAGGAAAAACATTTAATTTAATTCCATTTTCCATTCCAAATTTCATTTGCATTTTCCAGGGTTTTTCCCTTCTCTCTTTTCCAAGGGGCAGAATAAAATGTCAACCTTCTGTTCTTTTCTTGTATGTTCATTTAACTTTGAGAGAAAGGGCAGCATCTAGCAGAGTTTGTACCTTATGCCTTTGTAAACATAGGAGGTAACTAAAAAAAATAGTGTCCAATGGAGAAAAGAGTCACCACCTTAGCAGTCAGGGAGAGCAGCAGCAGAGCCACAGGACTTGTCTGCAGATGCTTTGCGTGTCAACAGTTTCAACCTGGCAGGATGCCTGGGAATCAGGTCCTTTGGCTGGGGAGCCATTTTTCTTTTCCAGTTCAACATCTGGCCAGTCATTTAGGAATAAGGAGGTGGGAGGAGGAGAGGTGAAAAAGAGGAATGGGTGAGAGAGCTGAGAGAGCTGGAGGAAGGAGAGAAGAGAAATTAGAAATGAGAGGGGAAGCAGACAGAGAGGAAAAAAGAGAAGCAGCAATTGAGTTCACTGATGATAGCTGAATGGGAGAAGGAAAATGGCAACATGGAATATAGGCCAGGACAATAAACTTGGAATTAAGGAACCTGTGTCTGAATCCATACTTTTCTATTTATATTTCTGTGACCTTGAAAAAGTTACTTAACCCCTCTGGGCCTCAGTCTCTTCATCTATAAAATGAAGAAGTAGGTTTAAATCAGAAGTTCTTAACCTCAGGTTCAATTTCAGAGGATCCATAAATTTGGAGGGAGAAAAATTACATCCTTATTTTTACTAACCTTTAACTGAAATTTAGCATTTCCTTCAGTTATGAATGTAGGCAACAAACATGATTCTGAAAGGGACTTTATAAACTTCACTTGACTGCCAAAGGGGTCCATGACACAAGAAAGGGTAAGAACCCTTGGTATAAACAATCTCTAGGGTCTCTACTGGTTCTAACGTCCTATGCCCCAATATTATATAACTGAAAAACTCCCTTTTAAAGCATAGGGCTGCTCCTAAGACTCCCTGTCTCTATTACCAAGACTTTATCTATCCTACACTGAAGCTATATACTCAGGGAAGATGAAAATATATCCCTACCCCTTAATTGCTCATCAAACCCTCACAATTCATACTGCATTCATGCCCATGCCCTCCAGCCTCCTGACTCTCCTCCCCTTCCTTTGAAACCTAGAAGTCACTGAGTGACTATATCCTGATAAACACACTCAGCGCTCTCATAAAAGAGAACTAGGTTCTCTCCCAGTTCTGTCTTGTGGTTCTGTAAGAAACCAGAGCTCCTAGAATGCTTTGAACAGTGCCAAGCTCCTGCTTCTCTTTCAGCTGTCTGCCCCTACTGCATGTTGATAACTTGGGTTCTTCTATCAAAGACCTTCCTGAATTACAACCTGGTCTTTCCAGGTCATCCCTTTGTCCTCCCTGCTTAATGGTCCCTGAGGAGATGGCATCAAGGACAGTACAAAGAGAGCAAGATGTTGACCTGGAGCCAGAGGCTTGAATTTGAAGCCCAGCTCTGTCACTTGATAATTACTTGACTGTGGGAAAATCAGTTCTCTTTGCTGAGCCTAAATTTTCTTATCTGTAAAATGAAGAAATTAAACAGTCTAACTGGATAGTCAACCTAATGATTCTTCAGATCCATTGTAGCTCTAAAAAGGGTAATCATTCAATGAATTTGGTAAGTAAAACTTTTATACTATTCTCCTGGTCATCTGAACCACACAATATTTATATTTCATTACCATCTCTAAATGTTTCTTAGTTTCCTCATCTGTAAATTGGAGACAATAATACTGACAGTAACTATATCACTGGGTTTTTATGAAGTTTAAATCATATCATTTATGTAAAGTGCTTTGCTAACTTCAGAGTAATGTATAAAAGTCTGTTATCTGGCTGTTCTCAAGCCTAGAATGTAACTACCTCCTCACCTCAACTTCTTAGAATCACTCTTTTTCTTCAAAGTTTAGTTCAAGCTACCTTCTACATGTAGCATCCTTTCCAGGGCTAGCCTGAGTCACAGGTTACAGGTAATATTCCAAGGGGTTGATTACTACCTAGATTCGAAGTGTTTTATTGGTTCTAAAATTATAGTTCATGAGTTCCTACCAGGGTGCTTACCTTTTAGTTAGCCATTAGACATTATGAAGCAACTAGGTGTTACAGTGGGATGGAACATTGGACCTTAAGACAGGTTGACCAGAGTTGAAATCTGGCCAGAGACATTTACTACCTGTGTGACCTTGAGGTTACTTAATCTCTAGGTACTTCAGTTTCCTTATCTATAAAATAAGGATAATAACATCTACCTCTCAGGATTATTGTGATAATAAAATGAGATAACATTCATAAGTCACTATGCAAACTTTGAAGTGCTATATAAATGTAAGCTTTTATTAACATAAAACAAAAGTATTTATTTAAGGAAAAGTAATAAAAACAATAGCTACACAACGTTCTTTTCAGAAACCTGGGGCACACTCCTCCTTAAATACATGCAGTGTTTGTGAGAAGACTGGGCAAACAGACATTGAGTACACTTGTAGTGAGACATGCATGTGGCCAAGGCAACTCATGTCTTTGGTTTTATAGACGCCTGATCTTCTTTCACTTCTCCTAGCAGCCTTATGTTGATCCCCTTTGGGTGCAGGGTCTCTGCTACACAGGGCACTCAGCTGGGATCACTGAATCTCAACTTCCAAGGCTAAGTCTCTCTTAAATCCATCTTTGGCTCTCTTCTCTGCTGCCAGAGACAACGCTCCTTAACTCCCTTCTCCTTTGACTATCTCCTCAATTTGTTGAGTCGTGCCTGCTGGGTCCAGTGTCTTCTTCTAGGTGAGCAGTGATTCTATAAGATGTTATGGATGATGAGGAGAGGGAAGAGTGAGAAACGAAGTATGAGAAAAATGTTCTTCCCTCCATCCCCCTAGTATACAACCTCCTAGCAGTATCTACCTCCTTAGTATCTAACACGATGCATTTGGCCAAACTTTCTAATACCATAGAGGTATTAGATAATGCCTTTCTAACATCATTAAGGAAGGCCTTCTTCACACCACATAAAGAGGTTAAAAAAAGTAAAAACCCCTCTATGCACTTCGTTCAATGCATTACCTGCTCCTTCTATAATTGAATCTGATGGGCTGGGGGTATGCGGGGGGGGGGAGGGTGTCCTCATCAACTCTCTCTCTGTCTCTCTCTCTCTCTCCCTCTCTCTCTCTCTCTCTCCCTCTCTCCCCCTCTCTCCACACACATGCACACACCTATAGAATATAACCTATATCCGCCTATAGAATGTAAGTTCCTTGAGGTCAGGGACTATTTCATTTTTCTCTTTGTATTTCCAGTGCTTGTTGCATAGTAGGTACTTAACAAATGCTTGTTAATTGATTGGTTGATTGATTACTATCAGCAGCAGAATTATATTTATTACTACATACCACTAGAGTCAAGAAAATTCAGATTTAAACACTGCTACTGACACATACGGGTTACTTTCTGTGTGACCCTGGGCAAGTTATTTAACCTATTAGTGTCCCTAACTAACTCTCTAAGACCATAAGTTTCTGAATTAATCATACTCAACAAATCCCAGTTTGAAAACAATTACATTACATACATACACACACACACACACACACACACACACACACACAATACTACTGGGTTTCACTCTCACTACGAACAGAATGGTGGTCCACCCAAGGCAGAGAATATAGCTCAGACTTCTCTTACAACCCCTCTAGTATCTACCACAATTCTAGAGTAGGTGATCAATAAATATTTGATTATTAATTTGTGGATTAATTAAAATGTTAAACAACTGTAGGACCAATATAGGGTGATACAATTATATATTGAGTCTCCCGAGCACAGCCTGATAACCAGTTGTCATTTTCTCATTTTATAGACAAGAACAGCACAGAATCAAAAGCTTTACACTGACAACAATAACTATATCCATTGTTTCACAGTAATTTCATTACTCCACCATGAGAAATTAAAACCCTCTGAGAATATTTCTTCTATAATCCACAGTAGTTGTTAGTACACAGTACTTGTTGATTGCTTGGTCACTAATCAATAATATAAAAAGATTGCCTAATGCTGATCTAGCTATTTGTAAATTCGTAGTTTAGTTTTTTTAATTTTTTCCCCAGGTCTGATTTTTATTTTATTTAAGTCTACAATTTCCAGCATAACCTTTCTTCTCCTTTAAGACTACAAACATCATGTTCTAGTCTTCCCTTTGGAAAGGTTAAAGTGCTATATCACTGCAAGGAATTAATCAGGCACTTCATGGTACTCCATAAATTCTGGGAGGATAATCAAATGCCCTTGAGCACCTAGTTTAAAAAAGATAAATAAAAATAAAACCACCACCATTACGTATAGTGAGTGGAAACCACTTCTCTTATGATTTATAGTTTTCTAACAATCAATACTATTTTCAATGCTGTACTAGGCAGAAAATAATTGTGGTCCCCACTTCATCCTTGCTTTTGTCCACTACAACTAGGTTCATTGTAATGCTCCATTAGACCATAAGGTGGCAGATGAGTTGCAGGAGAAATCAAGCTGAGGAAGCTCTAGCCTAACATAAAAGCAATAGAGAAGTTTTGAAGTCAAAGCGAAGCTTTCACAATCAGTCTTCAATCATAAATCTCAACTCTGCAGCTTACCCCATACCCCACCCCCAACTAAGTGCTATGGTTGTTTCTTGCTTATAAACTCAGCAGTTTCACAACATCATGCTTAATAGTAATCATACAGTCCCTGATGTGTTTTTATTTTTTCATATGTTCATTGCCTGCAATGGAGAGGGAAAAAAAAGTCTACCAACAATGGAAGACGACTTGAGTGTTCTGCCCCTTTCATTCAATTAATCAATCAATAAACATTCATTAAGTACCTACTATGTGCCAGGTACTGTGCTAGATGATAGAGAAACAAAGACAAAAATGAAACAGCTCTTGCCCTTAAGGGGTGGAGTAGGGAACAATATATACTTATAGGAGCATATGGATATACACACATTCATGTAGATATGTATATATATCAGAAAGGAATTTTACATAATATATTAGTATGTACATATATGTTTGTGTTTATATAAGTGTACATATATATACATATATATATATATTTAAAACCCTCCCTTCCAAACTATTATTTGTATTTGTATATATAAGATAATTTGTAGGGGGAAAAAGGCACTCTCATTTGGGAGGATTCAGAAAAGGCCTCATGTAGGAGGTGACCCTTGGGATGAGCTATGAAGAAATTTATAGATTAGAAGAGGTAATGAAGTAAATACACTTAACTACCCCTCTGACATCAAGACGTGTGCACTCTGACATGCAATTTCCTTTCTGATATCAATCAATTGGGTTCTTAAGGAATAATACCTAATTTAATTATTATTTCTGAATCAGAAAGCTCCACTATTTTTGACTTACCAGTCTACGTTGAGTGGCATTTAAAAGATAGGTTTCATGCCAGCAAATATTTTAAGTAGATTCTTGAAAACATTTCATAAGTGCTATCCAGCCTACTCTCTTTCCTATTCAATGTTGAGCTGAGTTCATTATCTATCTGCAATTCCTCAGCACAGATGTACTAATGAACTAACCCAACGGTCTGTAATTCAACTGCATGTCATGGTTTAGGCAATAGATATTCTTTATCCATAGCTAAAATTAGTTTATCAAATTACCAAGGAAGACCTTGAGGTAATATGAAATAGGCGATTTTAGATGGGAAGATTCACTCATTCATTCATTCAACAGATTTTTATATAATATCAATGCTCTCTGCAGTATGATATGCTTTGGTCCGGGCAATGATGCGCTGATACATTTTTAATGACCAGCTCTCAAAAAATGTGCATGACACACTTTTGAGTTTAATCTGTATTGTTAACATTTTCTCTATCACTTTCTTAAGTTTGTAGAGAAAAGGATTAGGGTTTGAGTCCCGGAATTGTCTGTGAGTTATTAGACAAGAAACCATTACCTGGTTTATATTGTAACATTCAGAGATTAAAAATTGGGAGGTCTGTGAAATGTTCACCATAAGGTAGGATAGAGTTGCAGAAAGTGGGACCCAAGTCCCTGGACCAGGAAGAGGATTCCAAAGAAAACACTAAACCTAAGGGCATTAGTTGGTTAGAAGTACCTCACTCTTTGTTCTGAAGAGCTTGGCATCTAGAGCTAAGGATCTCATTTTGTGATCCTGAGTTTTTTGCTGGTTTTAGAGTAAAGGTTTTGTACCTTTTCTAAAAGAGCTGAACACAACATGTTTTCTTTTTTTGTGCTGAAAGAAGACATAGAAGAGATAGACAAGGATTTCAGCTGAGTAGAACCTCTAGTCCAATGGAGATTCCCAAAGTCCAGTAGAGTAGCAAGACTGGAAGAAGGAATATCATGACGTTGCTAGAAGACATTAGTGAGCCTGCAGAGGCAGAGATGTGAGTTGCCCCTCTGTACTTGGGCTTCTACATATCTATAAGTTGTCCCTCTACACACATGCCCTGGCCACCAACATTCCATACGTGTATGCTTCTCCATATGTTCCCTATGTGTATCCTCTTATCTCATTGATTTTATTTGTATTTGTGAGATAATGCACTTAAGGTTAATGGAAATATTTGGTTGTTACTTTTGCTATGTGTTTCATCATATAACACCAACTCTCTTTCCCCTCCTCTTCCCTCCAAGAGATAAAATAGTTGTTAGACAACCGTGTGATGCTGCTTGCTGTGAACGTAGAAGATGGAACTACTGATTGGTTAAGTGACCTCTGAGTTCATAATTCTGTGTAAGGTAGAGAGACTTCAGAGAGGGGAGAGTATGACAGAGAAAAACATGGTGCAAAGTACTAACTTTTGAAGAACTAATGAGAGCCTCAGAAACAAAGAAATGCAGGAAAGCTGCCCCCTCCTATATGGTCTCATATACTAACAACTGGTAAAACCAAGGAAGCTTTCACAGGGGTGATGACATCTGAACTAAGCCTTAAGGGAATGTAAGGATTCTGAGAAGCAGATCTGAGGAGGAAATGTGTTGCAGGTCTGGGGAGCCAGACACATGAGTGGCACAGTGGGTAGACTGATGGGCCTGAAATTAGGTAGATCTGAGTTCAAATGCAGCCTCTAAGACTTATTAGCTATGTGATCCTGGGCAAGTCACTAAACCTATCTGCCTCAGTTTCCTCATCTGTAAAAAGAGGATGACCATAGCACATGCTTCCTAAGATTGTCATGAGGATTGTTTCATTACAAATGAAGTATTTGTAAAATACTTAGCACAGCACCCAGCACCTGGTAGGTGCCTAATAAATTTTCCTTCTCTTCCCTCCCTGCTTGTGGAAATGCATGTTGTTTGTTGTTCATTCTTTGTGTTCAAAGAGGACCAATGACATTACAGGGGTGATATCTTGATTTGTGTGTGCATTGGATTTAAGTAAAGCAGAGTTGCACAATGTCATCAGCCTCATTCTCTCTTCCTCAGTAGTTTAAGCCCAGCGGCAAAACAAAGGTCAAGACGACTGGCAATGGCCCAGGATACAGTGGATAACCTTGGCACTTTTGATATCTGACTAAGCTCTAAGCGCTCCGCAGCACCCACTACAGCTCCCTTCATGGCCATTGGAACAAATAGTTCCATTCCTCCCATTCCACCAAGGAAAGTCTATACGTTCTTGGGGTAGACATTGCTGTAATTGACCTACAGGTCTGAGGCCTGTAATTACCCTCAACCTGGTTTGGCCCATCTGCGCAAATGATTTGCTGGGGTGTGACCACGGTGCATGCTACAGCTTCTTGGAACCCAGGTGAGAGCCGAGTGCCAGGTAGACCCCAAAGATAGATGAGCAACCCTGAAAGGGCTCAGCAAGCCCTCACACCAGAGGTGCTGGTCCTTCTTGAATACCTCATACACCCTGAGATGGAATATTGAATTTGGAAACAACTAATGACTCTTGAGCTGGAATGTAGCCTAACTATCAGGTTAAGAGTTTATATTTTGTCCTAGAGACAGTAGGGAGCCACTGAATGTTTCTGAGCAGGAGAACGATAACGTCAGATCTGTGTCAAGGGAAGATTATTTTGGTAGGATTGTGGAGGGTGAATTGAAGAGAGGAATACTGAGAAGAGGGGAAACCAGTTAGGAAGTTATTGCAATAGTCAAGGTAAGAGGTATTGAAAACCTGACTAGGCTAGTAACTGTGAGTGGACAGAAGAAAGCGATGGATATGACAGAATGGATGTTGAATCAATAGGGCTTGCCGGCTATTCTGGTGGGAAGTATTAAGGGGCCTAGAGAGTCAAGAAAGACTAAGATTGTGACTGGGAGGATGGTAATGCCTTCAACAGAATTAGAGCAGTTTGAAGGTGGGACAGGTTTGGCAGGAAAGATGATGAGTTCCATTTTAGACAAGCTAAGTTTAAGGTGCTGATGGCAAACAGAGGCGAAAATGTCCAGCAGGTAGTTAGTGATTCAATAGTAGAGTTTAGGAGAGAAATTTGGGCTTAGATTTGGGAGTCATCTTTGTCAAGATTGAATCCATGATGAAATAAGCTGATGAAATTTCCCCAAGGTAAAGCCTGTAGAGAAAGCAGAAAATGGCTCTGGAGAGAAATTGGACAAATGTCCATATTTAGGTGGTAGTAGATGGATGATGGTCTGGCAAAGGAAACTTATGAAGAGCAGTCATATGAGTCAGAAGATGTGTAGAGGAGTAGAGGACACATAAGGATAGGTTGGTTAACAGTATCCAAAGCTATAGGGAAGTCTAGGCAAATGAGGACTCAATAAAAAGACCATTAGATCTTGAAGTCAAGCAATTATTGATAACTTCTAAGCAAGTAGTTGCAGTAGAGTTGGAAGCCAGATTGGAAGGGGTTGGGAAGTAGGTGTGTGGTAAGGAACTGGAAATGAAAAGGGAAAAGAGTAATACAATGATAGTTTGCAAAGGAATGACAGGGTCAAGTGAAAAGGATTTCTTGTTTGTTTGCTTTATTTTGTTAAGGATAGAGAATCCTAAATACATTTGTAGACTTCAGGGAAGGAGCAACAATAGAGTTCATAATCTGAATTTCTAGTGCACATATTTGGCATACTTATATTAAAGATGCTGAAATAAAAGTCCCCCACACATAAACAAACGTACTAAATTAAGCTGGACTTGGGTTTAGAAAACCAAGTATTTATTGACATTGCTCCTGTCCTGCCTCAACTACTTTATGTTGTTAGAATAGATGAAATTACACACTAGATGATTTTTTATCTTTTTCAGTACTAGATATTATATAGACGTGTGGATTGTTATTAAATCTGCTTCTTCTAGGTACCTTGTAATTATGTTATTGACCCAGTGTGCAAGTAGTATGAGTGGATGATAGATGCCAGTCCACACCATTTGCAAAGGGAGAAACCTCCAAAATAAGAAATTAGTTTACAATTGCTAGAGGCTGACTTTTCAGTTTGTGTAGAACTCAGGATCTTGGTTTTTCTGTTTCTCTTTGCTTTTGATTATAATAATAATCGCTACTATCTATATAATCTCCTGAGGTTTGCAAAGTGCTTTATAAATATTATCTGATTTGATCCATTCAACAACCCTGAAGAGTAAATACGATTACTATACCCATTTTACAATGAGGAAACTGAAACAAACCAAAGTTAAGTGATTTGGCCAGGGTCACACAGCTAATAAGTATCTGGCAGTGGATTGAACTCACATATTCCTGACTCCAGGTCTAGTCTGCTAACCAGTACACCACCTAGCTGATTATTCCCTGGCTTATTAGGTTAACCATCAGAAGAATGGGCTAGAAAAATAAAAGGGGGTGAAACTCAACTCTATTTTTCTCCTTGTTAGTTGCTCAGGTAAAAAGTTATTGAAAGAGAAGAATGAAATAATTTAATTGGAGTCTTATCTTTGCATTGTCTGTCCACATTTCCTCTACCTGATGTCGCCAACAGGTTTTTGTAAAACAGTGATCATGCAAAGAACAAGAAAATTCTTTCATATAGAACAGGAGTTCTTAACCTGGAACCCATGAACTATTTTTTTTTCAAAAACAAATTTGATCTCAATATGATTTCCTTCATAATCTTATGTATTTTATTTTATGCATTTAAAAACATTCTGAGAAGAAATTTATAGGCTTCACCAGACTGCCAAAGGGATCTATGAAACAAAAAGATACAAAATATGATCTGATACAGCCTATGGAAATGTTATTTGAAGTGCTGTAAAACCAGCAGACCTATGCTAAAATACAACGAAAAAGGCTTAGACCCAACCATTCCAACTTTGTAATTTATCTGAGACTATCCTCTTTTTAAAAAAATACATTTTAATTGATTTTTTAAAAACATCACCTACACTTCCCATTGTATTCTTACCCTACCTCTTTGCAGAGAGCCACACCTTAGAGTAAAGAGTAAAAGGGGGATGGGGGAATGTTCGTCAAAAGTAACCAATACAACAAAAATTCTGGCCATTATATGTAGTGTTCCACACCTGTGGTCCCCCATCTCTGTAAAGAAGTAGGAGGAGGCATGTAATTGGGGAAAAAATAAAAGATTGGGGTTAAAAAAGAAATTGGAGAAAGTTTCATACTTTCTTTAGACCTGCTCTCTCTTATCTTTGAATTTTCTATTTTTTTGTTGGCCAACTTATTTTTAGGAAAGGCATAAATATAAGAGAAGGAAAGTGTGTGTGTGTGTGTGTGTGTGTGTGTGTGTGTGTGTGTGGAAAGACAGAAACAGAGAGAGAGAGAGAGAGAGAGAGATCTGGTAAAAATAAATTCTCAGTGAAGTTCTGCTAAGGAAAAGGAAATCTCAGAAGAAACCAACAAATTCCATAGAGAGCTTTATTCATGAGGTTTTTTTTTTTTCCAAGCTGTCATATGAAAGAGGGATTAGATTTATTCTACTTGGTTCCAAAGGGCACGACTAGGAGCAATGAAGGGGAGTTGAAGAGAGACAAATTTCACCATTAATGTAAAGGGAAACGTCTTAGTAATTAGAATAGACTGAATCAGGAGCTAGTGAGTACCCTTTCACTAGAGGTTAAATGAAGGTTGTAAGACTACTTTTCTAGGATATTATAGAAAGGATTTTGTTGAGGCATGAGAATAACTTTTGAGATACCTTATAACTCTAAAAATGTACAGTTTTATAGGGTGAATTTACCACCAATGAAGAGGAAATCAAAACAATACTTAGGAGTTATTTTGCCCAATTATGCCAATAAATCTGACAATCTAAGTGAAATGGATGAATATTTACAAAAATATAAATTGCCCAGATTAACAGAAGAGGAAATAAAATACTTAAATAACCCCATTTCAGAAAAAGAAATTGAATAAGCCATCAATGAACTCCCTAAGAAAAAATCAGCAGAGCCAGATGGATTTACAAATGAATTCTACTAAACATTTAAAGAACAATTAATGCCAATACTACATAAACTATTTGGAAAAATAGATGAAGAAGGAGTCCTACCAAATTCTTTTTATGATATATATATGGTGCTGATACCTAAACTGAGAAGAGCCAACACAGAGAAAGAAAATTATAGGCCAATTTCCCTAATGAATATTGATGCAAAATTTTAAAATAAAATATTGACAGAGATTACAGCAATTTATCATGAGGATAATATACTATGACCAGGTGGGATTTATACCAAGAATGCAGGGCTGGTTCAATATTAAGAAAACTATCAGCATAGTTGACCATATCAATAACAAAATTAACAGAAATCATATGATTATCTCAATAGATGCAGAAGAAGCTTTAAACAAAATACAACACCCATTCCTATTAAAAACACTAGAGAGCAAAGGAATAAATGGAGTTTTTCTTACAATGAGAAGTAGCATCCATCTAAAACCATGAGCAAGCATTATATGTAATGGGGATAAGCTAGAAGCATTTCCAACTAGATTAGGGGTGAAACAGGGTGTCCATTATCACCACTGTTATTCAATATTGTACTAGAAATGTTAGTTTCAGCAATAAGAGAATAAAAAGAAATTAAAGATTTAGGCTAGGCAACAAAGAAACAAAGCTATCACTCTTTACAGATGATATGATGGTATACTTAGAGAATCCTAGGGAATCAACTAAAAAAACTTTGATAGGCTTAGTTCTTCTCAGCAATGCAATGATCTAAGACAATTCCAAAAGACTCATGATGGAAAATGCCATCCACGTGCAGAGAAAGGACTATGGAGTCTGAATGTAGATTGAAGCACACTATATTCTCTTTTGTTGTTGTTGTTGTTTTTCTTTCCCGTGGTTTTTCCCTGTTGTTCTGATTCTTCTTTCATAGTATGACTAATGTGGAAATGTGTTTAATATGATTGTACGTGTATAGCTTATATCAGATTGCATGCTGTCTTGGGTGGGGAGGAGGAAAGGGAGGGGGGAAATTTAGAATTCAAAATCTTATAAAAGTGAATGTTGAAAACTAAAAATAATTAAATACATTTTTAAAAGGTACATTTTTCTGAATAGCATATTTTCTATTGCATTCTAATGCTTCTGTTTCTACTATAGCACTATGGTAGAAGCAATATCCTAAGCCCTCCCTCCTGCCATGGAATTTAGGACAGATTTTCCTTAAAACATATTAAAACCATCCTGAAAACTTGGTTGGCTCAGGCTATCAACATCACTCCCTCATCACCTGACATCACCTGACACACCCATGAGGAGTTTCAAGGGCTCATGAATCATAATAAGCAGCAACTCGGGCTTAGCTGAATCAACTCAAAGTGTCCTCATTTTCATTTTTCTTGAATATCCTCTCTTGCTATGGCTAAGTAAATCTATTTTTGCTAACCATTGAATGATGTATACGTATCTCATTTTGTTCCAATATTAAACCTTAACTCCCAAGAGACTGTCCTGAGTCAGGCTCAGCCCAGAGTAAGCATCTAACACCATGCTAAATGCAGTTAGTGCTCAGTAAATACTCATTTGATGTAATGCACATTGTAATTCCACATTCATCACGTATATCAGAAATAGGGTTTATATTCGAGACTTACATAACATCATGTGATTATATAAGATCACATAAGACATTCATTGTTTGGAAGGTGAGATTTTCCGGTTAAATATGAGTGAGAGAAATATTTCATCCTTTGTTGTGGAAAACATTTTTGAAAGATGTTAATCTACTTTCTTGACTATTAAGTATAGCACATGAAGAATCTTTGGATACTTTGAATAATTTTTAAATTCAACCATTTAGACATTCCTTCCACTGATGCATATTGCAGTCCATCTAGGACTTAGTAATGGGCTTTCAAGGGTTGCTATGAACATATGCTAAATGTCTGATAGTCCATGAGTGTCTCCTTTTGTTCTTGTTTTGCATTAGAATGAAAGAGAAAATATTCTAAGCCGTTCAGAGAATTATCCATTTTCAGAGTTACAAGGAATCTCAAAGGTTTTTCTCACATCTCAACAAAAATCCCTTGAACTTGAACCACTGGACTACCATGAGTCAGCCCCAGCTCACAACATTAAGGAAAAATAGATTAACAGGTAATGAATAAAGAGGAATCAGATTAAGGGAGGGTGGGCCTGCCTCTTCCTCTTCCTCCATTCTCTCTCCTTTAAAATGAATGTTTCCTAAAATTCTGTCCTTGGCTCTCCTCTCCCCCCTTTTCTCTTTCCTCTTCAGATTCATTCCCATGGCTTCATTTACTACCCTTATACAGGTGATTCCCAAATCAGTATCTTTAGCTCCAAACAGTCTTCTGAACTCTGGAGACCACATCTCCATCTGCCTTCAGGACATCTCTAATTGGATGTGCCATCAGCATTTCAAACTCATCATTTTCAAAACTGAAGTTGTTATATTTTCCCCTAAACCTGATCCTTCCTCTGACTTAACCACTTATGTCAGTCACACTACTATGGATTTACCCATTGTCCCATGATTGAAAGTTGTTATTACCTTGGTATTATCTTAACTTCCTTCTTTACATCTTACATCAAGGCAATAAGTCCTGATTATTCTAACTCTACAACTTGACTCAGATTTATCCACCCATTTCCTAGACTAGAACCATATAACCTATTAATAGATCTTCCCTCTCACACTCTTATCTTCTCTCCAATTCATCCTTCATTCTACTACAAGACTAACCTTCCTTATACATAGATCTGGTCATACCACTAACCTGTTCAAAAATCCTCAGTGGCTCCCTATTGCCTCCAGTTAAGTCCTTTGCCTGGCATCCCAGCCTGCCACCACCTGGTGCTACCCCACCTATCTACTCTTCTGTCATATTGCTCCTCTCTACTCATACCATGCATAAATTAAACTAGACCACTTTTTCTTCCAAATACAAAATCCATTTTCTTATATCTGTGCCTTTGCTGATTTGCTTCCTATTCCTACCCATTCTTTATACCCAATTCAAATGCCATCTTCTCCAGGAAGTCTTCCCTGATCACACTTACCCCAAAGATAATCTTACCTAGATTGTAGACCCCATGTAGGACTTTAGTTATACTTCTCTAGTCCACTTATCATATGTATATCTCCTGACCACCTAACACAATGTTCTGCACATAGTATACACATAACAAATTTAAATTTGAATCTTGTATGCCCTTTAATTAATCAAGTGAAATTCAGCTTCATATATTTTACAATGATTTATACTCCTGGCAGAATGCTACTGTTGTAGTGATGATTGCTTATAATAATGGCATAAGGAGCACTTTGGTATACAAAGGTTGTTTCACCTCTCATTCAGAAGAAACTATGCAGTGGAAAGGAGGAGCCAGGGGATTAAAGTGTTTCTGGAACTGAGACTTCATGTTTCTTGCCAAATAATCCAGAGGAAAGAAGGCCAAAGTTTTCCCTTTGTACCTGTCAAGAAGACTATGAAGGAGAAAAATGCTTCCCAGAACTGCCCAGCCTATCCACGAGGGGTCAGGAAACAGGGTTCCTCCTACCTCTAGCCTTTCACTAAATTCTGTCAACTCATCACATTAGTGTGGGACGCATTACTGCCCTCGGCATGATCCAGGCTACGTGAGGGAATAAGTGAAAACCCAGGGAGGGGCCTTTCGTCAGGTGGCACAGGTGGAGGGAGGCTCTGAAATTGAAGAAGGGCTGTAATGCCAGATGATGGACAGGTGGGAACTAGTGTATTGCCAAGTTACATCACAAAGAGCTGCTTAATCAGGTTACTTTCCCTGTCTCCCCCATTTACAGATTAATGGGAGGAAAGAAGGAATGACAAAACAGTCCACCAACAAGTATTTATTAAGTGCTTATTATATGTCAGGTACTTTCTAAGTTTGGAGGATAAAAAAGAATTGGAAAAAAATCAGCCTCACCCCTCATGGAGTATATGTTCCAATGGAGAGAAACAACCCATAAATACCTAGGCAATACAAGACATATACCGGGTATATAGAAGAAGGTCATCTGAAAGGGGAAAATGTTAGCAATTGGTGGGGGGTGGGAAGATAGCTGGAAAAGAACTCCCATAAAATGTAGGATTTGACTCGTCCCTCAAAGGAAGCTAGGGAAACTAAGAAGCAAAGATGCAGTGAAGCAGAGGAAAGAAGGAAGGAAGGAAGGAAGGAAGGAAGGAAGGAAGGAAGGAAGGAAGGA
>NW_020954608.1:10360884-10412007 GCF_900497805.2 Vombatus ursinus
AAATTACTGCTTTTTGTAAGTGAATAAAAGTATTGGGATATAGAGCTTGTCTTTTGAAGACTCAAAGAAAATATCTTTGGCATAACTCCAATAGAAGATGTGATGATGATGATGATGATGATGATGATGATGATGATGATGATGATGATGTCCTAAGTCCTTTCCATCCATGAGTGTACTGGTAAATGTTTAACAACCTGCTCCCTAGAAATAAATAACACACTTTTAAGTTCAATCAACATTATTAAAAGTTTCAACATCACTTTCTTAAGTTTAGACATTCAACAAGGCAAGCTCAGATTTGCAACATTTGTGGATTTCTTAGTTGCATTTCTACTGACAATTTAACAATTGATAAGCCAGTTCAAACTAGGTGGTGTAGTGAATAGATGCTGGGCTCGTCTTCCTGAGTTCAAATCTGGTCTCCCCTGTTTGCCTCATTTTTCTCATCTGTAAAATGAGCTGGAGAAGGAAATGGCAAACCACTCCAGGACCTTTTCCAAGAAAACCCTAAATGGAGTCACAAAGGATTGGACACCATTGAAATCACTGAATAACAACAACAAAGCCAGTTCAAGCTGTTTCCAGCACACTCCTGGTTCCCATTCTAAATCTATGATGCTGTGAAGTGGTTTCTTTACCTACCTGACTGTAGTTGCTGACCTGTATAGAGTTTGTGTAATTCAAGGACCTGCTAATTGAACAAGGGATATTATAATGTTATCATAAATCTCTGAAGAGTTGTAAACACTACAGTTACAACACCTATCATTTATTCTAGACCCTCCAAACTTGCAGAATGCAGTCATTTGCTAAAGACTAATTGATGAAATAGCTATGGTTTGTATCAGGAAAAGAAAAAAGTACATTCATTTCTCTCTTCAGAGGTATAGATGTAGCCAGGAGGCCCAAAATTTCTGATTCTGCCAAAATAATTCCTTTTTAGTTAGCTTAAATTTTTAACTTTAAATTTTAACTGACTTTGGAAACCTGAAGCAAAATGTGAATTTCTCAAGAATATTGGGGAGATTCCATTCCTTGAGGGTCCATCAGCTCCCTGACTTTCCCAGGATGATAGTGGCTCCTCTGCTCTGGCATGTCTGCATGCATCTGCCAGGTGGTTCTTTAGTTCAGGGCCACTTCCCTTGGGCATTTATGGCCCCCTTTCCACAGAAGACTGCATCTGGGGATAGCACTAAGTGCCAATTCAGGTTTGAAGAAAGATAGCTAAAGAAACGCAGTATGGCATAATGGATAGAAAGCTGACCTTTTCCTATAGCACAGGTCTCACCATATTTCTCCTTTGCTCGGAAACTTTCAGTGGCTACCTACTGACCATAGAATGAAATTCATAATCTTTAGGCTGCATTTAAGATCCTCCCAATCTGCCTTTCAAGCTTATTTAACATTACTCCCAGATAAATTATGCTCTGTATTGCAAATGAAAAAGGTTGCTTTAGGGTAGTGGATAAAGAACTGGCTATGGATCCAGAAAGAGCTGAGTTCAAGTCTTTACTCCAACACATATTAGTTGTGTGACCTTGGGGAAGTTACTTAGCTTCTCAGAGTTCTGCATATCAATAGAAGGGGATTCCTATACCAGTGATATCACAAATCCAATCCCTATCCCTAAAGTCTACAACAAACAACTCCCCTACCCAAAAGAAATCCTTTTTCTTTTAAAAAGTGAGGTGAAGCAAGAAACTACTTGGAGTCATCTTCAGAATGAAAAAATGTTGGCTGGTATAGGTGATCAACATTTCTTTTTTATATACTTTATTTATTTTAACATTCTCTTTTTAAATTTTGAGTTCCAAATTTTCTCCCTCCACACAACCCCAATCCACTCATTGAGAAGGCAAGCAGTATTATCAATTATACATGTGAAGTCATATAAAACATATTTCTATATTAGCCAGGTTGCAAAACAAACAAACAAACAAAAAAAATAAAGTAAGTGAAAAATGCTTCAATCTGCACTCAGAGTTCATTAGATCTCTCTCTGGAGCTGGATAGCATTTTTGGTCATGAATCCTTTGGAATTACCTTAGATCACTATATTGATTAGGGTAGCTAATTCTTTCATAGTTGGTGATTTACATTTCTTCTAATAAACTTGGAGTTTAGGAATGCTTTTCTTTTAATTCTAGGCTCTGCAATTGCTGTTAGACAATCAATCAAGTATTTATTAAGCACCTAGTATGTGCCAGGCACTGTGCTAGGTATTGGTGATACAAGTACAATGCAAGAAATAATCTCTATTCACAATGAGTTTACATTCTAGGGGGGTGGGGGGGGTGAGAGACATCAAGTGCATAGAAAAATATAAGGTTAACAAATACAAAATTTACAGAATAGTTAAATACACTGTGGTTTGGGAGGGAGGTCACCAGCAGTTGGGGGTATACATACAAAATTAGGAAAGATGTTATATAGATAACGGTACCTAAGAAGAGAAAAAGAGGTACTCTGTGAGGTGTAGATAAAGAGGAAGTAAATTCTAGGCAAGGAGAGGAGGGGTATAGCATTGTGTATGTGAAGATAGAGAGAAGGCCAGTTTAGCTAGATTGCATAGTATGGGAGCGGGAAGTGTCCAATGAAGTTGGAAAGATAGGCTGGGTCAGATCATGTGGGGCTTTAAAAGCTAAGCAGAAAAGTTTATATTTTATCCCAGAGGTAATAGGAAGTCACTGGACTTGGGTGAGTAGGGAAGTCACATGGTTGTGTCTATACTTACATAAAATTTTAGCAACAGTATATAGAATGGAGTCATGAGAGACTTGAGGTAGAGAAACCAATTAGGAAGTTATTGCAATAATCTAGGTGAGAATGTAATGACCAACCATGATTCCAAAGGAAGGAAGATGAAGAATGCTACCCGCCTCCTGACAGAAAGGTGATAGATTGAAGATGCAACATGAGACATACATTTTTGGACATAAATAATGTGGGCATTTGTTTTGCTTTACTATCAATATTTGTTACAAGAATTTTATTTTCCCTTTCCCCAAAAGAGTGTGGAAAGATGGGACAGAGAAAAATAAATGCTTATTATTAGCAAAAATGAAATTCCAAAAAGATTTTTTAATTCAAAACTTTAATGATGGAAACTCACTGCATATTAAAGGAGTCCATGCCCATTATGGACAGCACTAACTCTTAGGAATCTTTTTTTTACATGTTGAACCAAGCCTTTTAGCTTTCCAAACAAATTTTGTAATTTTTGGTGTTGTTCTAAAAAATAACTCCTGGGTTGCTTGAATGGTATAGCACTAAATATGCAAATTAATGTAGTCTGTATGATCATTTTTATTATATTCATGAGAACCAACCATGAACAATGAATGTCTCTCTAATTATTTAGGTCTTCTTTTATCACAAGAGCATCATGAAGTTGTCTATATGTAAGTCTTATGTGTGTCTTGGTTAACAGCCAAACATTTTGTGCATTTTATAATTATTTTGGATAGGGTATTTCTTTTTATTTCTTCCTTCTGGATTTTATTAGTAAAATACAAAAAGGCTGATGGTTTCTGTGCTATATTTTGTATCCCACTTCTTTCCTTACAGTGAATTCCTCTTGTCACTATCAGAAGCTTCTTCTATCTTTCCTCCCATCCCTTGTTGAAGGCTGCCTCCTTCCGAGCCCTCCAAACCGTGAATGGCAGATACTCCTACAAGGAAATGCCTAGTGAATGGCTCACTGTAGGCTCTGAAACTGACCTAAGCTCAAGTTTCTCTCCTGTCTCTGTCACGTCTACTCATTTCTTGGCAGCAAAGGTAGGGTTCAACGTTGGCCCTCCTGAGAACCACTGACTAATGCCATCAAATTGCAAGCTTGCTCTTCCCTCCTCGTGGCTTCCCCGTGCTCCAATGAGCAAAGCAGGTGTGTTGTCCTCTGAGACATTTCCCTGTCTCTCTTCTAAATTTAACTGCAGCAGCACCAAAAATAAACAGTGAAGAGGAGACACACGGGTTCATGAGGTATCACAGCAGGGAGAGGAGTTTATGCTATTGGCTTCTAACTAGGCCACTGAGAATAAGAAACTGGCTGAGACTAAATGCCTGGAAATCGTCTTTTTCATATTCAGATGTGGTGGTCCAGGAATTGGGTAGAATTGTTTCTTCTGCTTCTGGATATTTACATAATAAGAAAGTCTTTGAGTATAGGTTGTTGTGTTGTTCAGTCATTTCACTCATGCCAGACTCTTTTTGACTCCATTTGGCATTTTCTGGGCAAAGACACTAAAGTGGTTTGCTGTTTCCTTCTCTAGCTTGTTTTACAGATGAGAAAAGTGAGGCAAACGGGGTTAAGTGACTTGCCCAGGATGACACAGCCAGTAAGTGTCTGAGGCTAGAATTGCACTCAGGAAGGTGAGTCTTCTTGACTCACCACCCAGCACTCTGTCCATTACCCCACCCAGCTGCCCCTTGAGTATAGGTAGTCTACTATAAGTGAAACTATTGATGCATTTCATCTCTACTTAGCTCAGCTAAGTAGCTAAAAAGACTAGCTAAAAAGAGAGGTAGTGTGGGTTGGTGGCTAGTATGCTGGAATTGGAACCTAAGAAGACCTAGGTTCAAATCTTGCTTCAGATACTTATTAACTATGTGATTCTGTGTAAGTCACTTAACCTCTGAGTCTATTTCATTATATATAAAATGAAGATATTAATAGAAGCACCAGCCTACATAGTGGTGGGAACATCAAATGAAATGATGGAGAAACAATGCTTGGCAAAACTTGCTTTGTGAATATTAATTTTTATTATTATTCATCTACCAGTAAACATTTGTTGAGCACCTACAACTACATTTAGGGCCCTGGGTAAGCCCCACAGAAAATAAAAAGAAAAGCAAGATAATCCCTGATTTCAGGAACCTTATAGCCTTACATGTATTATTCTGGGAAACGACATATAATTGATATACACACACAAACACACACACACACACACACACACACACACACACACAGAAAACTAATCCTATCAGGCAATATAAAGACCAAATAAATGATGCAACTAATCAATTAATCAATAAGGTTTAAGTGTTTATCATGTACTTAGCCCTGTACTTAGTGCCTTGGTTATAGAGATAAAGAAAGAAACAATCCCTAGTCTCAAGAAACTTAAATTCTAACAAGGGAGATAGGTTCATATATAAGTATATATAAAATAGTGTGTGCGTATATACACACACACACACACACACACACACACACACACTGTGGAGGAGGTGGACGAACCTAGCAATACAGAAAATAAAAGATAGTTAAATTAAAGGTGATTAGGGAGAAAGGGCAAGATAGTTGGAGAGTGAGCACCATGGGAGTCGAGGTTGGATGACGGCAAGGATCTAAAGTTGATATGGGGGGGGGGGGGGGGGAGAATGGAGGGAAAGGGGATTAAGAAGCAAGTATGCAAGATCAAAGAGACAGCCATGAAGTACACCTTCACACAATGCAACAGAAATGAGTAAAATAACAGGCAGACCAAGCCAGAACAGTCCTAGTCCCCAACCTCCCAGGAGACTACAAGAATAGGAAGATACACATGCAAACAGAAACAACCTCAGTAACAGCCACTGCAGGTAGCCAACAGAGGATGCACCCTATCTGTGTAAAGTGGGTCACAACATAGTACTGTTAGCCTAAATCAGACAACCAAAGAGCATCTCTGCCAGCAGACACTTTCTAATTCAAAGGACGTTACTAGAATTTTTATAGTTCAGTACTCAGTAGATGGGATACGATTAGTTATCCGAGGCTTCTATCCACACGAGATCAGGCAAATACCCTCACAATCATAATTTTGGACCTTATTCAATTAACCGTGAATACAGTGAAATATAGTCCCAATTACCAAGGTAATGTGGCATAAAGAATAAAGACCTGAATTTAGAGTCAGAACACCTGGGTTTGCATCCCTACTCTGGCATTTACAGAATCACAGAATTTCAGAATTGGAAGATATCTTGGTGACCATAGAACCCAACCCATACCCGATTCATACATTCTACAACATGCTCCAAAGGAGTTTTACAGACGTCAAACAAGAGAGAAGTCAATACCCTATTCCTCCCATCCCTTATTGATCCAGGTAGTCCACTCCAATTTGGATAGCTCCAATTGTTAAGAATTTTTCCTTTTTGTCAAATAAATAGTTCTCTCTTTTCAGCTTTTATCCATTGCTCTCACATCTTTCTTCTGGGCCCAAACAGAACAAATCTGACCTGTTCTCCACATGTCAGCTATTCAAAGACTTGACTATATATCTATCCTTCTTGAGCCTTCTTTTCTCCAGTCTAAATATGCCAAGTTCCTTCAGTTAGGTCTCATATAACATGAACTCAGGACTCTTCTTGATCGTGGTTTTACTCCTTGAGACATTTTCCAGCTTATCAATATCCATCTCAAATATGACACCCAGAAATGAACTAAAACCATCAGATTTTTGTCAGAAAAAAGAACAATAACCAAAATTTATATAGAGATTTAAGATTTGCAAAGCATTTTATTTCACCTGATTCCTATAGTATTATCTCATTTGATTCTTATAGGACCTTGGGAGATAGATGTTATTCTTATCTCCAATTCACAGATTAGGGAACTGAGGCTGAGAGAGGTTAGGTGTTTTACCTTTACCCAGGGTCACACAGCTAGGAAGTATTTGAGGAAATTTTAATTTGGTTCTTCCTAATCCTAATACCAGTGTTACATCTACTGTACCACCTTTCAACCATACTTTCGAGTATAAGACTTTATATTTATCTCTATTGAATTTCATCTGATTGGATTCAACCTAATACTCCCAGTCTCAAGATCCATATGGATCCTAGCTCTGTCATCCACTGTGTTAGTCATCCTTCCTAGCTTTGTATCACCTGCAGTTTTAATGAGCAAGCTATAGGTGCTTTTATGTAAGTCATTGATAAAAATGAAATACTGCACAGAGTCAAGTACATATCTCTAGGGTATTCCATGAGAAACTTCCTACTAACATTGAACCATTAACAAGCATTCTTTGGCTCTGGCCGCCTAACCAGTTCTGAATCTATCTCAGTGTACTGCCATCTAATCCACATCTCTCTATCTTCTCCACAAAAATAGCATGAGATACTTTTTGAAAAGCTTTACTAAATCATATAAGATAATATTTGTAGCATGCTTAGCATGATGTCTGGTGTATAGTAGGTGCCTAATAAATGCTTAGTCCTCTTCCCTTCCCAAGTGTAGTAATCCTAACAAAAACGAGAATGAAGTTACTCTGCCATAACCTGTTCTTGATGAATCCATATTTGTTCTTTGTAATCAATCACTTGCCCTTCTAGAAGTTCACCCACCATCTTTTTAAATGATCCTTCTAGAATTTTCCTAGAAATCAAAATCAAGCCCATTAGCCCATACTTGGAAAACTGGTTTTTTTTTGTGAAAATTGAGAAATGTGCACTTCTCCAATCTTGCAGTACCACTCCTGTTTTCCATGACATTTCAAATAACACTGATATTGGCTCAGCAGTCCCATCTGCTAGCTCTTTCAGTAGTCAAGGATGGAATTGATTTCATTTGGGTGACTTGAATTCATTAAGAGAAGCTACTGCTCTTTTACTATCTCCTTACTTATCTTGGGTATCAACTGCTTATTAGTTAATAGCTTTCTCATTGGTCTCCCTGCCTTAGTCTCTCATCACTCCTACAGAGTACTACCAAAGCAGTTCTCCTTAAGTTCAAGTCTGACCATGTGACTCTGTATTTAAGCAACTCCTATATAATTTGGCCCCAACTTATGTTTCCAGTTTCATTGTACATTACTACCCGCTCCCTCTCCACTAAATGATCCAGCCAAACTGGCCTTGTCTGTATCCCTCACATACAACACTCAATCTCCTACCTCCATGCTTTTGCACTGGCTGTTGCTCATGCCTCCTTATCTTCACCTCATAGAGTCCTTCTATTCCTTTAAGACACAGTTTGGGGGTGGGGTAGGAGGGTGTTGTTGTTCAGTCCTTTCTGTCATGTCTGACTCTTCATGACCCCATTTGGGGTTTTCTTGGCAAAGAAAAGTGTTTTGCCATTTCCTTCTCTAGCTCACTTCATAGATGAAGAAAGTGAGGCAAACAGGGTTAAGCGACTTGCCCAGTGTTACAGAGCTAGTAAGTGTCTGAGGCTGGTTTTAACTCAGGAACATGAGTCTTCCTGACACCAGCCTGGAATTCCATCTACTGTGCCACCTAGTTGCAGTTCTGATACCATCTTCTAAATGAAATCTTTCCCAAACCGCTAACTGCTAGTGCCCTCTCTTCCAAACTACCTTTTATTTATGCATGTATGTATAAATGCATATATACATATATATCATATGTGCATATTTGTTAATTTCACAGGGTGTCCCAAAAGTCTTAGTTCAATTTTAATGTATTAATGCTGTATCTATTTTCACATGTATATCTTGTCTCTATTCATTAGAACAAAATCTCATTGCAAGTGGGGTTTTTTTTCATTCTTTGTATTCCTAGTACCTAGCACAATGCCTGGCACACAGTAGGGACTTAATAAATACTTCTCAATTGATTATGTCAGACACTAGGCACTCAGTGCTAGAGATACAGTATGTAAGGGACAAAGAGATCAGTTTGATTAGATCACTGAGTGTTGGGCCAGTTCATGAAAGGCTTTAAAGGCTAAATTGGGATGTTTTTATTTAATCTTAGAGGGAATCAAGAGGGTTGCAGAAATAAATTATTAACTTTTCTGTTTTTGGAAGAGAGGAGGGGAAGGAGGGAGGATAGAGGGAGAGAGATCTGAATAATTGAAATCCTCCTTCACTGTATCATGTCTCTGTGCCAGATTTGTGCTCAGTTTACCAAATTCCTCATCTATTTCTTCTCTCTGTCCAGGAATATTTTACTCCAAAAATGAAAATCTCCCATTTTTCCTTCTACTGACCTTTATGCAAATATCATCTGTTATGCTTCCTCCCTCTGATTCTTGGATTTTCCTATCTTCTATCTTATTAATATATAGTACTATTCTATACTACCCCAATTTTATTTATCTAGTTTCTTTTGAATAAGGTATACCCATCCATATTCATGGCCCAGTCATCATTTTCATCCCACCATATCTCAGTGATGCCTATGAATCAAATCGCATCCTTGAATTAGGACCTCCATCTCCTCTGATTTATCACCTGAACTTTAGGCATTAGTTTATAGACCTCTGAACTACTGTAGGTTTTTCTACTAACTCTTTTCTTGGATTTAGTCTCCTGTGAACTTCCAAGTGCCTTAACAGTTATAATTCTTCCTCCTTTGCAACTACTCTCTCTAGTGTTTAATTTAGAGGATATACATAGGTAGTCTTTTCCCTCTTCCATCTAAAACTCTTTTGATTAGATTTGTAAGACACCTGGAAAACACATTCTTAGCAGCTTTCGTTAGGTATAATTCATCTCTGGTCAGGAATCTATCACCAATATATTTGAAACCATGGTATTAAAATCCAAATCCCATTTTCAGATACCTCATTTTTATATAGCTGTTGGCTTCCCAAATAAAATTTTCTGATCTGTATTCCTGGACTTTGATAGATAACAGTAAGAAAAACACAAACTCAGGGAAGCTTGATTGGCACAGTGGATAGAACACCAGCCCTGGATTCAGGAAGACCTGAGTTCAAATCTGGCCTCAGACCCTTGACCCTTACTAGCTGTGTGACCCTGGGCAAGTCACTCCACCCCATTACCTCGCAAAAAAAAAAAAAACAAAAAACAAAAAAAAACAACCCACAAACTCTACCCTATGGTCTTCAATTTCTTTAATTTCTTGCCTAAGACATTGTCATCATTGCCAATACTTGCTAAGTTTCATCTGGCAGAGAACAGAAGGTTCTCTGTTTCCAGAACCCATACTCTTCCCACTGAACCATGATGCTCCCTACATCTAGTCCAATCTTCTTATTTCACAAATGAGGAAAGTGAACATCAAAATGAGGGTGAAAGTACCATACAGAATTTGAATCTAAGTCTTCTGACTCTAGATTCAGCATGTTTTCCACAATGCTGGGCTGACTTTAGTTAGATCTTGCAGTATAAATCCTATTTAGGTAGGAAGAAAGGAAAAAAGAGATGATTTCAAAAGAAGAGAACAACACAAGTGAAAGGTTGGAGGTAGGAAGGAGCATTGTATATTTGTGACACACAGAACAGAGAGAAGATGGTGCATCATCAATGAAGAACAAACATTTATTAAGCACTTATTATATGTCAGGCATTGTGTAAGTGCTAGAGATAACAAAGAAAAACAAAAACAATCCCTGTCCTCAAGGAGGTCTAAATCTAATGGAATAGGGGCAGCTAGGTGGCACAGTAGATAAAGCATCAGCCCTGGAGTCAGGAGGACCTGAGTTCAAGTTCGGATCTCAGACCAGAAGAGAGGTCAAATAGGTGAGAGAGAAAGTAAGAGAGAGTAATGTCGTGAAAACCTGGAGAGGTAAGAGTGTCCAGGAAGATACAATGATCAACAATGTCAAATGCTGGAGAGAGGTCAAGAAGGGTAAGAATTGAATAAAAAGTCATTAAATTTGGCCATTTATAGATCTCTGGTAATATTGAAGAATGGTAGGAACTAAGGCTAGATATGGAGGACTGGTAAGACAGAGAAAGGAAGCCAGGAAATGGAGTTTAGACATGATTTATTGGGAAATGGAAGTGTCACATTGGAAGGGCTTGGAGATGACCTCCATGGCATCCTTGCCTCTGTGCAGAGACCTCTTAGTGAGCACGTCATTCCCAAAGTCCTCCCCTCTCAATCCCACAGCACTACCCAGTGACTGTTAAGAGGCCAAGAATTGACTTTTTGTAAAGAGCTGCCTACTAGTGCTGGTAACCTTCAGAAGGTCATAAGGTTGGCAGAAAGACATTGCTATTTTGAGTTCAGAGAGATTGGTGGGTCCTAATTCAAGAAGCAAACTGAAAGAGAGAGAGAAGAAGAAGAAGAAGAAGAAGAAGAAGAAGAAGAAGAAGAAGAAGAAAAGAAAACATTAGCTAAAAAGCCAGACAAGTGACAGAATCAACCTGTACATTGAACAGCCACTCACCCTCACTAGCCCAGGGCCAAGGAGTTTAGTGCTTTGTACGTGCTGCAGGTTTGGACATCCTTGCAACAGCTCCCCTATGGTTCTGTAATAAATCTAAATGTCAGTGCTATCTATATCTGTAAGAAATAAATAACTGTCCAGTCCTGAGCAGATTGCTTGGCCTCAATTTAAAAGTCTGTGCTTGATAATCCCGAGCCATAGGGAATATTGAATTCAGTATCCAAGGAAATGTACTGATAGACCTCAGAAGCTGATACTAATCAATGTTACTTAAGAAGCACCTTCCAGCCATATGATCTAAGGACTACTTGTGGACTCTTTTCATCTCATTTTATCCTAATAATAATAACTCAAATTTATATAATGATAATAATGAGCATTTATATAATCCCTTAAGGTTTATAAAATATTTTACAAATATCTCATTTTTATCTACATGACAACCCTGGGAGATAGGTGATGGTACTACCCCCTTTTGAAGATGAAAAAACTGAAGCAGCCAGAGATTAAATGACTTGCCCAGGATCACATGGCTAATAAGTGTCTGGATATGAGGCTGTGTTTGAATTCAGGTCTTCCTGACTCTAAGTATAGTGCTCTATCTACTATACCCTCTCACTGCCACTTTATATAAAAGCTCTCCCCATAGGAGGAGCTCTTAATCTGGGGTTATAAATTTGTTTTTAATTTTTTTTGATAACTGTAGTTCCATATAATTGATTTCCTTTGTGTATTTACAAGCCTTGATAGAGTCCTCGATCGTTTGTAAACCTTGGAGTTTACAAAGCATTTTCTACATATTTTTATAGATGAGGAAACTGAATCTCAGGGAGCTTAAGTAATCTGCTCAAGGTAATACAGTTGGTGAGTTCTGGGGAGACAATTTAAATCTATGTCATCTGACTTTAAGCAGATAACTAACAGTAAGTGCCATCTCCCTCATATTGCAGATTGAAAAGTAAAAATCTGGGGGCGTGAGTATTGTATGTCTTGGGATATCTAGGGTGACAGTAACAGAGCCAAGGACCTGGGGGAATCAGGAGTAAGGAGGCAGAGTCAAGAGAGTAGAGTGAGAGGCAGCATTTCTGCCTTAGCTCCTTCACAGCCTCCCCTACAACAACTTAGAGAGGGTATCAGACCAAATTCTGATCAGGAAAGACAAAAAAAAAAGTTACAGTGAGTCATTTTTCCAGCCTAAGGCAACTTAGGAAGATGGAGAGATCTGCAAACACTGGGGCAAAGGTTGGCCAGGAGCCCAGCCCAGCAGCAGTGGAGCCACAGCAGCATGACAGCAGGTGGCAGCAGTGGACAGTGGCATTTTAGCACCCATAGACCCTTACATACCAGTAAGAGTAGGGGAACATCAGGTCAGGAACTCTTGGACATAAAGAGTTCCCAGGGGACCCCTGCACTAGCCTTGGCAGCAGAAATGGGAGTCATCTGCCAGCTGTGTTGCCCATTACCCAGTACTTGGTCACAGTTCCATAGTTGAGAGGGGTGGTCTTAAGGAAACAGAGGTTGTACCTGTGTAAGGAGCAAAGAATAAGTTCCAGAAATACAGCCATGTGACTGGGAGCCCAAGAGCAGAGTAAGAACTCAGTTCTAAACTTGAGCCCCACATATAAACCTGCAGTGGACTAATGCAACAAAACCAAGGGGGAGTCAGCAGTTCAGTAGCACTAAAACTAAAAAATATCCCAGAGGGCTGACAAGTCAGTCTATGGAAATTCAACCACACACAAACCAACAGACCCAAACCTGGATCAGAAATTTGAAGAGGGAAGACCAGGAGGACAGTGAAGAGACCTGACTAGATCACTCTACTTTGGAAGCACCAAAAACTTCCAGTCCTCCAGACTGAGCTCCGAAAGCAGCAGAAGGACATAAAAGACAGAATCTCAGACCAGACCCCCTCCCCAGAAGTGAGCATAAAATCTAAAGTTGAGAAGTAGGCTGGAGAAATGAGCAAGCAAAAAAAAAAATTTACTGTAGTGACAGGGAAATTCAAGATACAAATACAGAAAAAAGATAATGACTTAAAACATCTCTAAGCAAGGCCTCAAAGAAAAATGCAGGTTGAACATAAGTATAACAAGAATTCCTAGAGGAATTAAAGAAAGAGATATAAAAACAAAAAAAGAGCAAAAAAATTTAGTCAAATAATAATGATAAAGGGAAAATTGAGGGAAAGAAATGAGAGGTAAGAAAAAAGTATGAAAAGAGAGAGTGGTATAAAAATATACAAAATAATTCTGAAGAAAATAACTTCTTAAAAAATAGAATTGGCTAAGTGGAAGCTAATGACTCCATGAGACATCAAGAAACAATAAAATAAAATCAAAGACTGAAAAAAATAGAAGAAAATGTGAAATACATCATAAGAAAAACAACTGATCTGAAAATAGAGCAAGGAGAGAATTTAAGCATCTTTGGACTACCTGAAAGCTATGAACAACAACAACAAAAAAAAACAGCCTAGACATAATATTTAAAGATATTGTAAAGGAAAACTGCACAGATATCTTAGAACCATGAGGCAAATTAGAAATTGATACCTCCTAAAAGAAATCCCCAAATGAAAATTCTCAGGAATATTATAGCCAAAATCCAAAGCTCCCAAATCAAGGGGAAAACACTGCTGGCAGCCAAAAAGAAAGAATTCACGTATCATGGAGTCACAGTCAGCATCCCACAAGATTTAGCAATTGCCTTTATAAAAGAATGGAGAGCTTGGGATGTGATTTTTCTGGAAGGCAAAGGAGCTAGGGTTGCAACCAAGAATAACCTCCCCAGCAAAACTGAGTGTAATTCTATAAGGGGAAAATGGATATTTAATGAAATAGAGCACTTTCAAGCATCACTGATCAAAGACCAGATCTGAACAGAACATCTGACATTCAAACACAAAACTCAAGAGAAACATAAAAAGGTAAACATGAATGAGAAATTTTAAGGAAATAAATAGGGTTAAAATTTATATTCTTATATGAGGAGATGATATATGAAATCTCTCAGAACTTTATCATCAATAAGGGTCTTAAAGGGAGTCTACTAAGACAGAGACCTGAGTATGATTTAATTATGTCAGAAGTTTCTCAAAAGAAGAATGGAAGAGTGAGGAAGAGGGATGAACTGGTAGAAAGAGGAAGGGAGAGGAAGAATGGAGAAGATTATTTCACATAAATGAGTCATGCAAGGAAGAGTTTATGCAATTGGGAGGGGGAGAGATAATAGGAGAGTGACCAACACTTGAACCTCACTCTCATCTGAACTGGTTCAAAGAGGGAAGAATACATAGTTGGGTATAGAAATTAAACTTATCCAGCAGAGAAGTAGGAGGGAAAGAGGCTAAGAGAAAAAGGGGAAGGATAAAAGGGAGGGTAGATAAAGGGAGACAGCGGTCAGAAGCAAAAAAAAAAAAAAAGATTCTTGAGGAGGGGACAGGGTGAAAAAGAAAGGAATAAATATAAGAGAATAGGATGGAGGAAAATACACAGTTAGCAATCATTAACTGTGAATGTGAATGGGATGAACTCACCCATAAAATGGAAGAGGATAGCAAAGTGGATTGGAAACCAGAATTCAACAGTATGTTGTTTACAAGAGACACACAAATCAGAAAGATAAACAGAGTTAAAATAAGGGGCTTTAGCAGAATCTATTATGCTTCATGTGAAGTAAAAAATGCATGGGTAACAATCATGATATCAGACAAAGCAAAAACAAAAATAAATCTTTTTAAAAGATAAGAAGGGAAACTACAATTTGCTAAAAAGTTACCACAGACAATGATTTAATAGCAATATTGAACATATATGCATCAAATGGCACAACATCCAAATTCTTTAGGGAAAAGTTAAATGAGTTACAGGAAGAAATAGAGAGTAAAACTATAATAGTGGGGGGGGGATTAGGAGTAAAATCTATTTGTTAAGAATGAGTGGAGAAATTCTAGGGCAGTTGCAAAAGAAATGACAGGTAGCGAAAGAGCATCAACAGCTTAGAAAAGGAAGGACAAAAATTGACTGTAGAAAACAATTCCTTTAAAAATACAATTGGCAAAATGGAAAAAAAGTACAATGAAGAAAACAACTCCTTAAGAAAGTTTGCAACAAAGTTCATTAGGGAAATTGGTCTATAATTTTCTTTCTCTATTTTTGCTCTTCTTGGTTCAGGTATCAGCATATTTGTGTCATAAAAGGAATCTTTCTTTGTCTATTTTTCCAAATAGTTTACATAGTATTGGAATTAATCATTCTTTAATCTTGGTAGAATTCAACTGCTTCCTTTTTAAGATCTTTTTTTAAAGCTCTTCTTTTTAAGATGAGGAGAGATGCTTACTTGTTAAGGCTCCAACTTTTGGGACAAGAACTCACCATCAGACAAAAATTTTTTGGAAAACTGGAAAGCAATTTGTTAGAAACTATGTGTAGACCAACATCTAGCATTGTTTACCAAGATAAGATCAAAATGTGTATGTGATTTAGACATAAAAGGTGATATAAGCAAATTAAGGGAGCATGGAAACTTTTACCTGTCAAATCTTTTAGATAAGGGATCCAGGAGAACATTGTACACAATAATAGCAATATTGTATGATTATCAACTGTGAAAGACTTAGCTATTCTGATCAAGACAACCATCTAAGACAATTCCAAACACCTCCAGAACAAAAACTGACGGAGTCTGAATGCAGATTGAAGTATAATCTGTTTAACTTTCTCTATTTTTCTTGTTTTGGGATTGTTGGTTTTGGGGTTTGTGTTTTGGGGCTTTTTGTTTTGTTTTTGTTTTTTGCAACATGTCTAACATGGAAATATGTTCTGCATGATTTCTTATGGATAATTGATATCACATTTCTACTGATTTGGCTTCATAGATATCATGATCATAGGGACTGAGCCTCACACATGTGAACCATGGTCTGAAAGGTAAAACTGAATGGAACTTAAGATTGAAGTCTAAAAGCTGAAGACATAGGAGGATAGAGCCACAGAGCAAATCTAGGCATGAGAAGTACTGGAAGGAGGGCTGGAAGTGGGGGAGAGAATTTGGACCTCAATTTTTTTAAAATTAATGTTAAAAATCAATTTTTTTAAACAGCTCCAAGGCCAAGGTAAGACACAAAGCTCAGCTCAAGCTGAAAGACCATACAATGTCTGTAATATCCCTGGGAATTAATCAGTCTACAGCTAAACCTGTGATGAGCCTCTCCTAACTACCTAGATTGATCCTTGGATAACCATTAGGTTGACCAGTCCCATGCTCTAAGCCTTTCCAGCTTGGTAGAACCTGCTAGAACTTTTCCAACTAGCATGGCCTTTTGGAACATGGTCACATCCAAGTCAAAGTAAAGAGTAAAGGAGGTCTTTAACATACCGTTAAAAAAGAGTTTATAGCCATGCAATAACAAATATGACATTTTACTGGAACAATTGCTCAGCAATGCCTTATAAATAATGACTTTTTAAATATTCAACCAAGATTTGTCAAGTCCAGAAAAAGTCCTTTCATTAGAAAATAGCAACTGAAGTTCTCCCTGTGACTTCTAATTGTTTAGCAACAACATGAATTCATTAATTCATCTGTAGAACAGACTCTAGGAATACCATCCCAATTCCCACTCATGCTGGCTAGTCATATTTCCAGAGATTATCAACTACATCTCTCCTCAGAGTTCTAGTTGAGTCCAAGTGCCTGGAGGTAGTCTTCATAATTTTATGGCTCATGAGCCCCCACTAGTGTGCATCATTGATTATCAGTTAAAATCTCTCTCCTGGACAAGATTTTTCAGTTCAAATTCTAGTCATCTTCTTCCTAACATTGTTCAATTGGTTCTCTGAAATCATGGTTCAAATAGAAATATAATTCAAATAGAAATAATGATTCAAATAGAAACAGCATAAGGATTTGTTCTATGAAAATGTATCCATCATGAAGCACTGTGAGAATAGCCAAATTGCCTGTTCCTTTTAGTAAAAACCCTAAGGATGTTACTCATCTACTCATTTGCTTAAACCCTTCCATTAGACTGCACTGGGTTCTCACATTAATCAAGCGGTGTGTGTATCCACCAATTGAATCTCTTGGATTAGCTTCTTCCTTTTTTTTTTTTGGTTAAATTTTGTTATCCTGAACTTAAACATTAAGAAGGGCATTCCCATATACACAGCAGAATATAATAAATGAGGATATAAAAAACCGTAAGTCTCCATTTTATGCCACTTGATTTAAAAGTACATAATAAATTCATCACGTTACTTTGAAAAGTGTCCTGCTTTGTCTCTCTTTCCTTCTGAACTTCCTTCTGTTCTCTTCTGTGTATTTTTTCTTTCAAAAAAATGCTTCAAAAATGTCCCCCTTTTTTTTTAGCATCACTTGCTACTCCTCAATTCACCTTCAATTAAAAATTGATTCAAAAAAAGGGAAATCCTTGTAACAAGTAAGAGTAGTTAAGCAAAACAGATCCATACAGTGGCCATGTGCAAAAATGTATGTCTCTTTCTATACTGTAAAGCCTTCTCCTCTCTGTTAGTATGTGGGAAACATGTTTCATCATAGGTCCTTTATAAATATGGTTGGTCACTGCTCTGAACAGAATTCTTAAGTATTTCATAGTTATTTTTCTTTGCAATGTTGTTGTCCTTGCATAAATTGTTTACCTGGTTCTGTTCCCTTCATTCTGAATTAGATAACATAATTCATTTATCAAAAAAAAAAATCAAGTTTCAAACTATTTTCCCTCCTTTCTATGATCATGTACTTCTTTTACACTCCCTTCTCTTTCCCCTAAGAAAGCCCACAGAATAGAACCAATCCATTTCCAGGTTTTCTGTTTTTCTTACTTAAGACATTAAGCTTCTGAAGAAAAAAAATTTTTTTTTCTTTTCCTTCTATTAGAATGCTAGTGTGGTATCATTATACAACACTTTCCAGATATCAAAATAAATTTACCTTTCTAACTTCTCTTGACTCTCATGTATGAGTTTCAAAATTCTTCCTCAGCTCTGATCTTTTTATCAGGAATGGTTAAAAATCATCTATTTCACTAAATGTTTATTGTTTTCCCTGTAGGATTCTACTCAGCTGTGCAGGGTAACTTATTCTTGATTCTAAGCTTATATATTTTACATTTTGACATACTATATTCTAAGATTTTTTTTTTATTTAGAGTAGACATTGTCAGGTCTTTGTGATCTTGACTATAATTCCACATATTCTTTTGAACTCTTTTTTTTTCTGGATGCTTGCAGGAATTTTACTTTGATGTGAATGCTTTGGATTTTGGCCATAATATTCCTGGGACCTTTCCTTTGGGTATTTCTTTCCACAAGTAATCAGTGGAGTCTTTTTATCTTCACTTTGGCTGTTGATTCAAATAGATCTAGGAAGTTTCTATTTGCGATTTCTTAAAATATCATGTGTTGGGGTTTTTTTTTTTAATCAGGGTTTTTAGGAAATACAATGATTCTTAAGATTTCTCTTCTTGACCTGTATTTACAGTTGTTTTTATTAGCAGATACCCTTACATTTTCTCCAACCTTTTCATCCATTTGGTTTCTTGCTTTCTCTTGGAGGACTTTTTTCTGTCCATTTTAATTGGTCCATTCTAATTTTCAAGGAATTCTGTTAGTTGGGTAAGGTTGGCCACTTTCTGTTCTATACTACTCTCTTTCTGATTTTTTCCTCCAGAGCTCATATTTCTTTTTTAACCTCTTACTTCATTCCTTCTATATATTTGTGCAATTCCTGTGGAAAAAACATTTCTTCTGTAAGTATCTGCTTTCATTTATTATGCATTTATTTTCTTCTTCTGGGTTGGAATTTAGGCTATCTTTAGAGCTACAATAATTCTTTATAGTGGTCAGGTTCTTTCTTTGGTTTAGTCATCTATCTTATGTCCTAAATTGGGGCTTTGTGCCATTGCCAAGCTCTACTCTTTTTTTTTTTTAAAGTGAGGCAATTAGGGTTAAGTGACTTGCCAAGAGTCACACAGTTAGGAAGTATCATGTGTCTGAGGTCGGATTTGAACTCAGGTCCTCCTGACTCTAGGGCCGGTGCTCTATCCACTGTGCCACCTACTGGCCTGCAAGCTGTACTCCTTACTGTGCTTTGGCGTGAGGTGGTCACCTCCATGCTTGGTGTCAACCTGGGTAACCTGGGTTCCTATGCTGATCTCTACTTCTCAGAGTTAGGTATCCCTGGATCTTTGAAGTTCAGAGTACTAGACCTCCTGGGCCCTCCTGTCAGGGCAGTGTTAGTGATTTCAGGACAACTAGGCCTGGGGGCAGGGAGGATTTCTTGTTGCAGGAGTTTGCTGGAGGCAGCTTGAACTGGAATATAAGAGTCAGTTGTTAATTTTTCAGTGTAAACTTTGAAAATTGGCTAATGCTACAGATTAGTACTGGATTTATTGCTTTTGTGGCTTGTCTAGACTTAAAAAAGTGATGGAGAAAATGTTAATACTGTAGATTAAACTTGAAAATGTGTTGTGAACACAATTTTTTCCCCTAGAGAGCCGGTTGTTAAACATTTACTTTCGTACTCCTGTCCTTATGTAAACACTATCAGACCACACTGATTACTGCCACTCCTCATTACTTTCAAGTTCCACTATGTGGGTTTTGAACCACCCTGCATCTTTCTTGGGGAAGCCCTCCACTCTTACTGTCTCAGGATACAGAGCTTTGCATGCCCCCCAGGTCTCTGGCCAGTCTTTAGTGTACTGGGAGACTACCATCTTGTGTGCCTATGCTAACACTGGCTTTGTTGGTGTCCTTTTCTACTTCTTGTAAGCTTCTAGCTAATTTCTTGGGCAGTTGAGGGGCAGAAGAAGCCACTTATAGTAGTTTATCATTAGCTTTCTTGACTGTTATTCAGGATAGTGTGATTTTTGGTTTTTTGCTAGAGTAGGCATGTGGGAACTGGGCAAAGCACTGTCTTCACAATGACTCTTGGGTAATGTGTTAGCATCTTCATTTCATTGATTTGGAAACTGAAGCACAGAAAAGCTTCTTGGCTCAACATCTCCCTCTCCTTCCTTTCTTCTGTACAATCAATAGTCTCTGTGCAATGGACCAATGTCTCAATTCCATTCAATTCTACCAGCGTTTTATAAATCCTCTACTATATTCTAGACACAAAGACAAAAGCTAAACAATCTCTACCCTGAAGGAAATTATACTACTTTTTTTTAGTAATGGATTAAAGGAAAAATATAATTCCAAAGCATGATTTACATATAGCATGGAACAACTCCCATTCATCCCAGATCCAACTCCCTGGTCAAGAAAAAAATACTATCAGATTGGCATCTGTTTCTCTCATTCCATCAACAGTCTCATGGGACTATAGAAATCAGTATTTGGTCATAAACATCTTTGCTCCCAACAAAACTAGAGGTGGACACAGTTAATTCAAGACCCATCATCTCTTTGTGGCTTTGAGAGTACTGAGATCATTTCCAGAGATTCTTGTGGTTGCAGCTGCACTAGCAAACAACACACCAGGGCATTTGGCTCTCAGGATCATGCTGTTGACTGTCTGGGTGGGAATTTGTTTGCCTCAGGCTGGTTTCTGCTGCCAGGGAGGGGATATGGAAACCTCTCAATTGAGGCTAAATAGCAAAGTATGAAGTAAAGCCTTCTTGGTTCCTGCCATCCCTCTGAACATCTTTCTTTCTTACTCTCATTTTTCAACCTTGAAGTTTGTTAGCTCATAGAATCGCAAAGTTAGAGATATCTAACCAAGATTTGTGGAAACTGCATCAAAAGTCGTGTAGTCCTATCCCTTCCCTTGAGGTTGAGGAAATTGGACTCAGGGAAGTAAGATTTGACATATGTACTTATCAGACCTCTCACCTTCCATCTTGAAGGGGGCATATGTGTCCTTCATCACATTCCCCACAGCCTATCAATATCAAATTGGATTGGACTGATCAATTCAAACACCATCTGCTTTGTACTTCTGCTTGTCTGGTCATCTGTAAAAAAAAGCACCATAATCCTAAATGGCCTTGTTTATCACCATGCTGAGCAGGGAGACTTTCCTACTCATCCACTACTGAAATAATGTTATAAGTGAGAGATTCATTCCTCCTTTGTTTTATAGTGTTTTGAAATTTGCAAAGCACTGTCTTCACAATGACTCTTGGGTAATGTGTTAGCATCTTCATTTTATTGATTTGGAAACTGAAGCACAGAAAAGCTATGTGACTTGCCCATGGTTGTAAAGCTATTAAGTGCTCATTCTAGGACTTGAACTCATATCCTCTGACTAAATCTAGAGCAATTTCTACTGTGCCACAAAAAAGAACCCCCTGGTGAAAATTAGATGCATTTGACTTTGTGAGCCTTGGCTGAAGACAGTGTGGTATAATGAAAAGAGTAGTGGCTTTGGAGTAAAAAATAGGTCTCAGTCTCAGCTCTGCTATTTCCTAGGTGTGTGATTTTTATCAAGTCACTTAACCATTTAGGGCCTCCATTTCATTATCTATAAAATGGTGGGGGTAACATTTAGGTTCTTAGCCTTTTTTTGTTGTCATGAACCTCCTTAGCAGTCTGATAACTACCTCCTCAAAACAATGTTTTTAAATGCATAAAATACATAGGATTACAGAAGAAAACAATTATACTGAAATAGAGTAATCAAAATATTTTTAAAAGCTCATGGACCCTAGGTTAAGAACCTCCAAATTAAATAATCTCTGTTGTCTTTTCTAGCTTGAAGTCCCATGATCCTATGCTGAAATAATTCCTGATACCCCTTACGAGATATTTCAATAAAGAAGGTCCCCATTGGACATCTGAAGAACCACTTCTAACAGACACTATTTCAAGTCATATCTGACTATGTCAACCTTGAGCTCAATTAATTTCAGTGGCTTCCTTCACAATACAAACTCCTCCAAAGTCATTCATCACCTAGCTCCAATTTTACTTTTCTAGGCTTATTACATATTATTCCCCATCATGCACTTCATAGTTCAACCAAACTGGTTTTTGCTGTGCACAAGCTAACCACCATGCCTGGGGTATGCTCCTTTCTCATTTCCACCCCTTAAAAATCCTAGTTTCCTTCAAAGCTCAGCCCTTCCTAGGTGAGGCCTTTTCTTATTGCTCCACCTGCCTGCTCTCTAAAATTATTTTTATTAATTGTAAATATAGTTAATATACACACATATATATATATGTGCATGTCAATTAACTAGTGTTTATTAGTAATCCACTATGTGCCAAGCACTGTGCTAAGCACTGCATATACAAAGACAAAAATAAGATCTTGCGTTACATCAAAAAAGACTACATGTACATATGAAGGTAGATAAGGTGTCCTGGAAATCTTAGTGCCATTCTAAGCTTTAATAGCCTGCACTGAGATACCTTGTATACAAGACACACGAACAGACACAAGTTAATCTTGGATAGGAAAGCACTAGCAGAATAGAGAGCCAAGAAAGACTTTCAGTAGAAGGTGGTACTTCAGCTGAATCTTGAAGGAAGCCAAGACCTCCAAGAGACAGACACAAGGAAGGAAAATATTCCAGGCACCAGGGACAACCAGTGCAAAGACACACAGAGAGAAAGGAAATGTCTCAACTTTTTTGCAAATGGCACTACTTTATCAGAGCGTACCCCATTGTGATTCACTGTTTCTGCCTAGTAACTAGGTTGTAACTGTCTGAACTTGTCACTCCTCACCAAAGTTCTCCCCACTACACTGAGCCATCTAGAGAGAAGTGCATAATTTAAAGCAGAATTTTCTCTTTCTTCACTGCTTCCCCCTACCCTGGGGGCTTGAGGATGCTCAGAGCAATGCCAACATTATTGGCATATTCTTAACCTTAATCAAATTGGCTCACCCTAAATCTAATCCTAACCTTATTGGCTAATGATTGAATGTTTTCCAATACAACTCCCACATAACTACATATATCTTTTAAAAATGAAAACAAAGTTCAAATGAAAGCCAATAAAATGAGACTAACACAGCAATTTCACTACCACTGACAGAGAATGCATTTGGAATTATTAATTAATACAGGATTACCAAAGGAGGTAAAATTTTACTCCAAGTGAGATAAAAATTGGGTTCTTGTCAAATCTTGATATCTGTTTGATTTCTCAACAATCTACATTATGGTAAATAAAATAAGCTGGTTTAAAAAACTGCAACTTTTAAAAACTGAAATAATGTGGGGATTGTTATGGATATATTTGAAATTTTCAATAATTTGATTTAAATTTAATTGACTTAAATTTTGTATTATCTCATATACTTAAAAGGTTAAATAATAACCACTTACAATTCATAGATACATAATTGTTAAACCAGTTAAGAGGAAAATTCACTAGAGCAACGGGAGCTAATTACAATGGCAACAAAAGTTTAAGTAGCAAAAATAAAGAAATACAAAGAAAAAAACCCAAAATCTGGAAAATCTGATTCACTACATTTATCATTGTGATTTATAAGTACTGTAATTAAACTAAAGACAGCTATTTGTTTTGTACAAATTCTTTAGCTGCAGACTGTATAAGACCTAATACGCTGAAGAATACATCGGCAAGACAAAAGTTTTTTTTAGAGAAAACTAGATGTTTTAATAAGCAATCATAAACTTTTCCATAACTATGTGACATCAAAAAGTTGGTTACATTGTATAAGATTGCTTACAGATTTTCTAGGTGTAAAAAACCTCATTTGGCAAGAGAAACATTGCTGCTATCTGCAGCTACTGAAAGCGTCAAAATATGCTTCGGAAATCACATCAAAGACAGTTTTAAAGATGACATGATATGAAAGATAACTGTCCATGTGTCTGAAGAACTTTGAGATCAAGTGTTTTAGAAATAATTTTTTTGTATTTTACATCACAAGCGGATGAAACAATAGATATAGTTAAAGAAGTTGATGTAATTACATATGTATGCTATGTCAAAACCAATGTAATCCTTTACATTTGTCATTCTTGATGAGTCATGTTTGTTGATATCACTGCCACATCAAAATAAAAATTCAGTAAAACTGTTGGATTTTTAATGAAAATGATACAACATAAGAGGATTACATTGGATTCTGCACTGCCAAAGCTCAATGAGAGGATGAAATGTAAATCTACAAGCACTAGTTAAAAATGCAATCCCTTGAGCGACATGAACACATTTCATGTTCCACAGACAATCAATTGTCTCAATAAATATGATTAAGGAGCTTCATACAGTTTTTAAAGTTGTTTCATAGGTAACAACTTTATTTGTTTGTTTTTGCAGTTTTTTTTTGCCAAATTGTGATATGACATGCGAGTGGAGGATAAGACATTTCTGTATTATTGTTAAATATACTAGATTTCCTGTGCCAAAGTATCTTAAAAAGAGTTTGAGATATTGCCATTTTTTATAAGTGGTAATAATAAAGATGAAGTAAATTCATTTTTAAACAAAAATTTCCTTCTGAAACTTGCATATTCAATGGATATTTCTGGGAAACTGATACCTCTAAATAAATCAGTGCAAGGTCATAATGATCATACTCTTATCCAGAAAAATAAAGTGATAGTATTTGTGAAAAAGTTTGAGCTATCTGTTACTATTTCCCAAATTAAAAAAAAAATGCTTGCTCTGCAGAGGAAAAAGAAAATGGAAGATCTGACTACTAATCAAGTGACTAGTCTACAAAAACAATTCTCAGAGGATTCTGGGAAGATAGTGGAGTAGGTTAGAAAATTCTGAGCTCTCTAGATTTCCCCTACAAACAAGACAAAATAGTGTCTCAGCACAAAGATAGAGCAGTAAAAATAAACAAGAACTGAGGCAGAACAGTAGTCTTTCCAGGACAACGGGAAGAGAATGGAAGAAAAATTCCGGGATGGAAGTTTGGTCCCTATGAAGTGTAAACACCTCCAGGCTAGTTAGGCTGAAACAGAAAGCAGTGAACCCTGGGGCTAGCTGGATGGGGAGGTAGCCTCAGTCTCAGACACAAGAATTTTCATCTCCTGGATAGTATGGGGAGTTGGGCTTCTGAGCAGGGGAAGACTGGGGGAACCTCTGCTGATAAGGGAGACCAGGACCAGCTGTGCTGCCAAGACACAGCCCTGGGCAAGAAGGAACCAACACACACTGGGTGAATGCAAAAGCAGTGGGGCAGGGAAGCTCCAGCTGTGGACACTTATAGGAGGACAGAGTTTTTGGTTTCAGTTCCAGGCCAGAGAAGAGAAGTGAAGAAGGGCCTGAGGCCACCAGCACCATCCCCCATTCCCCAGGACTAGAGGTGCTTACAAAAAATTGCTTAAAAAGGCAAAGGAGAAAGAACCCAACTATGTAGAGTTACTATGGGAAAGATATGTTGGGAATAGAGAAGACCGGGGTTTGTCTTCAGAGGAGTATACTGAAGCAAAAAAAGCTTCTCCTGTCCCAAAGAGTAATGTTAAACAGTCACTTTCCCGAAAAGAATTTATGGGAAAACTTTAAAAAAGACTTTAAAATCAAATGAGAGACATTGAGGAATTTTTTAAAAAAAAAATAAGAGCAATCCAAAAAAAATGAAGAATATTATAAAAAGAAAGTTAACCAACTAGAAAAGGAGATCCAGAATCTTAAGGAAGAAAATGATTCCTTGAAAATTAGAGTTGGGGAAGGGGAAGCAAGTGAAGTTATAAGAGACCGAGAAATAATAAAACAAAATATAAAGAATGAAAAAATAGAAAAGAATGTGAAACATCTCATAAGAAAAACAACTGAGCTAGAGAACAGATCAAGAAGAGAAAACATAAGAATAATAGGACTACCTGAAAGCTATGATCAAAAAAAGAATCTCCACATAATAATACAAGAAATAATTAAAAACTGTCCTGAAGTGTTAGAACAAGAAGGGAAAGGAGAAAGAGAAAAAAATCCACTGATCACCACCTGAAAGAGATCCTACAAGGAAAACCTACAGGAATATCATAGCTGAATTCCAAAACCCCAGCTCAAGAAGAAAATGTCATGAGGAACAAGAAAAAGAAAACAATTCAAATATGGCAGAGCCGCAATTAGAGTCACACAAGATCTAGCAGTGGCTACACTAAAAGACCACAGGTCTTGAAACACTATATATTGAAAAGCAAAAGAACTGAGGTTGCAGCTAAAATTATCATACATGGCAAAGTTCAGCATAATCCTGAATGAAAAAAAAATGGACATTCAATGAATTGCCAGACTCTCAGGATTTTATTGCAAAAAGTGAACTTAATAGAAAATTTGACATACAAGATCCAAGAGAAATATAAGGTAAACAGGAAAGACTAATTACAAGGAACTTAATAAGGACAGACTGTTTACTTGTTATACAAGAAAATATAAACTGTATGTCTAAGATTGTAATTAGTAATTGGGTAATGGGAAAGAAAGATTGGGGCAGAGCTGAATATGATCTGATTCTAAAAAAGTAATACCATCTAGGAAAAGGTAAAAAGAGTAATTGTCTTATACAAATGAGATGTGAGAGGAAAAACTGATAGAGGAATCAGATGGTGGAGGGCTGGTAGCTCTGGAACCCTACTCTCATCAAGAAAGGGTTAAAGAGGGAACTATATATGCATGTATGTATGTATGTATGCATATATGCATATATCCATATGTATATATGCATATATATATCTAGAAGGATATAAAAGTCTTCTAAATTCAGAAAGAAATAAAAGGGTAAGATAATGGGGAGGGATTTTTAAAGGGAACCCTATTCATATCAGATCTGAGTTAGGGAGAGAACAATATATACATTTAGAAGGGAATAAAAGTCTTCTAAATTCATAAAGAAATAAAGGACGAGGGAATAAGAAAAGGGGGTGTAGAAGGTGTCTAGATAAATGGGAATGGAAAGAAGAGGGAGCAACATATACATTTGGAAGGCTATAAAAATCTTCTAAATTCAGATAGAAACAAGAGGGCAAGGGAAAAGGGGGGGAAGATAAAGGAGGGATCCTTGGAGGTGGGGTAGGTTAAATAATATGAGAGCAAAGTAGCAGGTAGAAGTAAAGTAGAGGAATCAGGAGGGATAAGAAATAAGAGATACACACAAACATAAAAAAAAGGGAGTAGACTTTATTCAAGAAAAAAAACCAAGGGTAGTAATCATGCTCTCAGACAAAGTTAAAGCTAAAATAAATTTAATCAAAAGAGAAAAATAGGGAAACTACACTATATGTAAGCCGTAATAATCAATATTGTTTTAAACTATTTAAAATAACTAAACAGCCTGAGTTTGGAATATTGCTGTAGTATAGGAAATGATGAGTCGGTGGACTTGGAAAAATATGGAAAGATTTGGACTCATGAAGGAAGATGTTATCCACCTCCAGAGAAACAGAGCACAATCGAGTATTATATGGTCTTACATAGATGCATATGAATGTATATGTGTATACATTCATATGATTATAGATATCTATGTATATCTGTATGTATGTAAGTGTATATATGTCAATATGTTTGTGTATACATGTGTATATATGTGAATGTATATATGTGTACATATATGTATGTATATGTGTGTATCTGTGCTTAATTATAGCCTTCTTGCGGGAGAGGATGAAGGGAGATAAAAAGAACAAAGTAAAAAGTACACGGCAGAGAACAAAATAAAACCTACAAGAAAGTAAAGAAAAGATAAATGGCTCTGAACACAAGGTATAGTATTTATTATATAGACTTTCTTGAAATAGAAATTTATTGCTTTATATTTTGAATCCTCTCATGTTCTGCTGTGCACATGGCAATGTTTTTTTTTCTTTTCTTATTTTGTATTTAAGTTTAAAATTTTTTAAATTACAAAAAAAAACCCAAAAGCAATTCTCATTTTAGTTTAAAGACCTAGCCACTTTTAAAAATGAAGAAAGAACCCATCTGACATGAACAAGTATGATATATTTGACCTTACTTTATATGAACAAGAACACGTAATAGACTTAATGTTCTGGTATGGTGAAATAAGCATTTGAACCTAAAAAATCTTATTATGCTTTGGCTACATAAAGAGATCTCTCATTCATCTAAATGAAAGGGGGAAATATTGCTATATAAAGTTTTCAAACCATTGAATTAAAGCAAGGCTGTGTTACAAAACATTATTACAAAGCAAAGTTGGAGAGACTTTGGGGGAGTTTGTCTGGGGTAGGTTTGCAATAAGTTTCAACTGCAAGTTCCATCTCTTTCAGGCTAGAAAGATCTACTATTCTTGACTACCCTAGAAAACAAACAGAAAACCCCACATATCTAGGAAGATTTATGTTCTATCTTAGACACACCCAGCAGAGAAATCAACTAATTGGTTCAGTGGGATAGACAATGAGGAGGCGTAGCCAAGAAAAGAGAAGTTCTGGTCTCTCACTTTGAATGTGTTAGAGACAGTAATTGTTAGCTCCAAAAGACTAAGTCTATCTAGGTCAGCTTAATGTGCTTTGTCCAGAAGTCAGAAGAATTCCCACTTCCATGTGAGTGCTTACCAAAACTGTTTTATGATGGTGATGGTGAGAATGAATGATGGTGATGTAAGTGCCCTCTGATTGGAGAGGGTGAAAGGTGAATAGGGAGAGCTCCTCCCAGATACTCCATTAAAGAAGGGCACTGTGGTAGCTATCTCTCCATTTCTACCCACTGTACTCCTAGAGACTTCATTATGCCCCAGTCAGCTCCAGTTATCCTCCCCCACCCTTTGCATCTTCTTTTTATGTAGATTGTGAGTTTCTTGAGCACTAGGACCATCTTTCTTTGCATCCCTAGAACCTAGCACAGTGCCCGGCATGACATGTACACAGTAAATTAAAAATAAAATATATACCAAGTAGAAACAAAGTAATTTCTGAGGGGAGGGTAATAGCAACTGTGGGAAGAAATTTGGAAAGGCCTCCTTGAGAGGGTGGTACCTAAGCTGAGCCCTGGAAGAAGTCAATGATTCCCTGAGATTGAAGAGGGAATAGATACCAAGCTTGGGGAATGGACTATACAAGGATAGAATATTACACATGGAGAACAGCAAACAGGCCAGTTTAACTGAAACATAGAGTGAAAGAGAATAATGAACAACATGCCTGGAAAGGCAGATTGAATCCAGATTGTAAAAGACTTTAAAAGTCACGAGGAGGACTTTATTTTATCTTAGAGGCAAGAATAAACTACTAGACCTTCTTGGTTTAGGAATACCAATTGGGCAGCTCTGGAGAATAGATTGGAGAGCTTAGAGACGCAGGAGGCAAGAGCCTGCAGAGGGTGACCTTACATTCTAATACTTAACTTAACTATAGAATGCAGTTATTTTATCCACCATTCCATTAAATGCCGAAGAATAATAGAAGGATATTGACTTGTTCCCAGGACCATTTCTATCTAAATGCTCTGGATCCCCGGTGCCTAGCACAGTGCCTGACCTAGCACTTAATAAATGCTTATTGATTGATTGAATTCCATTGAAAAGATGAAAAAAAAATGAGAGACAGAAGACAGATTTTCATACAAACCAATGCAATTCAACTTTGTTTTTGCTTGGCTGTATTTATTTATTATAAGAGAAGGTTTTTATTAGAGAAAGTGAAAATGCTGGGGAAGAGACAAGCAGAAGTAGCAGTAAATTGCAAAAAACAAAAAGCATAAAAGAGCATTAATAGAATAAGTAAAAATAAACAAAAGAGAAAAAGTTCAGAAGCAGAAATAGACAAGAAGAACAGCAATATTGCTACTATTTTAATATTAATGTGTACTTTTTAAAATAGTTATCTACCATCAGTTCATGATTTCATATGCAATCTTTTTTTTTTGTCCTTGGCATTTGGAAACGTTTGTTGATGACTATCAACTTCTTCATAGAAAATAATGTTTTTTAAAGGAAAACTACCCTTACTTGGAGATACTTTATGGTTCAATATACTCTCAAAACCACAGCTCACAAGCCCTAATTGATTTGTTTATTTTTATTGTACTTTTGCAATGTCATCCTAAATGATCTCCACAATTCAGGGCTCAACCCACTCCAATCCATATGCCATCTCCTTGTATTTACACTGGTGACCTCCCATGCCTGGAATTTCCTCCCTCCTCACCTGTGCCTTGTAGAATCCCTTACTTCCTTCAAGACTCAGCTTCTAAACTTTAGCTTTCTGTAGGAAGCCTTGCCTCATCATCTCTCTCTCTCTCTCTCTCTCTCTCTCTCTCTCTCTCTCTCTCTCTCTCTCTCTTTCTCTCTCTCTCTCTCTCAGTGCCTTCCAGCTCTAATTACCTTATATTTAACTACCTTGAATTTATTGCATTATTCTGCGTACACCTACATTTGAACATGTTTCTCTGATAAAATGTTAACAATCCTTTGAGAGCAGAGATTGTTTTGGTTTTTATCTTTGGGTCCCCTGTCCTGAGAGCAATGCCTGACACATAATAGATACTTAATAAAAAGCTTGTTGATTGATTGATTGATTGATTGGTGAAATGCTATGGAGAGGAATTTAAACTTTACTTGGTAGACAATAGGGAGCTATGAAAGATTTTTCAGCAGAGGAAACACATGACCAGATACGTGTATACAAAAAATCTTTTTGGCAACAGTATGGAGAATAAATTGGAGGGAGTAGGGAATGAATGATGGGGTGGGAACAAAAATTTGTTCAGAACCCATTAGATAGATGAAATAGTTCTGAGCTCAGGCCTTTGAAGTGGCAGACCACCACTTCCATCTCCCTGCTTGTATGCTGAGGTAGAACAGACATAATATTCAAAACCATGCTGTAACTATTAAACCCACAGGACTTAGGGCACATAGCCCTCAATAGAATGTGGCCTGAGATGGCACAAAGCCAAAGAATAGGTTTCTGTTCCTGGTCTGTCTAACTTCTACATCATGATGGCTTCAGGATAATGTTTGGGGTTCATCTCTGCCACTAGAAGGCATACCTTCCAATGGTGAGCAGTCAATATTGTCCACAAAGTCAGTCATAAACTTAGCTGCACTAAAGAATATACAATAGCGTGTTGTGTAGCTAATATCCTTGAATCACTAAGTGAAGAATAAAGCCCAATTTTTTGGAGAGAGATTATTAGATCTGAAAACATCTGGGCCCATCTGGAATATTCCCATGATTTTAAGCCTACTTGTAGGCATCAGCCATTCTTTTGCAGCGTCTGTGCCACATCTTACTATTATTGAATGAACGTCGATTAGGCCTGTGTCTTAAGTGCTGTCAGTCTGAATCAAAAATGTGCCAGCTTGTGCCTTCTCATCACCATAAAACTTCTTAATTAAGCTGTTGATGCCAACTCTGGCATAGCTAGCTCTGTTTAAGAAATGAGATTATATTGCATGAACACATCTTCCTCTACTCTTTTAATTTGTTTTAGTTACTAAAGGTCACAAAGCAGGGCAGAGTCATGGATACAGAACTGGCTTCAGAGTCAAGAAGATCTACCTCTTATGCAGATTGACTGCAAGTCCTTAGACAAGTCACTTAACCTCTTACTATGTATACACACACACACACACACACACACACACACACACACACACACACACCCCTCTTTAAGACAATCAAGTACAGAACCAATGATCATCTGCATTGGTAGATTGGTATCAATCAAATCTCAGGTCCAATTTCCACTTCTTCCCCTCTTCCTCCTTCCCCCCGCCAAAAAAAAACAAAAACAAAAAAAAAAAACACAGTCTTAAGGTCCTCTTTAAACAATACTTAAACAGTTTTTTAAAATTTTTAAATTTTTAAAAAATTTAAAAAAATTTTAAACAATCTTTTTAGCCAGAACCACTCCCATGGCATTGTTTCATTACTTGCATTTTTATTGACTAAAAGGAATCAGGTATTAGAATAATAAAGCCTGGGTTCAAATACCACCTAAGACATGTACCTGGGTTGAGACCCTAGACAAGTCAATTAAAACCTCTCTGGGTCTCAGTTTCTAATCTGTAAAATAAGGGAGTTGGAGTAGATGGCCTTTAAATTTGCTTCTAGTCACTTGGCTTCTTCAAAACGGAGCCTGTAGTTATCATCAAATTTCATTGTGCCAGCCACTTATTTGACTTGCTCTACCTGCCCCCACCCCAGAAGTTTAGTGAAGTCAACTTGCACTTTTGTCTTCATAAAACAGCCAATACACTGAGATTGCATTTTTCATGCTCTTCAATTCTTACATATGGATGGCTCCTTGCTATCATGCTGAAAATAGTCTTGACACAATCTGTGTTGATATAACCATAAAGTCCTGAAAAGAACCTGCTTCCCTGGAGAGTAACTAAGTCAAAACATTTCATCTTTTCCCTCTTTATGATGAAGTATGCATTTCCCTTTAAAAGGCAAAATCCTCATTCATTCAAGAGTTTCAATAGAACAGCACTGAAAGGATACCAGAAGGCTAAATTTGGGATGCTGGGGGGAAAAAAAACTTCAAGATGAGAATATTCCCTGGTTCTTAGCCAATGACATTTTCACTTGATTGTGAGTTAGATAAATCTTCATTCACTTTCAGCTCTTGGCTACTGACGTTCTTTTCCTCTGGGATAGATGAACAATAGTTGATACCTAGGTTTCTCTCCATTAGGCTTCTTTCCCAACTTAAATAATCCATTTTGGTTGTATTGCTGCCAGTTTAAAGATGGCTTCATGCTTACCGACATTCCTTCAATGGATTGTATCAGAAGTGTTTTCTACATTTTCCCTCTTCATGGGTTAGAGGAGCCTTTCTGACTATTCCTTAAACTTTGCTTGCCCAAATAACCCCTGCAGAGAGTCCCTAGAAGGAGAGGAACCCTCTCATCAGGAGGTAGGACAAGGAAGAACCTTCCCTTATCTGTCTGGGGACCCTGGAATCTAAACTGCTTCAAAACCATCAAAAGAATAGGTTCCAAGATGCCTATTTTTTTCTTAGGATCATAGATTTAGATGAGAATGGAACCTCAGGGATCATTGAGTGGAACCCCATCATTTTATAGATGAGAAAACTGATGCCCAAACTGGTGAAGTGACTTGCCCGTTGTCATATCACTAAATAAAACAAAATAAAATAAATGACAGAACCAGCAAAACAAATCTGGATTTGTTTTGCTTTTCTAAGCTTATTTGTTACAGAATCTTTTTTTTTTAATGAGAGGAAGAGGTGGGAGAGGCTAGCATTAGTAATGCCCCACTAAAAGAAGGCTATAATAACATTTTTAAAGGCGCACCAAATAGATGAGACCTCAGAAAGAATCATAGACAAGCAGAACAGCTTTGAAAGTAAATATGGAATTTATTACCTACTTTAAAAATATCAAGCTGTATGAAAAGGAAATTTGTGTCTTCATACAGAACCCTCTTTTTGCTTCTGTTTTGTGTATAGAAATGCTCTTTGGTTAGTGTTTAAATTCAGATTTTGGAAATAAATAAATAAAAATAACAAATGGGAGAGTCAATATTCAAAGTCAGCCCTCTATTCTAAAACCATTGCTGTCTCCAGTACACAACGCTCCATTTATAATTCTGCATTTTAAAAGGTTTTGCTTTGTCCTTGTTTTGGGGATCCTAGGGTTTTCTAGGGTCACAGATTTAGAGCTAAGAAGCCATCAAGTCCAACGTCCTTTCCCACAGATAACTAAATTGTGCTCCAGAGAGGCTCAGTGTCCTACCCAAGCTCACGTGGGCAGTGAGTGACAGAATTGGGATTTGAATCTAGTTCTTCCCCCTTCAAAAAATGAACTCAGTTATTTCTAATGTTCTGCTCTGCTCCTCCAGGAGATGAAGTCAGGGAGGAACAGCAGTGTTCAACAGTTCTCTTGGAAATTTCTACCAATATGACCCACCTTCATTCCTTCCCATTCTGTTCCTGCTGCCCTACCATCTCTCACCTCCTTCACTTCCATTCATTCTCCTGCCTTGGGCCACAGGCAGGGATGGGTACAGATCATACCCCCAAAAGTGCTGTAAAAAACAAGACAGAGATAATTTCCAAGTTAAACAAAGTATAGTCATTCAATAAATATTTGTGGACTGATTGCTCCATCAGTTGAGTCTGATCCCCTATTATTAGAAGGCAGAGATAAAGCAGAGCTCAGTAACTTGTTGCTGCCTCTCCCTCAGAACTATTGGTTAATCTGGGGGCCACCGAGCATTTACCTCAATTCCCGCAGAGCTACTATGAATCTATCAACAAGTTGGAACTGGTTCGAGAACCTTTTGTACACATTTGTGTGGAGGATTTCAAAGTGTAACCTGTAAAGTTTGGCCCATTTCCTGTATAGTAGCTTCCAGGGTTAGAATAAAAAACACACCCTTAGCTTGTGTTGAAGTAGACTTAGAGAGTTTTCCCAGGGGCCTTGGTGATGACTTGCACTTTTCTGGGGAAAGGAGGAAGAAACACTTAGATGTTCTGCTTAATGTCTTGCCACTATAGGACTTTGCAAACTTCTCTTTTTTTGTAATGGAACCATTTTTTAATGGAGACTGGTTTGGCCTATAGGGGTCATCCCAGAGAGCATATGCCCAGAGCTCCCCTGGCAACTTCCAGGGATTCCAAGGACATAGTGACTCATTGTTTGTGTTTTTAAAAATTACAAACTTCATCACTAGCTGCTTCTGACCATGTGATAGTCTAGTGCCAAAATGAACTCGGCATTTTAGTATAATAAGGTGAACCCTTAATGATGTCTTGGGCCTCTCCCCACCATGTGACGTCAATAGTGGAATGGGATGCTATGCCAGGTAAAAGAGAAAGTTTTCAGCTGGTCCTCTCTTGTCTACAACTCTCCCATGTGGCAAGTAGTATATCCCATCTTGAGTTTCTGGATGATGGTGGTATTGGGGAAGGATAATGTGCTGTTCTCTTTTTCCAGACCCCTGCCAACACTTCCACATGGAGCATAGACTCAACTAAGTGAGCTTGGTCCTGGGTTCATGGCTTTCTTTTCCTCTTTTTTATTTCCTTAGAATTCATCTAGTCTGACTTCTTAAATGAAGAAACTGAGGCCCATAGAGGTCAAATGACTTACTCAAATTAATATCCGAATTGAAGTTGCCAAATGTCTTACTCAAACTAGGATTTAAACCCAGGTCCTTTGACTCCAAGTCCAAATTCCTTTCAGCTATACCACACTGTCCAAGATGTCTGTGTTGCTGAACCACTGATAACAATGGTTAGTCTGGCATACTTTGCTATTTATTGGGGCATGGGAGAGGCTAGGCATGACTAGAGTAACTAGAATGCAAGATTTTCTGTCCACATCCTGATTTGACACTTACAATCAAGTTATAACTTCTCCAAAACTCAGTTTTTTAATCTGTAAGTGCAGTCAATAATCCTGTAGCACCTACTTCACTTGTTTGCTGTGAGGATTATGTGAGATTACGTCTATGTTTTGCAAACTTTGAAGTAGTATTTAAATGTTTGTTGTTATTATTATAGCAATTACACTATTGGCAGCCCAAGCAACTTTCCACATGCGTCCCCAACAGTAAGCTAGATTTATGGCTTCAGAAAAGTATTTCCAGCAAGCTCAAACATCCAGAAAATAACCATGAACCAAGTAAGCAAAGAATTTTCAGAGTAGCAAGGAAAATAACTACCATGAAATCAGTTCATTTTGTAGAAGAGTACTACCAACTTTACTTAACCTATTGATGCAGTATTGTATGTAAAATGAAGTTTACTGAATTAATAAGTCAGTTATGCTTTCCCCTGGAAGCTTTCAGTTCCTTGTTAGAATGGACAGCAGATTAGAAGTATCCACAAAGTACAGGCGGGGTTACTGGGAGCTATCACACTGCCAAGTGCCAATGAGAGAGTAAACAATACAGTCTGGGGCCATTTAGTGCAGGGGCAAACAGTCCTACAGAGCTTAATATTCCCTGAATGCATCACTATAATATAGCAGAGAAGAATTAATCTTCTAGTATTGATCCTAAATTGTGGCTATCTCTTTAGGGATATCAGGGAAGGATGTGAGACCCTGCGTAAATCACCATTTTTGTCTCTCCATTGCTCCATTATAAGACCTAAATGAACATCAAAGGAAATCTTGAAGGGGAAAAAAATAATAAAACACATAGACAAAGGAGACTTTTGTGGCACTCGAACAAGGCAATCCTATTCATTTTGCTATAAAAGCCAGGGAAAGGTGAGTTTAGGATTTGATTTCATGTATGTGTATTTATATATGTCTTTTATTTTAAATCACTAACTGGTGGAGACACCTACTCTTCCTCCATCCTACTAGCCTCCAGTACACCGGTTGGTACAGTTCCTCTGATCCCTACTAAAATATACTACATTTGCCCCAATTTTCAGTACCCAAAACACTGTTATGCCCTGAGAAATCCAAAAAAGTTTAAATTCTGTTTTATAAATTCAGTTCAATAGATAGGAATTGTGCACTAGGCTTTTTAAAAATTTTATTTTTTTATTCTAAACTTAACAAACACCAAATAAAATGAACATTTTCACATGCATGGTAGAATAGGCAGAAATGACTGTGCATTTTGAATATATTCTCAATTCAGCATAAAAGTTTCAAAGCTGATTTTGATTCTTTCCGGTCTTCCTTCTGTATTGTGCATTATTTAAAACAAACCTCAGTGACTCTCTACTTTTTCTTTTCTTTTTCTTTTTTTTTTTTTTTGGCTACTCTGTCCCTATTTCCACCCCCACCCCCCCCCAATCTATCTCTAAACTGAAAGCAAAATAAAATAAAATAAAATTCTTGCAACAAAAATGCACACTTATGCAAAATAAGTTCCCGTAGTGTCTACATCCAAAAACATATGTCTCTACACTCTGCATATTAAATTCATCACCTCTCTCTCAGACAATGAGAGGCATGCTTCTTCATTGATCCTCTGGAATTATGATGGTTGCCATAGTCTATAGAAAGATTTTCATTAAAAAAAATTATGATAAGGAGAACATTTAATGCTTACCTGGCCCAAGAATCAGGAGACCTGGATTTGAGATCCAGGTCTGTGACCTTGAGCAAGTAATTCAATCTCTCTGAGTTGTTCTTCTTTAAAATAGAAATGGTATCTGTCCTGCCTACCTCTGAGGGTTCTTTTGAGGATCCAAAGAGAAGATCTATATGAAACATCCTACCTCTCAGGGCAGAGGGGGTAAACTCCTGGTACAAAACATTGCATGTGATCCTAGATACAGTTGCTTACAGTTTGTTTTGCTTGTTTTTCTTCACCATGAAAGAAGTTTCCAATGCTGTGGATAATACTGGAAAATGACAATGGTAAAAAAGAAAAAAAAAGGCATCAATAAGACCTTTAAAATGCTGGTGAAAGAGGTTTGTAAACCGCTGTACACTGAACGAATTTAAGATGCTGTTTGTTCATTCAGCAAAAAATTGCTGAGTACCTAACAGGTTTTTGTCTGGATCTTAAGACCCTGGATTTCCATGTCTAATCTTTTCTCCTCAGCAAAATGAAGTTACTCTACCACAAGGATAGAAAGGACTCTTACACTCTAAACCAAATATAATTTAGGACCTTAAGCAGGAAGGGACTCTCAAAATACCTTGATGCATAAGGGAACACAAACGGCATGGGTCTCTTAACATGTTTGTGTGGGTCTGCAGTTATGTTGTGCCACTCCAGAGTCTTGCCTCAGCTGACGCCAATAAAGGAGCTGACCAATTATAATCTGTGACCTAGATTCAATGTAGAGCTGCATATCTGATTGTATTGGTTGGGTTTATTCCCACATCTCTGAGGGGCATGTCCCAATGGGGCTAGTGGGGTTTAATACCATCTCTATGTCAGCACTGACCTAGGCAGACCCATTTTCCTTTATCTTGATGCTCGTAAAGCATTCTGATCATCCTATGGAAAGCACTGTTTCCCTGAATCTCATCTCATTCCCTTCCCTTCCCCCTTATAAAAGTTTTGTAGATTTTAGCTTAAAATGAAAGCTGAGCTTTTGGACCAACACCCTGACATTTTCCTACCTGTCTGTAGAAATAGATTCCTGGTTCACTCCTTCACCCTCACCTTTGATAATGACATGGTGAGTATCCTACTCTTGCCAGCCTCTGATGACTTCTCTGGCCTGTTGACTATGCTTTTACTCTCCTCCTTCTTTGACTCTCATGTTCATATATACTACCTGTTTACAAAAGCCACTTTGCTCTGACTTCCACTGGGTATGGTCTATGACTACAGCTTGTTGTCTGGTTACTAGCCAATAGTGATTTGGTTTCCTGGGCCCTAGCATCCCACCTTGTTCCCATTTTCTGCCATCATCAACATGGATGACATGATGACTAAAGCCTAGTGTCTTTTCATATATTTTCATGCCTTACCACCCATTAAACTTCTCAAGAGCAGTCAAATCTTTCTACTTCCTCCAAAGTTCCCCACCATGCCCCGCAATATAAGACATCAACATAACAGTATTATTATCTTCACATTAAAGAGTACAGTAAACTGAGGCATAAAGCTAGCAGTTGTGTGGATGAGCAGGAAGAAGGTGGTCAGCCCTAATGCTCCATCTTTATTTCTCATCTGGGCCCAACCCAATGTGATGCTTTGGTTGGAGGTGTGTTGATCTGACCCAGTTGAAGAAGAGTGTTTCTGAACCACTCCCAGCTTAATTTTCTTTGTGTGCTTATAATCATACTCCCACACCCCTTACTGTCCTAACAGGCCAATAATACCTTCAGCTTGGTCCCAGAGAAAATCAGTAGCTTAGCTAGCTAAAACCAAGCTAAGAATAGAGAAGGAATCTCTGAATGGAGGAGTGCCAGAGACTATGGATATGGGACAGTTGGGTGGCATGGTGGATAGAGAGCTGGTCCTGGAGTCAGGAAGACCCAAGTTCGTTGTTTCCTGCCACCCTCTTCATCACCTTCTCCTTCACCCCCACCCCCATCTCCCATATACACACACCATGACCAACTAGGCTCCTTTTTTTCTGCTCAATCCTTGAGAGGAAAAAAATTCTGGGTAATTATTCAGGTGTAATTGCTAGATTAAGGGTGAAATTGCTCTCCCAAGCAATTCTCCAGCACTCCACCCCTGTCACCTATTTATTTGTTCTATAGCCTCTGGGTCCTAAACCCAGAAAACTCTTAAACCATTTTTCTGGGCATTTAAGGTCCCAAGATTTTCTTGCTAACTCTTCCTCTTCAACATAATTCCTTTCTCATTAGTTACTTATTTGTTCATACTTCCATTCAGACTCCAAAATGTTTTCTTAATCATGCTAGTAAACTTCTGATCCTTCTCCAAATGAGCATTCACCCCACTAAAGAAAGCATATTTGCATTACACATACATGTCATAGTTTTTTTATATATTTCTATATTATAATGTATGTATATATGTCAGATATACACATATATATTACATGGGTATATGTATAACATATAATTCAACTATAATTCACAAAAATTTGGGGAGAAATCTATTCATAGCCCCTTAGTTCTCCCTTAGAGTTCTTCTTTCCCTTGGAGATCCGAGGAAGCCTTCTATTCTATTCACTCAGAAAAAAAATTATAATTTACCCTGAGCCAGTCATCAACTGAACATTTCTAAAGGTAACTAAGTTCACTGTGGTAGTTGTATTTGAGATTAGTATTAGAACCCAAGCAACATCTTGGAGAGGCAGGAAAGTTATTTTCTCTTTCAGGCTTTTCAATCTAACAGAGTTAGAGACAGATCCATTTTTACAAGAGAAGTACTATCTACCATCTGCACATTATGAATGTCTGATTCAGGGAAAAATCTGTTGTTCACACCGATCTGCAGAAAAGTTGGCAGCCTAGCAGATTTCATTCCTCTGGAGGGCTTCATCAATAGTGATGGAGATAAAACCATCCTGCTGAGAACCTATTCATGGATGGTGCCATTTGGTTAACTCGCTCTCTAAATCAAGAACTCAGCTTCCATTTTGGGCTGAAATTTCCATGACTAGTATAGGTGGGAGGGAAGGGGAATGGGAAGGCATCCACCAAAGAGGTGCTTCTCATAAGATGCTTGGAAGTGCTTTGTAATCTTCAAGAGATGACTATAATTCAAATACTCAAGAATGAACATCAGATAGCACATCATACCAACACATAGCAGAGCAAAAAACTGTAGTACAGAGAAGTGAGGGAGGAAACACTGATTATCCAAACCTAGGCAAGTTTTAGTTAAAGCCACTGCCTATAGTGTACATGTTAAATCAACCTAAAAGGAATTATCAAGGGAGGAGAGGGCAATTCTTCTGTGTATAATTTTAGGCTTCAATTACAGACCACAAAGTCTCATTCTTCAGAATTTGTCAGCTAGCATTTAATACCTTGAATGAGCCTGCCTTCCCTAAGGGCCTTTATCAGTAATTGAATTTATTAGAGCTGGCTATAACTGAGTGTATATGTGTGTGTGTGTGTGTGTGTGCGCGTATGTATGTGTGTGTGAGTGAATGTATGTGAATGCATATACCCATACAATGCATATGTCCATACAATGTGTGTATATGTATGTGCATATATATTTCAATAACCTTCAATAAAAATATACACATATTATGTGTGTATATATTTCAGCAACCATTAAGTTCATTAATTAACCAGCATTCATCCTGTCTCTATGTTGCGATAAGTGTCAAGGAGATTTCAAAATCCTCCCCCATTTAGATAAGGAAACTGAGAAGCCCTGAAGTATATGGCTGGCTATATATCAAATGGAAATTCAGAGACAGATAAGCTACTTTTTGAGAAAACTCATCCTCCCCAAGGCCTAGCCAAAGTCAGGGGGTTATGCAAGATAGCAATTATTCCATATTTGGTTCTCTACATTTCTGTAGTGAGTATTTTAAAAAATAAACTCATGGGTATGTATATATAGATATATGCATTCATTCACTGACTTATTTGTCTATTCATATAATAAACATTTATTGAGCCCCTGCTATGTGCAAAGTACTGTGTCAAATGTCAGAACAGATATAAAGATGAATAAGACATGGTCCCTGCCTCAAACAGTTTTGCACTTTATTTTCAATGCTTATGAGAAAATGTCTAAGTTACTGAGTTTGGCATTCAAGGCTTCATAACCCAATTCTAGGGAAGACAATATGACATAATGGAAAAAAGAATAGACTTGGAATCAAAAGAACTAGGTTCAGATCCCATATATGCCGTTTACTATCTGTGTGTGTGTGTGTGTGTGTGTGTGTGTGTGTGTGTGTGTGTAAATCATGGGCCTCAGTTTACTTAGTTATAAAATGAACAGATTAGATGGTAGGGTTCCTTCTAGCTCTAATATATACATGTAAATGTCATATATATCTCATATATACATATATATATATATACAATCATATCTTTCCATTTTCTAGTACACTGCTCCTCTACATGAACTCTCCATCTTATTCATTCAGTGTCTCCCAAATGTTGTATATTTGATGACATTCTATGCCTTTGTTCATGCCAGTCCTCTGCTTAGAATGGCATCCCCATTGTTCTATACCTAACCCCAAACCCCATTTATTTTTCAAGGCTCAGCCTAAGTTCTGCCTCACTGGTGAAGCTCTCTCAGACCACCCCAACACATGAGGTTCTGTCCTTAGTATTCCCATATACTGTATTACCATTTATTTGGCATTTATTGGCTTATATTATTCATTAGAGTTCATGAGTATGTATCTTTGACTATAAATTATTTAAAGGCATGGCCAATGTTCATTCTTCTGGGTATACATATGTCTAGCATGCCTTGCATGTAGAAATTATCAGATGGGCATGGTGATCATTACTGATCAATTAGTGGATGTTTAACTTATACACAGGGGATAAAGAAACTCTTTCCATCCTGTGATGGGCCCATGAATTGTGGGTAGATGAAAATATGAGGAGACAGAATGCTTCAGGACCTTAGATGCCATCACTGGCAGCAGCCAAAGTCATGATTCCTAATCCTTTTGGAGTTATGACACCCTATTGTTTATTTCCTTTTGAGATGTTTCCCCACCAATTACCTGAGCTTAAATCCAGTTCAATTTTTGCCACTACTTAATCTTTATGTTACTGGGAAGAGAAAACTACCTTTCAAATGAACCACATGGCATCCAGGCCAAACTACTTGGGGGACTTATTACTTATATAAGCTAATAAAGTAAAAACTAGATAAGTAGTATCACAAAATTATACTCTCTGGGCATTTTTTTTACTACTTAGACTAAGAATTAAGTCCCAGATCTCAATATTTGGTCAGGTTTTTATCCTGACTCTTTCTGGTGGTGTTGGTTGAGCTCTACCTCTGAGCTAAGGGTCATATGGAACCACAGTTGGCACACTACTATGGTGAGATGACCCTGCCTGGTTATTGATGGAATGAGTGTATGCTAATAATTCTATATACCCATGAAATTCATATTGTGGTAAATATTGCAACAATAAATAGATTTCAGGGTGGGGAAAAGTAAGGCCAGGGATTAAGGACCCTGAGTTAAGGGAAGATAGGTAAAAGCATCATTTGTGTCTATTAGATTAGTTCAGCCACAGTGGGGAGGTACAGAGGTAGGCTGCCTAGGAGTTTAAGTCCCAAACTAAAGAACAAGTCTGATGAGGCAGGGTATGAAGCCATGTAAGAAAGACGCAGAAGTCTAATCTCAGATGGTCCTGGTATGAGCCTGGGCCATGCAGTCATGATCTAGATGGAGCAAGCAGAGATAGAGACTAGATGTGGGATTTCATTGACCGAGGGAACTCTTAAATGAAGAAATTCCCTCTACCGATGCAGTATGGCAACTTCTCTGCCACTGAAGACTCTTAGATAATTGCCTAGAGCAAGTCAGGTTAGGGAGCTTGCTTGTGGTCACCCAGCCAGTATATGTTAGGCACAGGACTTAAAACTCAGTTCTCCCTTGTTCCAATGGTGGTTCTCTATCTGCTATCAAGGCCAAAGAGATCCTGCTAGTAGTATTTGTTACGGGAATGAGTCAGAAGATGAAGAAATGAGACAAGGTATGATAGGGAGTAGCTCCAGAGGGTTAGAGAATGCAGAATTCCAGATAAGGGCTGAAGGAGGCGTTAATGACAAGCATTTATTAAGTGCCTACTCTGTGCCAGGCACTGTGTTAACTGTTTGGAATACAAATTCAGTTCAATTCAATAAATAGTAAGTGCCTACTATGTGCCAGGCACTTCGCTAAGCCATTTTACAAATGAGGAAACTGAGGTGGAGAAAGGTTAAGTGATTTAGGGTCACATAGCTACTAAATGTCTGAGGTAACATTCCAACTCAGGTCTCAGGGACGGTGTTCTATCCATTACACAATGTAGCTGTCTCTGGATGCTTTTATAGTATTTAGTAGGTAATACTTTTTAAAACACTTAACAAGTTTGTATAATGTTGTCAGAGTAAGATTAAGGGAGTAGAGTAAGGGGTAGGTGCCTGGTCCTCCAGGCAACTAGGCAGCATGATGGATAGAATGCTGGACTTGAATGTAGGAAGACTTGAGTTCAAATCCAGCCTCAGATACTTACTAGCTGTATGACCCTTGGCAAGTCATTTAACCTCTGCCTGCCTCAGTTTCCTCAACTGTAAAATGGAATAGTAATAGCACCTACCTCCCAAGGTTATTATGAAAATCAAATGAAATAATATTTCTAACACTCCTGACAAATGTAGGCACTAAATAAATGCTTATTCCCTTCACCTTCCTACCCTAACCCACCTAGCAAAGAACATCCATTGCACCCTGTAGTACCATATATCAACACTGGAGTAATATAAAACCTTGAGCAGAGCTAGGACACTTAGGGAGGATAGGGGAAGGGGTAGGATGTAAATTCAGGAATATCAATTATTGCACAGCTTGGGCCAAGTGACAGTAAGTGTATCACACTACTGCCATCATTTTCAGGGTATTTTTGTGTCTATTCATCAAATCTCTCAGCTCAAGCTGTCACCTACTTAGCCACTCCCTTCCTTCACTTTGCAGTTATCAAATTCCTATTCCAGTGCCATTATCTAAGTAAGCAGTTTAATTGGAATGGATAAAAGGTAATTTTAAAAAAACAGAAGCATTGTTTGTTATGGCACAGACTTCACATTCCATTCAATCCCCAGACCCAGACTTTCCTTCCCTATACCCCTACCTTTCTTTGTCTCCGTCTCTATGTTTCTATTTCTCTTTCTGTCTCTGTCTCTTTCTCTCATACACACACTCAAACACACACACACACACACACACACACACACACACACACACACACACCCATCAATCTAGAAATGAGAGCTAGCCTAGCTATTCAGAGTCTTATTTTTAAGATTCACAGTCTGCCTGTGAAAAGGAGACAGATACACACAGTTAACTCGCTAGTTTGGAAAGTGACAAAAACATCAGTGATTCTTCTAGTCACAAACCGCACTGACAAATAGGATGCCAGGGTCCAAGAAAGCTGCTTTTCTAAATTTGGAAATTTTCTGCTCTTCAATCTGTCCTTAAAACCCCTGCACTGAATCAGGACATTGATAAAACGTCACAAATGATACCATTGACGGTCATAAATGTAACACCGACAGCAGCAGGTGGATTGGTATGAAAGTGGGTGCTGGTGTGTGCCCCTCCAAGCCCCTTCTCTTTAATCTTCAAAAAAAAGAAAAAACCAAACCATGTGTAGGAACCAGCATCCTACAATCTTGTCACCCTATAAGTCTGGCAATCAAATCTGACGTCATGTTGAAGAGGCTTCTTGAACATAACTGTTTTGCTACTCTGCCTTTCTTTCTAGCTTGAGATATTGTCCCATGCTATGTGAGAAATAGTTGACCAGAGACCAAATGACAACTTGTCTGGGATGGGATTATAAGAAGATAGTGACACATTCGAGGCCACACAGATTCTAAGGAGCAGCACTAGGATTTGAACCCAGATCAGCTGACGCTAAATACTGTATTCTTGCTTCAGTATCATAGCTAATTCTATAGCTGTGCTTTTGTATCTTCTGACTTGGCTGCTTTAGTGTAGCCAGTTCTATTCCTGGCTTGAAGCATTCCATAAGGGAATAGATGATTAAATCCCCCCAGCTGATCACATGATGGCCAGACTTCTGGTCATACGCCTCTCCAAACATAGCTAGAATGATTTTTTTTTTTTTTTTTGGATAACAGGCATCAGGCCCGTGATTGAAGTTTTTCCAGGATGGAAGGACCTGCCAGGGCTTGTACTCACTCAGATGCCTTGGCTTTTGAGGACTGAGATTTACCTCCCTGCTAGGATTTGTCATTGAAGTAGGACTTCAGTAGAGGAACGCAAGGTAACTTTGGTGAGTTTATTGTTTAATCTTGTCCATTTGAAGTTCCTGGCCTACCTGGTTTTGCACTGCCTATTTTCTTTAATATTGTCTCTGAGGTGTTTCAATTGCTACATCTTACAGGACTGTTGTAGTTACCTCTCCTATTCCCTTCTGCAATGCTGATCTTGAGCCCGAATTTCCTTCCCAGATCGGCATACTAACACTACCTCAGAGAGAAGGGTCAACACTGCATCTGGTGGAAAATGATCCCTTCTCTAATACCCCCTTTCCTTGTACCCAATTCTCTCCTTCCAGCAAAAAGCTCCATCCTAGAGAGTATTTTAATCAGCTCCTTCACTCAATTAAGGCGGGAAGGAAAAGGTCATAAGCATCATAGATTTAGAGCTGAAACGGACCTGTTGAGGGCAGGTCTGACCCTGGCACCTTGTTAGTTCTGGTTTGATATTGGGATGAAATGAGGCACTTGTAGGTCATTGAACAGTCAACGAAATGAGGTTTACTTATTCCTAACACAACAAAGATATGCAGCAAGGATACTGGATGACTTTCAGGCAGGCTCCTCTCTTCTCCATATTTGAGTCTGGTCAGCAGGGGAGGCTGTGGTGACTTACGATCTTAGTTCATACACCAAGTCTTAAGGGTACCGATCCTATATGGATGGGATCTTTTATGTCCTTAGGTGACCAGTCAGCTAGGTGGCCCAGGGCAGAGGGTGGGCTTGGAGTCAGAAAGACCTGAGTTCAAATTCTCTTCTCAGACTCTTACTTCTTGTGTGACTCTGAGCAAGTCATTTAATCTCTATCTGTCTCAGTTTTCCCAGCTATAAAGTAGAGATAGTAATAGCCTGCATCCCAGGGTTATTGTGAGGATCAAATGAAATAACATTTGTAAATTGTACAGTGCCTGGTTTTCAGATGAAGAAATTAAAGTTATCTATAGTCACATGAAAAAAATGCTCTCAATCACTATGGATTAGAGAAATGCAAACTAAAACAACTCTGAGGTACCACATCACACCTATCAGACTGGCTAATATAACAGAAAAGGAAAGTTATGGAGAAGGTGTAGGAAAGTTAGAACACTAACATGTTGTTGGTAGAGGTGTAAACTGATCTGACCATTCTAGAGAGCAATTTGGAACTTTGCCCAAAGGGCTATAAAAATGTGCATACCCTCTGATACAGCAATGCCACTACTAGGTCTTCATCCCAAAGAAATCATAAAAAAGGGAAAAGGACCCACATATACAAAAATGTTTATAACAGCTCTTTTTTGTGTGGTAAAGAATTAGAAATTGAGGGAATGCTTATCAATTGGGGAATGGCTGAACAAGTTGTGTTATACGAATGTAATGGAATACTATTGTGCTATAAGAAATGATGAGCAGGAAGATTTCAGAAAAGCCTAGAAAGACTTAAATGAACTGTTGCTGAGTGAAGTGAGCAGAACCAGGAGAACATTACATACAGTAACAGCAACAATGTGTGATGAGCTAGACTTAGTTTTTCTCAGCAATTCAATAATCCATGAGACAATTCAAAAAGACTTATGATGGAACATGCTATCCACATCCAGAGAAAGAACTGTGGAGTCTGAATGCAGATCGAAACATGCTATTTTCACATTTTTTTTTGTTTTTTCTTTCTCGTGGTTGTTGTCTTTTGTTCTGATTCTTCTTTTACAATGTGACTAATGTGGAAATATGTTTAACATGATTGTACATATGTAACCCTAAAAAAAAAAGTACCTGGCAAACAGTGGTGCTTAATAAATATTTATTCCCTTCCTTCCTGTTTTTAGTACTCTTCCAGGGATTCTTGAAAAGTTAACTTCTTTCCTTTCTGTTAGTGTCTGTTGTGTCAAAAGCAACATGCATCAATAAAGTTTATTTTTTTAAAGTAATAGTAAAAAAAAAAGAATGGCCCCAGCTTATCAAGTAAATCCCTATGGAGAAGTAATGGGAGGATATCAATCAATCAATCAACATTCATTAAGTGCCTACTATGTGCCAGGCATTGTGCTAAATATTAGAGATGCAAAAGGAGTCAAAGAATAGTCTCTGCCCTCGAGGACCTCACAATCTAATGGGGGATACAACATGCAAAATACACACACACACACACACACACGGATAAATAGGACACAATTAACAGAAGGAAGGTAATAGAATTAAGAGAGGTTGGGCAAGACTTCTGGTAAAAGATAGGTTTTAGTCAAGGAATGAACAAGAGCCCTTCAGGATGAGAAAGTATATATGGGTCTTATTTATGAAGTGAGTATGAAACTTGAAATCTTAAAGTAACGCCTTCAGTTGCTAAAACATGTGGGAATTGAAAGAATTATATCCACTATACAGGTTGTCCCAAAAGTCTTGGTGAAGTTTAAAGCTATTCAAGCTTTTGTGACCCCTATGTACACCCAGACATATGAAAAGAAACATCCTTTTAGACTCTATCGAGTTGGAGGTCAGAAAGAGCAAAATCAGAGACTTTGAAATATCAAACAGAAACTCTTTCAGGTGTAAAGGAAACTCCATACACCTTTTCAAAAAGGTCTGAGGCTTAAATAACTCAAATGCATATGAAAAGACCAAAAAAGACTATGAACACCTAGAGCAGGGGTAGGCAGATAAATTGGGAGGGGGGTGGCAATGGCAGCCAAATGCAGGCTACTCTCTTTTTGTACAGCCAGTGAGCTAAGAATGGGTTTGTATTGTTAAATACAATACAACTTTATTTAAAAATCTAAAAACCAGTCTTAGCTTGTATGAGGCATACGATCTGGCCCACTGCTCACCCCAAGCATAGATTGTCTTTGTCCCAGCTAATCATCTACATAAGACTCCAAAGGGAATCTGGGAAGTATATGTATTTATTTGACTGTTCACCTTTAGTAAAAGCAGAGTCCTTCACGAGTGGAACTTCCTTAATCAGGAAGAATTCTCTAATTAGAGGCTAGACCTCTCCCACTTCTTGTCTGAAGGTAGCAAACTTCAGAGTCAAGGCCCTGAGGGAATTAAAGAAGAGAGTGTTCTGCTATTTGTAGGGCTATTTGTCCTTGCTGAAAGGAGCACTATAACACTGTAGCTGAAGAGAGTACAGTAATATCTAGCTGAGCCAAAATGAGCCCAGGAAGTCTTTCAGATCTCCCTTTCCCTATGGAGAAGCCTGTAATGGAGCCGCTTGCCCAGCTCATCCCTGCAGGGACTGAAGACTGGTGAGGAGCCAGCTCAGCACTCTTCCTGTAGTAGTGGATTGACTCATGCAGATAATCAGTCCAGCGGAGACTTTGAGAAGCCAGCTTAGCGAAGTAGAGTAGCAACTCAATGATAATTTGCCCTGCAGTGAACTTAATGACCACTTTCCAGAGAAAAAGGAACATGGAGGCCCTCTAATTCTGGAGTTATGGGTTTCCCTACAGCATTTGTTGGTTGTGAGAATGAACCCCAAAACCTGAAACAGTTTTAGAAAGAAATTGATTTGGTCATTTACTGAAGGAAAGAGCCAAGAATTTGGTGCAGCTTTCTGCACGCATCTTTCTGAAGTTACATTATAGTGAGTTTGGACAAGGGCATTAAGGACATTTGCCTGACTGGTTTCACAGAGGCAGCAGGTATTCTTCAGAGAAGGGCAGTTTGAAATGTATATCAGCGGGTAAGTCAATCTAATTTGAGGAACACAAAATGCAAGTTTTAGGTGACCCCAAAACAAGACCTGAGTGCATCAAAAGAAACCCTGGGTGGCATATGATCATTCCTTACAACCATCTGGTTTCCCTGGAGCTTCTCTGAGATCAGCCTGACTTCTAAAGTAAACTTTTGGGTGAGACAATTTTCTAGGCATAAATCTAGATTCAAGTAATATTAATAAGTGATATATAATAAATATAAAATATAATAATACACCTTCTCTCTACAAGTATTCTCTATAGGTTTGTTCCCTATATGTATGCCTCAGTCCTATTGAGATTTAGAGATTTAGGGGTGCTGGGACCCCAAAATCACAAGCCGGTCCTGCCCGAATAAATTCAACCCAAGCCTTCTTTCAGCCAAAGACAAGGTTTATTTGAGATCCACCATATTGGCCATATACTTAAGGAATCTAAGTATTTGTATCGCTAATGCAAGCAGGTCAAATCTTAAGAATCTGACCCCTTGGTTAGACTCTTAAAGAATTTGAGAACCTTAATGGAGGCCAGATGGACCTTATATACAGAAAGACTGTGAGAGGGATCTAGGAATGACCAAGTAGTGTGGGGTGACTGGAGGACGGGTCTAAGGAGGATTTGGATGGGAGTGGCCAGTAAACTGGGATGACTGTGAGGTAAAAATGCCAGGGACCTGGACCCCAGCCCCCCCAAGGCCAATGGAGTGTAGACAGGATTAAGGGTGGGAAGTGGCCAGGGGCCATAGGGAAGAAATTGGGAATTGGGTTTAGGAGATAATCAAAGGCCAGTAGATAGGATTATAGCCTCAGGTGACCTCTAGAGATCTGGCCATTTGGGAATGTCCAGGGCTTTTCTTTTTTGGGATGAGGATCCCAAAGGCATGATCTTTTCCTTTTAGGGGTTCAGATCCCATCTCCATCACTATTTTAATATCAATTTGTGCCCACTCTTTCCCCCATGGACTCTCTGTGTGTGAGAAAATGTGTCTCAGGTAATTTGGAGAGAATATTTTAACAAATGTTTCTGTTCTAGCCAGAAACTATGAGAGTCTTTCCCTCCCAGGCTGACTCTTTTGTGAATGAAAACTAGGCCATCTTCTGCTTCCATTCTTACCTAGCCTTTAATTACTGAATAGGTGTTGCCTCAGACAAATTGAGACCTGGAAAGACCTTAGCTTAAAAAGGCCAAGGTCTCCCCCTGCATCTGGCGCCATATCTGGTCATCCTGACCTATGTCTTGCCACTGGATTCCAATGACTCTGGAGGAAAGAATGAGGTTAATGATTTTGCACAGCTTTGACCCACTTAAATCTCATTCACTTGCAAGTCAAGACATTACCCTCCTGATATCATTGGTCCTCTTCAAGAATGAAGGATGAACCACAATTTTGCTATGCCATTTGAGTCTTTTCTTAAAAGATAATTGAATATGCTGCCTGATTGTTAAAGGAAAGCACACCCTGACAGGGAAGCTCATGAGCTACAGTGTAGAAGGATGGCTACCTACAGAGCTGTGCTTGGAAACTTAAGAATAGTACCAGCTGACCTTTGGGGGACCCCATCTGTCAGGGCCAATGCAGGTTTGGGGAATGATGAGATGTCACAATACAGCATATTCCAAAAGTCTTAGTGTCATTTTAAGCTCACCCTTGTACATGGGGGAGAAAGCCAGCATTGGTGTAAGGGAAAGAATTGTATGCCTGTAGTCAGGAGATCTGGGTTCTAGTCCCAGCTCTGATACATGCTATTTATGTGACCTAGGACAAATCACTTCACCTCTCTGACATTCAGTGTCCTTATCTGTAAATTAGGGATAGGGATAGGGATAGGGACAGAGATAGACTTGTGATTTTATTGCTGTGGGGAACTCCACTGAGAAAACTGCCTCTACTGATATGTCAGCATCTTCTCTGCAACTTAGTCTTCAAGAGTTGTCCAGGGCACTGAGAGCTTAAATAATTTGCCCAAGGTCACCAGTATATGTCAGAATCAGAACTTGTACCTAGGTTTTCCTGACTTGGAGGCTGGTTCTCTATCTACTAACCAAGCTACCATCTGCCAAATGAAGATGGTGGTATTTGTATTGCTTATCTCACAGGGTTGTTGTAAGGAAAAGAA
>NW_020954608.1:10412017-10448710 GCF_900497805.2 Vombatus ursinus
TGTGTGTGTGTGTGTGTGTTTATCCAGGACATTCCATATCTTTAATGCTTTAAGAAGAGTGTGACTCAGAGCTTCTGAGAAGTGATGTTATGTGTCCAGGTCTATTCTTGGTTTTGTTCTCTGTGATCTTCCAACAGGTAAGTGACCCTTCTGAGGTTGATTTTCCCCAATTTAAAAGAGGAGGATAGTATACATGTTCTTTCTAAAGTGGGTTTAGGCTCAATTAATTCCTGAGAGAAAACGCAAAGTGATTGTGCTATTTTTATGCCAAAGAATGCAAGGTTTAAAATCTTGCGTTCCATAGAGCTTCTATAGTATTTACCAGCACTGCTCCCCTATTCCTTCCTTTCTACCTGGATTGTACAGGGATCAAAGACTATATTTTAATCACCTTAGGGAACAAGACTTTCTCCCATTAATTCTACTATAAAAATATCGCAATGCCTCCTATAAATAGTATTACATTCACATACCACTTAATATGGGGGCAAATGTAGATTCGTCTTTTAACTAGAGTCTTAAATTTAAAGCTGGTTTTAAGATTTTTTTTAATTAAAGAAAATAGAAGAATTTAATTGAAGTAATTTTTTATTCAGGAATGTTATCATGGAAGAGGAATTATAACTAACACATATAGTGGTTGAGACAATACTTTTATATATTTCACTCCAAATTTTATAAATAGGCCAAAACATATCATTAATCATTTTAGGGGCCAAATTTTATAGAGTTCTCAAAGACCATTTCAGAGATTGTTTAAAACAGGGGTTCTCGACCTTAGATCCACAGACCTCCAAAGGGTCCACAAATAGATTTCAGGGGGTTTGATAGGAAACTTTATGGGAAAAAAACTATGTCTTAATTTTCACTAACCTTTAACTGAAATTGAGTGTGTGTGTGTGTGTGTGTGTGTGTGTGTGTGTGTGTGTGTGGTGTGGTGTGGTGTATATGTAATTTTGGGAAGGGTTCCATAGGTTTCAACAGACTGGCAAAGGATCCATGGAATACAAAAAAAGTTTAAGAACCCTTCCTTTAGAAAGAAAAAAGAAAACCTCTGACCCAATTAGAGTCAATGTTCAATCAGACTAGAATATCCCATTAAGCATCAAAAAGGTTCTTTTTTACTTTTTTTTTTAATTGAAGTTTCACTTTAAATTCTACATTTTTCTCCAGAGAAAAGAACTATATGAGGAATGAGAAATAAGGGATTTAGTGAGCCCTATTGCTTCTTTGAATGTTGATAAATACAAGTTCTACATGAATTTTTAGTATTTCCAAAAAAAGAAAACGTTCAGTTTCTGTTCAAATCATAGCTTGGACTCATTACTAAGATTTGTTTATCTCAGGGCAGCTAGGTGGCGCAGTGAATAGAGCACCGGCCCTAGAGTTAGGAGGACCTGAGTTCAAATGTGACCTCAGACACATAACACTCACTAGCTGTGTGACTGTGGGCAAGTCACTTAACTCCAATTGCCTCACCAAAGGAAAAAAAAAAACAACAACTGGATTTTATGGGTTTATTCATTAACTACATGACAAGGGAAGAAAATGGAAGTGGAGGCTTGGGAAGTGAACCACCTAGGACCTAAACCATAAGGGATTAAAGTAACAATGAATTTTTGATTAATCAAAATACAAAACTTTCCCGAGGGCATAATAAATGTCCATTATGATCTTTATTTTAAAAGTACATTTACTAACAATTTTCCAAGAATACCTCCATAACACATGTCAAGTTTGGCTCCTATAACACTTTTCCTCTTGGCAAATGGTCCAGGTTCAATCTTGGGGAAGTTCTCTCTAATAACAATGTAATATGGCTCATGTTTGCCCCAAACCAGAAGTCTAGCTCTCCCTCAGAGTTAATCAATTCCCCCTGCTAAGCCCTATAAACAAAAAGCTCCTGATAAACAATGGAACATAACATTTTTATTACAAAATATATGATCAGAAATGGGACCCATATCTGAATCCAAATGGCAAGGGAAGAATAGTTCCCTCATTCCTCTACATGAACAAAACTCATAGCATCAATTGGGAAAATCACAGTGGCGTGGATAAAGTTGTGAACTTCAGTAAAGACAGCCTCTGGGCCCTGTCTTGTAGGTAGCTTGATACCCTTGGAATCTCAACTAACACCCTCAGATGCCTCTGTGAATCTAGTCTGCCATTAGCTCAGCTCCCACTCTTGTAACATTAACACTACAGGGTACTGCCTCACATGGTCTATATGGCTCAGGTGCTCTTTGCCCCTCAGTCTACAACTGCTCGCCATGCCCAACGTTCTACATTCTTAATTGGTGCTATGATCTCCACTTTCTTTAAGTATGGCTTTCCTTCTTCCTTAAAACCTTTGTCCCTTCGACCCATGGCATTACAGGAAAGTGAGTCTTTTTCTATAAGCATATGTGTCTTGGGTTTGTAGCATTATAGGAAATCAAATCCTTTTCTATTGGTACATGTCTGCTAAATCAGTGGCATCAAACTGAAATAGAAACTAAGGCCACTACGTAGGGAATCCCTACCACCACATATTGACTTAGGAAACCACATTAGCATTATCTATGCTTTGTTTAATTTTTTTTTATTTTGTTAAATATTTCCCAATTGCATTTTAATCTCATTTGGCCATAATGGAGAGTGTTGAGGCCCACAGGCCCCTTTGCACTTAATCTTGCTTAAATGAATATACCTAAGTTTAAGAGACCCAGTGTCCAATAGGTGAGGGATTTGGGGGGTGGAGAGTATAAAAGGCAAATAAAATTAGATAATACTATTTAGACTTGAAAAGGACCTTAGAGCTCACTTCATCTGTCTTCCTTATTTTACAGAAAAGAAAGCTGAGAGTGAAATGACTTAACCAAGGTCACACAGCCAGTATTTCTGACTCTAAATCAAACACTCTTTTAACTACTGACCACAGTGACCATGTTAACATTGTGTACAAGCAAATGTTAAATGTATACCATAATGAAGTAGGAGAAGGGAACCTAATAGAATAGGGTAATTGATTAATGGAAATAACTGTAAAGAGAGGTTAACTTTGCTCTATCGAATAAAAAGTGATACCCTACCACTCCTGAATATGATATTTAAAAAGTTCAAAAGATATAGTTTCTGGTTAATTAATCATTTTATTAATAATGCTAGCATTTTATTAATAAGAGGGTTAGTGACACTCTGGAATGCCAAAGATCTCTCATGGTGGTGGACTTACAGTTTATATGCCCTTAGAAGAGTGGGTATTCCTGAGGGTGGCAGTCACCTCTGATTGGTTAACAATTAATGAGAGAATGAATGAAAAGTAGGCTCACTCCAACGAGGGGCTGGGAGAATGACATCATGTCACTCTTGGACAAAGAGATTATCCCTACACCAGACCACTCCCAGCCTTGGACAATCTAGAAAAAGGATCTACCTTCACCCAAACCTGCTTGAGTGGAACAGAATGGGTAGGAATTTACCTTAGATTAGATTCCTTTTAAGGTTGGTTAGGGTCTGACTATGATTAAGGAGAAAGTTAGTTCAACCCTCAGAGACTCAGACTTTAGAAAAAGGAGGGACTCTGGATCTCCCCAAATCATTGATTATTAATAATCATTTCTCTCAGGAGAGAGGGTTCTCAAAAGAAATTCTCCAAACTGTTTTAATGAGTGCTTAGCAATAGTAGGGGTACGGATGTGTTGGAGCCACCTCAAACTAGCTCTTAAGAGCAATCATTAAATTTTCAGTGTGAGCATTTACTCATAGGAAATTGGCAAATGCTATAAATCAAGGCTTGGTTTATTATTTTATTGATTATCTAGACTTAAGGAAGTGATGGGGAAAATGTTAATAATGAAGATTAAACTTAAACATGTGTCATGCACATTTTTTTTCAGTCAGTCATTAAGCCTTTATTTAATTTCTTTGGATCTTGTTTTGTACATCTATAAAATTTGGTATTGAACTAGAGGATCACTGATGTCCCATAAAGTTTTAATATTCTATAATCCATGAAGCTGAAAGAGAGAGATGGTATAATCAATTAACTAGGTGATAACTACATGGGACTCTGATAGATTTCCCCATAATGGAAATGTGATTGTTTACAAATAGAGAATGTTCTTTGATTAAAACAGTTTGCCAGATGCTGTTCCATTTTCTGGGGGTGATTTAGGAAAGAATAAACAGATGGGAATTTGCCAGTTGCAAACTTGGGGGACAGTTCCTTAGGAGGCTACATCAAGTAAGAAAATCTCTTCTCTTCTGGGGCCCTTAAGCACCAGAGAATGTGCCACTTTTCAACAAGATAAAAGAATTCAAGCTACCAAAACAAAGTACCTCTGTATTGGCATAATGTTGCATGCCTATAATACCTCAAAGGCCTTTAATTGAATGTAATTTTTATTACATTATTGTCAGAAAAGATACATTTAATATTTCCCTTTTTTGCTTTGTTCATGAGGCTTTTATACCCTAATACGCAGTAAATTTTTGTGAAGGTGCTATGCACAACTGAAAAATAAATATACTACTTTCAATATTCTCCAGAGGTCTATTATATCTAACTCTTCTAAAATTCTCTTTATCTCCTTAGCTTTTTTCTTGTTTATGTTATGGTTAGATTTATCTAGATCTGAGAGGGGTAAATGTAGTTTCCCCACTATTATATTTTTATTGCTTATTTCCTCCTGTAACTCAATTAACTTATCCTTCAAGAATTTGGGTGCTATGCCATTTGGTGCATATATGTTCAGCATAGAGAATTCATTGTCTATGGCACCTTTTAGCAAAATGTAGTTTTCCTATTTATTTCTTTCAATTGGGTCTATTTTTGCTTTTGTTCTGTACTTCAGCTGAAGAATAACAGATTTTGTTCCAGCTCTTTATTTTAATTCTGTACATGTCTTTCTGTTTTAAATCTGTCTCTTATAAATGACATACTGTTGGATTCTGGTTCCTAATCCATTCTGATCAACTTTCATTTTATGGATAAATTCATCCTATTTACATTCACAATTATAATTGCTAACTGTGTATTTCTATACATCTTACTCTCTTATACTTATTCTTCTCTTTTTAACTCTGTCCCATCCTCAACAGTCAGTTTTGCATCTGACTACTGCCTCCTTTAATCAACCCTCCCTTTTTCCTCCCTCCCACCATAGCTTTTTCCCTTAGGACCTTTCCTTTCTACTTCTTTATTGGGTAAGATGAATTTCTCTACCCATCAGTGTGTATAGATATTCTTCTTTCTGTGAACCAGTTCAGATAAGTGTGAGGTTCAATTGTTGCCTGTTTACACCACCTCCCCACATTATCCTCTTTATTGTATAACCTCTTCCTTGCAAGCTTCATTTATGTGAAATAATTTCCTCCATTCTTCCCTACCTTCTTCCTTCCAGTGTATCCTTCTTTTTAACCTTTCCATTCTTCTTTTGAGATCATTCTAACATAATAGACATACCCATGCCCTCTGGCTAATTAGACTCTTTCTAATGGCCTCAGTCATGAAAAGGTTCTTAGGGATTAAATGTATCATCTTCTCATACAGGAATATAAATAGGTCTATCTTGTTTAGTCTCTTATGATTTCTCACTCATTTCTCACCTTTTTATGCTTCTCTTGAATCTTGTGTTTGAACATCAAATTTTCTATTCAGTTTTGGTCATTTCATCAGGAATGCTTGAAAGTCCTCCATTTCATTAAATGTCATAGGTTATTATTTATTGTAATCCTCGCTCCTTTGCCTTCCAGAATATCACATTCCAAGTTCTCTGCTTCTTTATAAAGGAACTAAACCTTAATGTGATCCTGACTGTGGCTCTATGGTATTTGAATTCTTTCTGGCTGCTTTCAATGTTTTCTACTCTACCTGAGAGCTCTGGATTTTGGCTAAAATATTCCTGGGAGTTGCTATTTTGCCCTCTAAATTTCAGATAGAGCACCAGCCCTAGAGTCAGGAGGACCTGAGTTCAAATTTGACCTCAGACACATAACACTCACTAGCTGTGTAACTCTGGGAAGATTACTTAATCTCAATTGCCTCACCATAAAAAAAAAAAGGAGGTGATCAGTAAGCATTTCAATTTTTACTTTGTCCTTTGGTTCTAAAATATCTGGGCAGTTTTCCTTTATAATTTTTTGAAATATGATATGTTTGCAGTTTTTCTGTTGTTCATGGCTTTCAGGGAGTTTCAAGATTATTAAATTATCTCTCCTCAATCTATTTCTCAGGTCAGTTTTTTTCTGAGATATTTTACATTTTTTTCTATTTTTCAGTTCTTTGACTTTGTTTTGTTGCTTCTTTATGTCTCATGCAGTCATTAGCTTCTGCTTGACCAATTATAATTTTTAAGTTGTTCTTTTCTTAAGTTAAATTTTGTACCTCTTTTACCATTTGGCCAATTTTGATCTTCGAGAAGTTGTTTTCTTCACTATTTTTGGTGCCCTTTTAACAAGCTATTAATTGTCTTTTCCCATAATTTTCTTACATAGCTCATATCTTTTTTCCAACTTTTCCTCTACTGCTTTATTTGATTTTAAAAATCATTATTTTGCTCTCTTTTTATCTTTTTTCTTTAGCTCTTCTAGTAATTCTTTCTGGGCTTATGTGTGATCCATATTTTTTCTTTGAGGCAATGCTTACAGATATTTTCAAGTCATTGTCTTCTTCTGAGTTTGTGTTTTGAGCTTCTTTGTCAAAATAGAAGCTTTTATGGTCAGGTTCATTTTTTGTTTGCTCATTTTTCTAGTTCCTTGACTTTGAACCTCATGTTAGAGCTGGACTTTGGTCACCTGGGGTGAGGAGGGAAGATAACTAGCCTAAGCTTCTGTCTTTTATTTCCTTCTGCTGCTGCAACAATTCAGTCTGTTGGCCTGTCAGTTTCCAGTGCTTTCAATGCAGTGTGGTCTGAGGATAGGTCTGTTCGTTGCCCTCCTGCTTTGTGCTTAATTCCTTATACAAGTAGAGCCCCTTTACCTTTCTGACTCTGACCACTTCTCTCTTCCCTGGAACCATGACTTTGAACTGGGTAATGGGAGACAGAGCTGCTAGATGGCACCCACTCCTGCTCCTAGTGCTAGTACAGAGGTTCCCTGGTATCTCTTTCTGCCCAAGTGCTCAGTCCCCCATCACTAGACACTAGGCTTCTCCCTACTGCTGCTTCCATCGCCACAGTTTGGTACCACTTCTGCTGCTGCACTGGGCTCCTAGCCAGCCCCAACTCTGACGTCCACAGGCTTCTCTATTTTCCTAAGATGTCCTGGGCTAGAAAATGACTTCTTGTGACATTTTCTTGGCTTTATTTCTGAGAATTCAGTTTTCTGCATTGAAAAAAATGTTGTGTTTTCTAAATCATTGTGGAAAATGTTTTGGGAGAGCTGAGGCGAAGTTGCTAGCTCTCATTCCACCATCTTGACTCCCCCCTGCAGCTATTGTTTCAAGGTTGTGGAAAGTGTATATATTCTTTCAATGCCCTCTAAGCGAGGATGTGATGGGTCTTCAGGAGCAGAGTTCTGAATTTACTTGGGTCTCCCAGTGGGAGCTGTCATCAATTGTGCTGATAATACAGGTGCCAAGAACCTGTACATCACCTCTGTGAAGGAGATTAAGGGGAGATTGAACAGGCTTCCTGCAGCTGGTGTGGGTGACATGGTAATGGCCACAGTCAAAAAGGGGAAACCAGAGTGCCGAAAGAAGGTTCATCCAGCAGTGGTAATACAGCAACGGAAGTCATATTGGAGAAAAGATGGTGTGTTCCTATATTTTGAAGACAATGCAGGGGTCATAGTAAACAACAAAAGCGAGATGAAAGATTCAGCCATCACAGGGCCTGTTGCCAAGGAGTGTGCTGACTTGTGGCCCAGAATTGCATCTAATGTTGGCAGCATTGCTTGATTCTTTTAAAGCCTATTTGTAAAAAAATAAATAAACAAATAAATAAATTTCAGGCCCTGGTACAAAGCCCTGTTGTCCTGCCCCAGTTGTAGTTCTGTGTGATGCTAAAGCAAATGGATATTCAGGAAGAATTTTTCAAAGCTTTAAGGTCTAAGAAGTAGCTTTGTAAGCCCATAAGTGTTGCTTAGTGAATGAACAATTCTGCAAGCTCATTGACCTTGGCTGTAGTATCTCCATGTTTAATAAGCCCCAGATTTTGTCTTTTTAGATTAAACCAAGTAGAGGTGTGGCTTGAATCAAATCAGTACCCTGCCCTCTTTTGCACCAGAACTGTGAATTCATTAGTAAGGGGACCTCCTTTACCAATGCAAATCAACACCTCCTTGGTAATTTATAATCTTAGAAAGTTGCCTGGAACACTAAGACCTTAAGTGATTTGGATAAAGATTGTTTAGTTAGTATGTGTCAGTCTGAATTTGAACACAGATCTTCCTTACTCAGAGCCTAGTTCTCTATCTACTATGTAATCCTGACCCTCCTAAAGCCCCTACATAATGTGAATATTTAAATAAATCATATTTATTTTAGACTAAATGGAATCCTCTTGGGTGGAAGTCAAGGGCAGGAAGCCCACTATTTTTGTCTTTCTGTATCTCCTTGTAGAATATTGTCTATGATGGAAATGGAAGAGCCACTCTGATCTACTTTATGAAGCATAAAGTATTTTGAAAAATATTTACAGCTATATGAAGAATAATATATTTGACACCGAATCTGAAGAGCAATAGTTTATTATTTCCTTTCTTCAGCCCTAAATTTCTTTTTTAGTTTTATCTTATTTTGATTGATTCTTTTGTTTTTATATCACATTAATTTCAAAATCTATTCTTTCTACCACCCTTCCTTAGAAAGCCTTTCTTTATTACAAAGAATAAAAAAGACAAAAAGGCAGTTTTGAAAAATTACTACTTCTACAATGTCTGACAGTATATTCCAGATATTATTCTAAATGTTGAGTGTACAGAGAAAAAGCAAAAATACAGTTCCTGTTCTCAAGGAACTTGCATTTAAATGGGTATGAAAGCATAAAAATCAGAACGTAAAAGATACAGAACTGGTAGAAGGTAATCTGAGAAGGGATGGCTCTAGTAGTTTTTGCTTAGTAGTTTTTCAGTCACGTCTAATTCTCTGTGACCCCTTTTGGGGTTTTCTTGGCAAAGATCCAAGAGTGTTATTTCCTTCTCATTTTACAGATGAGGAAACTGAGGCAAACAAGGTTAAATGACTTGCCCAGGGTAGCTAATAAGTACATGACACTAGATTTGAACTCAAGAAGGTGAGTTTTCTAGACTTTAGGCCAATTACTCTATCCACTAAGCCACCTAACTGACCTGCTTATAGCTAGGGGACCAGAAAAGACCTCCTTAAGGAAGTGGTGATTTAGCTGAGTCTTAAAAGAAATCAAAGATTGTGTATATTTTTTCCTGGCTCTGCTTAATTTATTCTGCATCCATTCATATCTTTTCCCATGATTCCTTCAATTCTATTGTGTAAGAGTTTAATAAGCCCTAGTGGGCAAACAGTCCTGCTGCTCTGCAACTGCCCAGCATAAGTCCTAATTCCATCCTCTGAGATCAAACCACACCTATTTTATTTATCCCTCTTTCTATTTTTATTTTTTTAATTTTATTTATTTTTTAAAATTTATTTATTTTTAATTTTCAACATTCACTTCCATAAGATTTTGAGTTTTAGGTTTTCTCCCCCTCCCACTCCCCCTCCCACCCTGAGACAATGTACAATCCTATATGGGCTCTACATATGCATTCATGTTAAGCATATTTTCCCATTAGTCATGATGTAAAGAACAATTAGAACTAACGGGAGGAACCATGAGAATGAAGCAATAAAACAAAACAACAAAGGAAAAGAAGAGCAAATAGTATGCTTCCATCTGCATTCAGACTCCATATTTCTTCCTCTGGGTGTGAATAGCAATTTCCATCATGAATCTTTTGGAGTTGTCTTAGATTTTTGTGTTGCTGTGAAGAGCCAAGTCTATCAAAGTCAGTCCCATAATGTGACTGTTACTGTGTACAATGTTTTCCTGGTTCTGCTCATTTTGCTCTGCATCAGTTCATGTAAGTCTTTTCAAGTTTTTTTGAAGTCTGCCTGCTCATCATTTCTTATAGCACAATAGTATTCCATTATATTCATAGACCACAACTTGTTCAGACATTCCCTACTTGATGGGCATCCTCTCAGTTTCCAATTCTTTGCCACCACAAAAAGAGCTACTATAAATATTTTTGTATGTATGGGTCCTTTCCCCATTTTTATGATCTCTTTGGGCTACAGACCTAGAAGTGGTATTGCTGGGTCAAAGGGTATGCACAATTTTATGGCCCTTTGGGCATAGTTCCAAATTGCTGTCTAGAATGGTTAGATCAGTTTACACCTCCACCAACAACACATTAGTGTTCCAATTTTCCCACATCTTCTCCATCACTTTCCTCTTCTGTCATATTAGCCAATCTGATAGATGTGATGTGGTACCTCAGAGTTGTATTGATTTCTCTAATCAATGGTGATTTAGAACATTTTTCGCATGACTATAGATAGCTTTAGTTTCTTCCTCTGAGAACTGCCTATTCATATCCTTTGACCATTTATCAATTGGGGAGTGACTTGTAGTCTTCTGAATTTGACTCAGTTCTCTATATAAGAAATGAGGTCTTTATCAGAGACACTGGTTGTAAAAACTCTTTCCCAGTTTTCTGCTTCTCTCCTAATGTTGGATGCATTGTCTTAATTTGTGAAAAAACTTCAATTTAATGTAATCAAAATTGTCCATTTTGCATTTCATAATGTTCCCTATCTCTTGTTTGGTCATAAATTCTTCCCTTCTTCATAGATCTGAAAGGTAAACTATTCCTTGCTCTTCTAGTTTGCTTATGGTATCAGTCTTTATATCTAAATCATGTATCCATTTTGAGTTTATCTTGGTATAGGGTGTAAGATATGGGTCTATGCCCAGTTTCTGCCATACATTTTTTCACTTTTCCCAGCAGTTTTTGGTAAATGGTGATTTCTTGTTCCAGAAACTGGAGTCTTTGGATTTATCAAATAGTAGATTAGTATAGTCATTTACTGTGGTGTCTTGCATACCTAACCTATTCCACTAATCCACCACTCTATTTCTAAGCCAGTACCAACTAGTTCTGATGACTGCTGCTTTATAATATAATTTAAGATTAGGTACAGCTAGACCACCTTTGCTTGCATTTCTTTTCATTAGTTCCTTCGATATTCTGGATTTTTTGTTCTTTCAGATAAATTTTGTTAGGTTTTTTCTAGCTCTATAAAATAATTTTTGGTAGTTTGATTGATATGGCACTGAATAAGTAAATTAATTGAGGTAGAATTGTTATTTTTATTATATTAGCTTGGCCTACCCATGAGCAACTGATATTTTGCCAATTATTTAGATCTGACTTTATTTGTGTGAAAAGTGTTTTGTAATTGTGTTCATATACTTCCTGGTTTTGTTTTGGCAGGTAGACTCCCAAATATTGTATAGTGTCTACAGTAATTTTAAATGGAATTTCTCTTTCTATCTCTTGTTGCTGGACTTTGTTAGTAGTATATAGAAATACCAATGATTTGTGTAGGTTTATTTTATATCCTGCAACTTTGCTAAAGTTGTTTATTATTTCAAGTAATTTTTTACTTGATTCTCTGGGATTCTCTAGATATACCATCATATCATCTGCAAAGAGTGATAGCTTTGTTCCTTCTTTGCCTATTTTAATTCCTTCAATTTCTTTTTCTTCTCTACTTGCTACAGCTAACATTTCTAGCATAATCTTGAATAACAGTGGTGATAATGGACATCCTTGTTTCACCCCCAACCTTATTGAAAATGCTTCTAGTTTATCCCCATGGCATATAATGCTTGCTGATGGTTTTGGATAGATGCTATCTATCATTTTAAGGAAGACTCCATTTATTCCTATGCTCTCTAGTGTTTTTAATAAGAATGGGTGTTGTATTTTGCCAAATGCTTTTTCTGTATCTATTGAGATAATCATATGGTTTCTGTTAGTTTTCTTGTTGATATGGTCAACTATGCTGATAGTTTTCCTAATATTGAACCAGCCCTGCATTCCTGGTATAAATCCCACCTGGTCATAGTGTATTATCCTTGAGATAAGTTGTTATAATCTCTTTAATATTTTATTTAAAATTTTTACACCTATATTCATTAGGGAAATTGGTCTATAATTTTCTTTCTCTGCTTTGGTTCTTCCTGGTTTAGGTATCAGCACCATATTTTTATCATAAAAAGAATTTGGTAGGACTCCTTCTTCACCTATTTTCCCAAATAGTTTATATAGTGTTGGAATTAGTTGTTCTTTAAATGTTCAATAGAATTCACTGTAAATCCATCTGGCCCTGGAGATTTTTTCTTAGGGAGTTCATTGATAGCTTGTTCAATTTCTTTTTTCTGAAATGGGGTTGTTTAAGTATTTTATTTCCTCTTCTGTCAATCTGGGCAATTTATATTTGTGTAGATATTCATTCATTTCATTAAGATTGTCAAATTTATTGGCATACAGTTGGGCAAAATAGCTCCTAATCATTGTTTTTATTTCCTCTTCATTGGTGGTGAATTCAGTCTTTTCATTTTTGATGCTGGTAACTTGGTTTTCTTCTTTCTTTTTTTTAAACAAATTAACCAAAGATTTATCTATTTCATTGTATTTTTTTTCATAAAGCCAGCTCTTAGTTTTATTTATTAGTTCAGTAGTTTTCTTAATTTCAATTTTATTGATTTCTCCTTCTGTTTTCAGAATTTCTAATTTGGTATTAATTGGAGATTTTCAATTTGTTCTTTTTCTAGCGTTTTTTAGTTTCATGCTCAATTCATTGACCTCTTCGTTCTCTATTTAATTCACATAAACATTTAGAGATCTAAAACTATCCCTAAAGACCACTTTCACTGCATCTAATAAGTTTTGGTATGTTGTCTCATTGTTGTCATTCTCTTGGATGAAGTTATTGATTGTTCCCATGATTTGTTGTTTGACCCACTCATTCTTTAGGATTAGATTATTTAGTTTCCAATTAATTTTTAATCTATCTTTCCATAGCCTTTTATTACATGTATTTTTTATTGCATTATGATCTGAAAAGGATTCATTTATATTTCTGCCTTTCTGCTTTGGATTGTGAGGTTTTTATGCCCTAGTACATGGTCAGTTTTTGTGTAGGTGCTAGATACTGCTGAGAAAAAAGTATATTCCTTTCTGCCCCATTTAGTTTTCTCCAGAGGTCAATCATATTTAATTTTTCTAAGATTCTATTGATCTCCTTAACTTCTTTCTTATTTATTTTGTGGTTAGATTTATCTAGTTCAGAGAAGGGGAGGTTGAGGTCCCCAATTAGTATAATTTTGTTGTCTATTTCTTACTGCATATCCCTTAACTTCTCCTTTATGAATATGGCTGCTGTACCAATTGGTGCATATATATTTAGTAATGATATTACTTCATTATGTTTGGTACCTTATAGCAGCATGTAGTTCCCTTCCTTATATCTTTTACTTAGATTTATTTTTGCTATAGATTTGTCTGAGATCAGGATTGCTACCCCTGCTTTTTTTTCACTTGAGCTGAAGCATAATATATTCTGCTCCAGCCTTTTACCTTTTTACTCTGTGTGTATCCCTCTGCATCAGATGTGCTTCTTATAGACAACATATTGCAGGTTTATGGTTCTTAATCCACTCTGCTATCCATTTCTGTTTTATGGAAGAGTTCGTCCCATTCACATTCACAGTTACGATTACTATTTGTGTCTTCCACTCCATCCTATTCCCTTCCCCCCTCATTTATGCTTTTTTCTCTCCTTTGTCCCTTTCCCTCCCTCCTCAGTAGAGATTTGCTTTCGACCACCACCTCCCTCAGTCTGCCCTCCCTTCTATTAGCCCCCTCCCTTTTCTTTTCCCTTTACCCTTTCTACTTCCTAAAGGATAAATTAGATTTCTATATCTAACTGATTATGTTATTCCCTCTTTGAACCAAATGTGATGAGAGTAAGGTTCAAACAATGCTCATCTCCCTCCCTTCTTTCCCTCTACTGTATTTGGTTTCTGTGCCTTTTCATGTGATATAATTTATCCTTGTCTGCCTCCTCCTTTCTTCTTTTCCCAGTACAATCCCTTTTCACCACTTAATTAGATTTTTTGCCATCACATTAAAGTCAATTTAAACCCAACCCTCTGTCTAATTATACCCCCTTTTAAATGTTATAATGACATTACAATTCTTAAGAGTTACAAGTGTCATCTTCCCTTGTAGAGATGTAAACAGTTTGCCCTTATTAATAATATATTGGGTTTTTTTTTTCCTTTCCTGTTTACCTTTTAATGCTTCTCTTGAGTCTTGTATTTGAAGGTCAGATTTTCTATTGAGCTCTGGTCTTTTCATCAGGAGGTTTGGAAGTCCCTTATTTTGTTGAATGTCCATTTCCTCCCCTGAAAGATTATGTTGAGTTTTGCTGGGTAGTTGATTCTTGGTTGTAATCCAGGCTCCTTTGCCTTACAGAATACTGTATTCCAAACCCTCCAATCTGTTAATGTAGAAGCTGCAAGGTCCCTGAATATTCCTGATTCTGGTTCCATGATATTTAAATTGTTTCTTTCTGGCTTCTTGCAGTATTTTCTCTTTGATCTGGTAGTTTTGGAATTTAGCTACTATATTCCTTGGCATTTTCAATTTGGGATCTCTTTCAGGAGGTGATAGGTGAATTCTTTGGATGACTAATTTACCCTCTGGTTCTAGGACCTCAGGGCAGTTTCCTTTGATGATTTCCTGAAGGATGTTGTCTAGGCTTTTTTTTTCATCATGGTTTTCAGTTAGACCAATAATTTTTAAATTGTCTCTCCTGGATCTATTTTCCAGGTCAGTTGTTTTACCAATGAGGTATTTTATGTTTTCTTGTATTTTTTTCATTCTTTTGTTTCTGATTGACTGATTCTTGTTCTCTCATAGAGTCATTACCTTCTCCTTGCCCCATTCTAATTTTTTAGTTGTTTGCTTCTATTAGATTTTGTACCTCCTTTTCCATTTGGCCCATTTTACTTCTTCAGGAGTTCTCTTCAGTGAGTTTTTGTGTCTCCTTTTCCATTTGGCCAATTCTACTTTTTAGGGACTTGTTTTCTACAGTTAATCTTTGTCCTTCCTTTTCCAAGCTATTGACTCTCTCTTGCATACCTGTCATTTCTTTTCTCAATTTTTCTTCTACCTCTCTTATTTGACTTTTAAAATCCTTCTTGAGCTCTTCCAAGAAGGTTTTCTGGTCTTGAGACCAGTTCATATTCCCTTTTTGGGTTTTGTATGAGGGTATATTAACAATGTTGTCCTCTTCTGAATTTGTGCCTTGATCTTCCCTTTCCCCAGAATGGGAATCTATGGTCATTTTCTGTTTCTGTTTTTTGTTCATGGGGTTTGCCTATTTTCTGACTTTTTACGAAAAAAAAAAAAAAAAAGCTGTTGAGTTCTCCTGCTGGAGTGAAGGGGGCACTTACCTAAGCTTCTTTTCCTGCTTACCAGGGCCTTGCACTTGAATGTTTGGCTCCTGGTCACCTGAGCCTTGCACAGAGATGTTTTGCTGCTGGTGGATTTCTGTTAGCCTGGAGCTTTCCTTATGGAGTTGTGCTTTCCAGAGTTGTGTTGAAGCAGCTGGTGATTTTGCTGCTGGAGAACACCATCATTTTCCGAGCTGTTGTCTACCAGTTCCCATTCCTGTATTGAGGCTCTCAGGGGTCCTAGTGTTGACACTTGCCTTTTCCACCAACCTGGGTCTCAGAATCTCTCCCTGGTGTACTGAGGTGGGGCTTGCCACTGGCTTGCTGAGACCCCTCCAATCCTGTACTGCTCCCCCTCCCTCAGAGCGAGAAAGGACGTTCCTGTTAATTCCCCAAGTTTCCTGGGCATAAGACTGCTGTGCCCTGTCTTTTTGTTGCCTCAAGGTCTTTCCTAGGTCGATATTTTTCTGGGCTTTCAGAGGTGAATGAGGGAAGGTGAAAGCGACTTACTTCTTACTCCACCATCTTGGCTCCTGGAAACAGAAGTCCCATCTATCCCCCTTTTTCTATATGACAACATTTCAAGTACTTGAAGGCAACCCTCTCTTCTCCAGGCTAAAGATTCCTATTCCTTCTACTGACCTTCTTAAGGCATGGTTTCTAGTGCCCTCAACATCCCAGTCACCTTCCTCTGTGTGCATTCCAGCTTGTCAATATCCTTACTAAAATGTGGAATCCTACAGATTGGGTCTTACCAGGGCAAAATGTAGCAGGACCACCACCTGTCTCATTCTGAACAATATGTAACCTGATCATATTTGCTTTTTTTGGTTACCACAGCATACCTTTGACTCATATTAAGCTTGCAGAACAGTAAAACAGATTTTAAGAAATCTGTTTATGAGGTTTAAAGCCTTACAATGAGACTAAAATAACTAAATAAATTCAGACCCTTTCATCATGGTCCTGGGTCACATTTGCCAGGGTCCCTCCCTGTTCCTATTAAAGCCATTTGATAACTTTATTTCATTCTTTATGCTTGCTAGCTTAAGAAAATGAACATTTATCTTCAGTAGATACCCACAGTTTGCCATAAATCAAGTTTCCATAAAAGAGAATAAAATAGAGAAGCATAATAAAATCAGGATCATTATCTAATTCTGTTTTTTTCCTCGTTAGGCTTGGCACAGTGGCTAGAACATTGCCCTGGAGTCAGGAGAACCTGAGCTCAAATCCAACTTTAGACACTTACTAACTGTGTGACTCTAAGCAAGTCACTTAACCCTGTTTATCTCTGTTTCCTCATCTGTAAAATGAGCTGGAGAAGAAAATGGCAAACCACTCCAGTAGCTTGCCAAGAATACCCCAAATGAGGTCACAAAAAGTTGGACATGACTGAACAACAGTAACCAGCACAGCTACAGATGTAGGACACCTTAACCCAAAAACACCAAGGAAATGAAGATTGTGATTATTGCAATTTTTAAAATATGTTGTTTGATGTAATTAGTTCTGTGATAGAACTATGATATGGGGTCCTTAATTTGACAATCCTTCAAATACTTTAAGACAGTTATCACATCACTTCCCCTAGTTTTTTTTTTCCTTCACCAAGCTAACCATCCTCAGTTCCTTCAATTGATTCATATGGCATGAACATCTCATTCATATAGCATCTCCAGTCATCCTGATATATGTCTTGCCACTGGACCCAGATAGCTCCGCAGGAGTGAGGCTGGTAACTCTGCATAGCCCTCCCTCACTTAAATCCAATTCACTTGCAAGTCATGATATCACCTTCCTGATGGCATGGTTCTCCTTGAGAATGAAGGACTAACAATGAATGAACAAGCAATGGCATGAACACAAATCCTTTCACCATCCCAGTTGCTCTCTTTCGAACCCTCTCCAAATTTATCAACAAATTTTCTAAAATGTTGCCCACAGAGCTTAAAATGCTTTAACTTCAGATGTTGACTGGAGTATTCTTTTGACCAGAGCAGAATTGGTCTATCATTTCTCTTATCCTGTACATTATGCCTTTTCTAATGTATCTAAGATGACATTAGCTTGGGGGGTGGGCACAGGCAGGTATCAAACTGTTGACTCAAACTGAGTTCAAAATCCACTAAAACACTCACATCTTTTTCTAGTTAAGTGTCCAATAGTGTCATAGAGGATAGAATGTTTTACTTGTCATCAAGAAGACTATAGTTTAAATCCTGTCTCAGATATTTCTCATCTGTGTAACTCTGGGCAAGTCACTTTTAACTGTCTTAACCTTGGTTTCTTTATCTATAAAATGGAGATAGTAATAGCATCTTCTTCAAGAATTGTTGAGAGAGAATCAATGAAAAGCACTTTGAAAACCCTATTATTATGGTGGTAGCTAGCTGGTACAGTGACTAGAGAACTAGATTTGGAGTCAGGAGGACCTGACCTCTGACACTTACTAGCTGTGTGACCATAGGGAAGTCACTTAACCTCTGTCTGCCTCAGTTTATTCACCTGTAAAGTGGAGATAATAATAGTGCCTGCCTCCCAGGGTTATTATGAGGATAGAATGAAACAAGAGCCAAGTTCTCTCCTACTAAAAAAAATATCAAAAATATTAATATTATTAGCCTTCTGGCTACCATCTGTCTTATCTTGTATTTGTGAAGTTGTTTTATTTTTAACCATGTAAGATTATGTTTACCTCTATTGAATTTTATTGTGTAATACTTGGCCCTATGATCTAGGTAGTTAAGAATTTTGGGGATCCTTAATTTGTTATCAAACATTTTAGCTATCCCTCTCAGCTTTCTGTCATCTGTAAACTTGATCAACGTGCCTCTATCCAAACAATTTGTTAAAATGTTAAATTGTACAGAGGGAAGCACTAATCCCTATAACACTCCACTAGAGACCTTCCAAGTTGGCAATGATCCATTAACAACTACTCTTTGGGTCGAACCATTCAACTATTTTGAAATATCTATTAATAACTGTGTTAGCTTCTAGCCCACATCTCTCTGTCTCTCTCTGTCTCTGTTTCTGTTTCTCTCTGTTTGTCTGTCTGTCTGTCTGTCTCCCTCTCTCTCTCTCTCTCTCCCATAAAGATACTATGAAAGATTATGTCAAATGTTCTTCTAAAATCTAAGTAAAAGCAACTATCCATTCACTGGAGGATGGCAAAGCATGAATATAGTAGATTATTACTATACTATGAGAAATGATGAATATGAAGAATTCAGACACACATGAGATACACATATGAACTGATAGAGAGTGAAATAAGCAGAATCTGGAAAATTGCATATGTAATATCTACAACAATGTAAACAGAAAGAACAACAAAATGCAACTAAATGCCAGGTAATCATAATTACCAAGGTTGGCTCCGGAGAAGATACAGAAAAAATGAACCTCCCTGCTTTCACTGAAGAGGCAGGGAACTGTAGGTATGGAATGCTGCATATGCTGCAAGATGGTATGTATTGATTGGTTTGGTTGAACTTTAAAAAAAAATTTTTTAAACTTTTGTTCCAAAGGAATTGTTTGGTACAAAGGACGGAAGCGAAATGCATGCAGTATAAGAACAAAAGCCATTCTTAGAAACAAATAAATGAAAATAAGATTAGTGGAGATTTCTTAAAGCTTCAAAAATAAAATCTGGGTAAGATATATCTATTACATACCAGTCTACATTATATTACATTACATGGTCTACCAGTCTAGTAACCATGTCAAGCAACAAAAAAGGGAGAAGGAGGTTAAACTGGCATGACTTGTTCTTGAGGGAGCCGTGATCACCACCCTCTTTGAAAGCACAACTTCTTTTTATCCACCTTCACTAATGATCTCTTTCACAATATGTTTTCAAATTTAGCCAAGAGGTCAAGCTCCCTAACCAATAATTGGCAAATTTCACTCTTTTCCCTGTACTGGCTGGTACCATGGATAAAGTGCTGAGCCTGTAGTTGGGAGACCTGAGATCAAATCCAGCCTCAGACTCTTCCTGGTGGTGTGACCATGGACAAGTCACTTAACTTCAGTCTGCTTTTTTACAGTGACTGTAAAATAGGGACAATAGCAGCATCTACCTCACAAGGTTGTTGTGAAGATCAAATGAGATAACATTTATAAAGTTTAGTAAAGCATCTCGCACATAGTAGGTGCTATATAAATGCTTATTCCCTTTCCTTCCCCTTCTCTTCTTAGACAATTTCCTTTCTCCAGTTGAGCCCTCTACTTTTCTGATTCTCCATAACACGATGAGCCCCTGAGAGCAGGAAGGCTTCCACACTGTCTTGGGAGAAACAATCTGGACCCAGTCATAAATTAAGCAGGTCATAGCTTCTGTACCAATTGCCATTGAAATCAAGCCTGTGAGTGGCTACTACTCTTCCAGTGTAGGAAAGATATGGAGACCCAGCCTCAAACAAACAAATAAAAAAAAAAAAACACTTTATAGTGAGTAGGTTGCTGTAGGAAGAGAAGACCTTTAAATCCTCAGTGGAGCTAGTACCAATAAATGTACATTCATTGGTCAAGTAATGACAGCACTGCCCAAAGTCTTGAGAATTTTCATCCTCATTTTTAAAGGCAAAGAAAATTAGGCCCAAAGAAATGGTAACAACCAGGAGAGTGCGGCAGTAGATTCCAGAGCAGTGGAGATCTTTGTGGGAATGGAGGTCTTGAAGCACCAATTCTCACCAGTCAAGTGATCATTTATACTAATCCCCAAGAGGATATGAAAAGTGCTTTGTACCCCCCAAAAGTATAGTAGACATTTCAGCTGTAATTATGATCACAGATTAAGGAACTGATTCCAAAGAAGCTCTGAGGGATAAACTAATTTGCCTAAAGCCACAGAGCTGGGACTAGATAAAGCATGAGTCTTCTACAACACAGCATTCTTTCTGCTATACCATGGCTTCTACACATAGGAAGGCTTTTTGATTATGGGTAAATATTGAGAGATCATGGAGTATTTCTGGTTACCAGATGGAAACTTCATTTATGTTTCTGATAATGTGCCCTTGATCATTTCCAAATACTTTACAGAAGAGAGGAAGGGAGGGAAGAAGAGACGGGGAGAGAGAAAGGAAAGGAAGAGAAAGAAGGAGGAAGCATTTTAATATAATATTTTCTTTTTCCCCAATTACATGTTAAAACAATTTATTTAATTTTTTTTTAAAGTTTTGAGTTCCAAGTTCTATCCCTCCCTTCCTCCCTCCCCTTCCACTTCCCTGGTACGATAAGCAATCAGATATAGATCATATGTGTGTAACCATGTAAAACATTTTCATATTGGTCATTTTGTACAAGAAGACTCAAATAAAAAAAAAGAATGAAAGAAAGAAAGAATAAAATAGCATGCTTTAGTCTTTATTCAGACAGTATCAGTTGTTTCTCTGGATGTGGATGGCATGTTTCATCACGAGTCCTTTGTAATTGTCTTGCGTCACTGTATTGCTGAAAATAGCGAAGTCATTCACAATTCTTCATCATACAATATTGCTGTCACTATGTACAACATTCTCCTGGTTCTCCTCATTCCACTTTGCATTAGTTCATGTAAGTTTTTCCAGATTTTTCTGAAATCATCTTGCTTGTCATTTCTTATAGCATAATAATATGCCATCACAATCATATGCCACAACTTGTTTAGCCATTCCCCAACTGATGGGCATCCTCTAGATTTGGAGGAAGCATTTACTAAGCATTTATTGAGTCAAACACTATACTAATCACTAGGGATACAATATAAAAGTAAAAAAAGTCACTGCTCTCAAGGAGCTTACATCCTAATTGGACAAAACAATAAATATAGGATAGTTGAGGGGAGGCAATTTTTGGCTTGGAGAGACATGAGAATGATAAGTGGAACTATATGGGAGTATTTTAACACATCCTTTTCATTCCCAAGATTGTAAAGCCATACTGGGGTGGGAGTGAGGTGGTAAATGCAGCAGGCAGTTGAAGCAACCACCCATCAAGACAACAGGAGCCCTAAGGGGAGAATTCCAGACATGACAGAATTAAGTTCTCCAGGATGTGATCTAAAACAAGAAGTACAGTGACCGTAAGAAGTTGGGAGAGGGAAGTGAAGAATGACTGGAGCCCTCAGCCTACATGTATCAGATGAACTTTCTGATGAAGTATAACCTTTCTTACCTGACCTCTTTCAGGAAGTATGAGACATCACCTGGTGTGCAATATGAGAAGGCATAAGCATGAGACAGTACAAGTATCATGCATACTTCTCTTTGTGCTTTGGCCTGGAACATATCCCAAGAGCCTGGAATGGAGTCAGAGTACACCAAACAGAGCTGAGAAAGCCCAACCGTTCTTCCTAGTAGCTGAGTAGGTGAGATTGTATATCTCCCCTTACGTAATCATCCTATTGGTGAATATGTTGACTGTGTGACTGGTTTAGTCATTGCTAAGTAATTGTGCTGAGTAACTCAACATTGCATTTTCTAATCTCTGGGTACAGGGATTTCAACTTTGTGCTGTGAGCAACAAGGGAGAGATAGCCTGAAAAGATTCTCTAAGGAAATCACACAATCCTACATCCTACATATATGTATATATATATAATTTTCAAAAACAATGTAATGGGCATGCAAAAGAAGGAGCATGATCTTGCCCTCAAACTCTTGGTCTCTACCACAGCATAAACAAGATAAACTACAAATAAGCAAAAAGAACGCCTTTTTTTCTGTGTCCCCCCTCTGAAGTTGTGTCACTTTTGGTTCTGTTTTCTTTCTTCTTCCTTCGTTTCTCCCTCCCTCCTTCCTTCCTGTTTGTTTTAAATACAATTGTTTTCAGTGTACATATAGAGTTCTATTTATATTTATTTCATTCTGAATCATGTCACAAATTTTTCGATATTTGCTTGTATGATAATAGCTAACATCTGTCCAATGCTTTTAGGTTTGCAAATCTCTTTCCCTAATTTGATCTTTACAACATCCTGTTATTATCCCTGTTTTACAGATGAGGAAACAGGCTGAGAGTGGTTAAGTGACTGGCCCAGGATCATACTGTTAGTATGCATCTGACTCAGTATGCAAATTTGGATACTACAAGAGTCTTCCTGACTCTAAATCTAGCTCTCTCTCTCTCTCTCTCTCTCCACTATTCTACCACAACGGTCTGTAGGAGTCAAGCTTTTTTTTTTTTTTTAAGGCACCATTATGTTCTATTTATATACAATATATACTATAAATCACTTACCTATTTTCCAATTGTAGGAAATATGGAGGAGTTTTTCCTGGTTCTTAACTATTACAAATAGAGGAGAGAAAGACAGAGAAACAAAGAGAGAGAGAGAGAGATTTTGTTTTCCTTTTATATGATACTTTTAGAATAGAGTCCTAATAATGAAATAATTTGATCAAAGATATGATTATGACCCTTACTACTATAATTAAGATTATCCCTCCAATACGTAGCGCAGGGACTTCATTGCTTCACTCAAAGGAAGGTGGTGGAATACACATCTAGCCTCCTCTCTCCCCACCCTTTTACAAGGAAGACTTTAATTCCTGCCAGGAGGGAAAGCAAGAGGATAGAGCCAGAAGCCTGACTACTCTGTTCACCTCAGAGAGAGGGGCTTTCAGGCTAGAATATCCATCTGCTCCCTTAAGGACTATTTTTAGTCTAATGGAGGTGGTTTCCAGATTCAAGCTATTTCTTATTGCTGTTGATTAATTGGTGAAAGGAGAACCCAGGTTTTATATCTAAGGCTATCCTGTTTCCTACCAAATATCAGTTCCGTAATGAACACACATAGTAAATAGCAAAGAAATCCATTTATCCAAGTCCATAGTAAAACAGAAATCAGAGAAAGTATGCATAGGACAGTATGTACCAGACAATAGAGAGTGAAGGATCTCTTCCGTTGGGAGAGAGCTAACTCAGTTCAACCAAGAGAGGGTGTCCCTGATTCCATCCAAAAAGAAGTTCCCCAAAATCTCTAGTGTAGCAAGCTGGGGATAAGGATATGATGGAGACTGCCATTTCCTCACATATCAGCTTCCCAGAGTCTTTTCCCTTCATCAATTTAAAGTGGAATTGGCATCTTCCTTCTCTCTTCAACCTGGAAGCTAAAGGTACCTGAAGCAGCTGGAGAACCCTAAGAGACTGAAAAGACTCCAGGAGATATGAAGAGCATCTGAAGAGACTAAAGACACTCCTTTCTTCCTCTTTCCAAATTCACCCCCACCTCAACACATGGGACACTGATCTCTACCATGAGGAGAGGGTCCAGATCTATGGGCTTTGGGACTTGGGTTATACTACCTTATTGTCATATTGCTTTCCAAAACATTCACATGTAGACCAAAATGTTTACTGTGGTCCCAGTGACAATATATTAGAACTCCCATTTCCTCACAGCTCAACCCACCTTGAATTTTTATTATTTTTTCATGTTTTTGCTATTCTAGAGCAAGGGTTCTTAATCTGGATTCTATAAACTTATTTTTTAAAAATATATTTTGACAACTGTTTCAATATAATTGGTTTCCTTTGTGATCTGTATATTTTCTCTTCTGCATTTAAAACATTATTATAGGTTTCACCAGACCGATAAAGGGTTCTATGACACAAAAAAGGTTAAGAACTTCCCCCTGTTCTAGAGGGTATAAAGTCGTATCTTAAGGTAGCCTCAAAAATACTGAGTTTCCTGGCTTCCCTTAAGTCTCAAGTAAAACCCCATCTTCCACAGGAAGCCTTTCCCAACTCCTCTTAATTCTAGCGTCTTCCCTCTGTTAATTATTTCCTATTTACCCTGCATATATCTTGCTTTGTAAATAGTTGTTTGCATGTTGTCTCCCTCATTAGATTGTAAGATTCTTAAGGGCCAGGACTGTATTTTGCTTCTTTTTGAATCTCCAGCACTTAGCACTGTGCTTGGCACATCGTATGTGTAATAAATGTTTACTGATTGATTGAAATACATATATGTGTACATTCAGGGTGTCCCAAAAGTCTTAGTGCAGTTACAGGTTTAGTTTTAGGCTACTTAAAACCATATCAAGATTTTAGGGACATACTTAATATTATGTATGTATATGTGTATATGGGGAATGAGAGAGAGAGAGAGAGAGAGAGAGAGAGAAGACTGTTTTTCAACATAGTTAGAGCTTTTTATGGACCACGATCTAAGTCTATTTTTTTACCATATAGTTTTAAAGGTTACAAACTAACAAAAAAAAAAAAAAAAAAAGATTGCAAAGTTAGATCAGGAAGGGACTTCAAAGGTCATCTTTTCTATCCCTCTCATTTTACAAAAAAGGAAACTGAAGCCCAGAGGCTTACAGTAGCCTGCCCAAGTAACTTCCTCTCTCACTGGGACATTCTTTAATGGGGGCTTCACTGTGGCGTTGTTTGAGGAAAGCCAAAAATAGTTGAGGACAGGTCACCATGTTCCCATTCCTCTCACATTATTATGTCTTCCATGCCTCTGTTACATCGATCCTGCCCCCCATACACATACCTGAATAGTTTTCTTAGTTATGTCATCTAACCACAACCACCAAGGAGAGAACATGTTCACAGGCATAGGAAAGAGTGGGTTATTCTTCCGCCACTCATATTTTCAATGAAATCCATTGATAGCAGTCACTACCAGAAACATCTCCTCCGAGTAACAGTGTTAATGACCATCCAATGATTGTATGGATCATTAGAGTACTGTCATGCTTCTCACATCTATAATTGATCACTTCTCTTTATATGTGCTCAGTCTGCACTGTGAGTACACGGAAGGATACACAAGCAACATCAAGTATACTTTTTGCCCTTAAAGAGATGAGATTTAAGTTGAAGATAGAAGACTTGAAGGCTGAAATGCAGTAATACTGGTAAAGGGTATAATTGTGTGATACTGACTGTAAGAGCCAGAAGGGATTCAGAAGACAGTGGGTTCAAAGGGAATTAGACATACATGTATCACAGATTTTATGTGAATAGGCCTCTAGCAGAAAGAGAGCCAATACAGATGAGGAAACTGAAGCTTGAAGAAGTCAAGTGACTTGCCGGAGGTCACATAGGTTGCAAGCATCAGAGAAGTATTTGAAACGAAGTCTTCAGATCCAGAGCTAGCGGTCTTTTTATTGTGCCATCTGCCTCTCACAAGGTAACGTGTGTAAAACGCTTTAAAGACCTCAGATTGCTCCACAAATGTTAGCCATTATTAAATTATTCTAGGAATAATTAAATTACTAAATTTAATTTATTAAATTACTATTATGTTATTCTAGGAAATATATGCATTCCGAGGAAACATCCACTGTTTCTTTTGGAGGCAAAGGAATTTACAAGAGAAATGTTCCAAGTGGCTCTAGTCTTCTCAGTGTGCCTAGCTCTGCCTCCCAAGATGGTAACTGTGTTTTTCAGGCACGAGTCAGGACCCCAGGGCATGTCTGATACAGCTTTTACCTGTTAGTTTGGGTTGCAGGGAAGTGGGGGCAGAGAGGGAGATTTAAGTGGTGATAGAAAGCTCTCTTGTCCACTGGAAGTCGTTTTACAGAAATTTCCTTCCAGCCACATCAATGGACTGTTTTGTGTTGTTGTTGTTTTAATGCATTTGCTGTGGGTCATCGTGGCTAGGTATCTTTTTGCTTAGAACCTGACTCTCCCTACTTCAGTCTCTACTTTGGCGGAAGCTTTATCATCCTCACTGCCAGCTTCATTCAATGTCCTGCCAGCCTTTGAGACCTCCAAATTTGCTTTGTGATCAAATGCCTTCCTAAAGGAGACAATACATGATGCATGCCAGGCAGTGGCAGTCTGTGACTCTGTCTTTTCTACAGATTCTCTAACCAGGGGGCAGTGTTGTGTAGTGGCTGTAGAGGTTAGGAGGTCTGAGTTCAAATGCCACCTTCTATGCCGAGCAGTTATTTTGAGTCATCAGACTTCTTTGTGTCTCTGTTTTCTCATTTGTAAAATGGTAATGAAAGTAATTTGCACAGGTTGGCATAAGACAAACTCTAACTTTAAAGTGTTATATAGGTATGTCAGTTGAGTTGAGGTAAATGTAGTCTAGAACTATAATCAGATGTATTTATTTTTATCATATTTTTATCTTTTTGATACCTTTTGTTTTTGTAACACCATTTTAAAATGTATTTGAACAAATATATAATAGCTAGAATTTACATTATGCTTTAAGGTTTAGAAAGCACTCTATCTCATTTGGTCCCCACAACAACCTTGATAGGTAGATGCAGTTGTTATTTTCATTTTACAGATGAGGAAACTGAGGCAGACAGAGGTTAAGTGACTTGCAGTATCTGAGGTCAGATCTGAACTCAGGTCTTTCTTACTGCAGGTCTATCACTCTGTCTGCTGTGCCACTTAGTTATATATTTTTCCCTCCCCTTCCCAAGGAACCATTCCTTGCAACAAAGACTTAAAAAGAACGACAGAAAAAGCAGTTTAGCAAATTCAACTTTCAAATCAGCCGTTTCTGACAGTGTATGCAATATTGTGTATCCGTTGTCTCCCACCTTTGCAAAGAAGGGAAAGAGGTACATTCTCTCAACTTTTCTCTAGGGTCAAGTGTGGTCTTCATAATTACACAAACTTCATGTTTTGAGCTTTTTTTTTCCTTTCCATTTACGTTGTTGTAGTTATTGTGTTTATTGCTTTTCTGGCTCTGTTTACTTTATACCGTATCAGTTCATACGTCTTTCCATGCTTCTCTCATATTCAGAAATCCTTGCAATGTAGTAATTAAGCCATTATATTCCCATCCCTTAATTTGTTTAACCATTCCCCAATCTTGGGCATTTACTTTGTTTACATTTCTTTAGTACCACAAAAAATGCTGCTATGAATATTGGGGCGTATATGAGTCCTTTCATGCTATCATTGATCTCCTTGGAGTATACACCTAATAGTAGAATCTCTGGGTAAAAGGAAACTAAATATATTTCTACCAGGGGCAAACATCATGGCAGAGAGTGATTTCTTGAGTGTACAGCCTAGGGGAAGAAAGTACACCCTAGGACAACATTCCCAAAGTTTCCACCCTGCTAAAGAATAGATAGTGACACAGCTAAAAGAATGTTACCACTACCAGGAGCACAGTGATCAGGAAAGAAACACTCGCCAAAGAAGAAGCTGTTGGTGCCCTCTAAATTTTCTGCCCTGGATGAAAGCACTAGATGTCCCACCCTTGTTATATCTCTGATATGATCATTACTCCAATCATCTGAAATCATTTCAAGTCTCCCTGGACTCAGTTTTGGTTTTTGAACTTGCAACGTCAGGATCAGTTCTTGGCTTCCTTCTTACAGAAGTAGGTTTTCTTTAAGAGTGAATCCATCACCCAAAACTGCTTCTTTAATCCTACCTCTCCAAATGTGTAAGAGATTACAACTGCCTTCTCAGGTTCAAACTTTTTTTTTTCCTTTTCAAAATAGAGAGGCTCTGTAGTACAATGGAAAGGAGGCTACATCTGGAATCAGAAGGCTTGGGCTCAAGTCACTTCCCCTCTGAGGGCCTCAGTTCCTGATCTGTAAAATGACAGAGTTGGGCTCTCTGGTCTCTAAGGTCCCCTCCAGCTTGAAATCTATGATTTTATGATGCAATGATTCTATGTATTTGAAGAATGGGTTCAGATCTGTGATTTCATCAGCGTGGAGGACTCTCTGTGGGGCAGCTCTTCTGCCGATGTTCATGTAACTCTCCTATAACTTAGACTCTTAGGTATACTGAGGGGTTAAACATTTTGCCCATGGTCACATAGGTAGTATATATATGGGGCAGGCAGGTTTTGAATCCAAGTCTTACTGAATCTAAGGTTAACCCTCTATCAACTATTACCCCATTAGAATATAAGCTCATTTGAAGGAGAGATTGTTTTATTCTTTAAACTTTGTATCCCCAGTACCTTGTCCAGTGCCCAGCACATAGCAGGTGCTTAATAAATATTTGTTAACTGATGTCATACTGTTTCTCATGTCTGATCACTAAGTAACCCAGGTTTCTCTGTTAGGCAGGTTGGGATGCTCAAAAGGGCCCTCTCAAGAGGGTCTCCATGTCAGAACTGGGCATGCCTAGAGGAGCCTAGTTTACACTTAATAGCTATTGTTATTAATGGTATCATTATTCCTCTCCTCAGGTCCTATTCTGAAGCTTCATGATGGGATGGAGGTAACCACAAGTTCTCAGAGGGCAAGTTCTCTTGTTGGCAAACAGCAAGGTGGAAGGGACTTAAAAGATTATCTAGTATGAGGGTTCTTAACCAGGGATCTTTGAACTTTAAAAAAAAAACATTTTTAATGATTGCATTATAATATAATTGGTTTACTTTGTAATCTTAAGTATTTTTATGCATTAAAAATATTATTTTTAGAAAAAGTCCATAGGCTTACCAGAGATTCAAAGGAGTCCATGTAACAAATAAGGTTAAGAATCCTTAATTGAATACAATCTGGTCATTTTACAGAAGAGATAACTGAGTTTCAGAGAAGTTAATTGGCAAGTCCAAAGTCATACAGGTATTAATTACAAGAATCAGGATTCAAGCCCATTCTTTTAACACCAAATCTAAGGCTCTTCCCCCTACAACATTATTTTTACCAATCCGGAAAGGCTCCAAGTACAAACCTGGTTATAAAACTCTGTGTCTGACATGGGAGGACCAAAAAGGCTTAACACCAGAAGGGTGGCCATCAGGTAATGAATATTTTGGTCGCAGGAACTCATAAAGTCTGTCTACTAAAACATGGCAGAGGAGTTACAATCTGTCTTTTTGGAGGGAGTGCTTGTACCAACAAAATCATTTTGAATTTTTGTAACTGTTGTTACAGTTTTTTATCCTTCCTTGCCCTCATGGGGATTTTGAGGGGTAATTTAGATCATATCAGATCCGCATTCTAGACTCCTACAGAGAAAGCCAAGAAGATGAATATAAACTACCTGCACTTCATAAAGCAATAGGATCTTAAACCTACGTGAAGCCTCATCCTTTATGTGGAAATGGTCAAAGATCATATCATGTGCTATTGCAAAACTCAGCAGAGAAAAATGTTTGTGAAATAAAGTAAACTAAACCCAATATTAAAAAAAATTTGGGTTTTAAATAAGAGTAATAGTGAGGATTTTGAGCAATAAATGCAAATGAGGATCATATGAATTATGTTTGCTAGTACTTGGGTGGGTGCTCATCATACCAAGAATTTTAGTTGTCTAAATTATCTCCCATTTGAAAATGTAGTTGTGATTTTGTACTCATGGGGAGGTATATGAGGCTCATTTATATATTTAACATTCAGCAAATGCTTGCTATTTGCAAAGCACTGTGTCAATCATAGAGAGAGATGCTAAGACACATAATATTGCAAGTGAATAAAACTTTGATTCAGGTCCCAGGTTTAAGGTAAATGTCTATATTAATGGAGGGAAAGGGGTTATGTTTTAAATATAAAATGGGTAAGGAATGAAAGAATCAGGACAAAAGCTTGCTTGGATTCTCCAAAGCCCAAAGTGGGAATAATCAGGCAATTAGACCTACTGAGGGCTACCTAGAGTCAAATGAACATCTTAGGATAGTGAGTGAACTTTGTGATTTTTTAAAGTCAGCTCTGGGCTAGGGTGTATTGAAGTAAGCCTGTTTTGGCTTTCAAAGCAGATTGTTAAATTTTCAGTGTGAGCATTTATGTTTCTGCAAATGCTACAGATCTGGCCTTGGTTTATTGTTTTGTTGATTGCTGAGACTTAAGAACAGGATGGGGAAAATGGTAACAAAGCAGATTAAATTTAAAAGTGTGTTGAGAAGAAAAATCTCCCTCCCCACAGCCAGTTGTTAAAAACTTCTGGCTCCAGGTTTATTCACTTTGTCAGACCTTTCCCAGCATTGTTGCTATGCCTAATATTTAGAAGATCCTGCATTTAATTATGAGATGCAAAGGATCATAGATTTAGAGATGGAATGAATCTCAGAGGCCAACTTCATCCTGCAAATCTGTAAGATGAGGAAACTGAGGCCTGGAGAAATTAAGTGATTTGCTTGCCAAAGGTAGAACTTGTCAGTACCAAGATTTGAACTTAGGTATTCTGAATGCCAGTACTCTTTCCACTATTCCTGGTTCCAAGCTCCATTACTTATGTCTCCTTTAATTGAAAAGCCAAATTTATCAAGATCTCTTCTAATACTTCTTAGTACTTCTGGTACTAAGAAAAAAAAAGTACTTAACACTCTTCCTAAATTAACATAGTAAATTCAGCTAGTTCATATTACCCTGGATTACTTTAATGATCAAGCTTAGGTCCAAATAAGACATATGAAAATGTATCTCCCTCCCTTCTTTTCAAAAATGGTCAACTGTGGGTATAGAACAATGCACATAAGACCATTGAATATTATTAATTTTGCTGAACTTTTTTTTTCCTCTTTTTTATTTGTTATTATAAGGGATGACTATGAGGAGGGAGAAAAGATACATAAAGAAATGGAGGTAATGTTAAAATAAAAAATATTAATAAAATTTTAAGTTCAAAAAAATAAAAGAAGCATGCTGTCCACTTCCACAGTCAAGAAAATCAGGGGAAAAAGAACCCTGAAAAATATGGAAAAAGTACCCTCTACATTTTCTTCCTTGGGTAAAAGCACTGACTACCTCACCCTAGTTATGGCTTAATGTAGATGCAAGTAGTTATATACTATTTGTAAGTAGCTTTTTAAAAATATGTCCTCCCCTTTTTTATCTTGTATTTTGGGCCTTTCCCTCTTCCTTTAGATCATAGACTCCTTGAGAACAAGGCAAATATGGATTTGTCTCTATTTCTTTAAACCCCAATTAACACATCAATGTTTCTCAGGTTTTTCCATCCATGAAATGTGTCCCTGGCTTCACCACCCTTAGTAGTATCACAGCAATGATATAGTAGTATCATTGGACAGAAATCTTTTTTCGGCCTAAACATCATATTAGGAAGGCCTGCAGAAACCAATAGGAAACCTGACCTGAGTTCATAAGCCACAGTAAAGTAAATGAGGGAGAAGAAGAAGAAAGAAGAGGCAGATGAGAAAGAAAAGAAGAGGGAAAGACAAATGGAAGAATAATAATCCTTTAGTAAAAAATGATTGAATGCCATTAATAATTGTCTCAAAGAACTAAATAGACTGACAAGCTTACTCAGACCCACCAGGCTCGTGGCAAGGAGAAAGGACAAAAGGAAATAATGAGAGAGTTGAGTTTAGGTTTGACTAATTACTAAAAGTTAGCTCTGCCCAAATTTAAATAGAAGGTAGGCAGTGAGTCTTACTGAGTGAATAATTCTTAGAAGTGAAACTACTTAAGAGGACCAGAGGCAAATTAGGAATCTGGGTCACAGCCTGAGCGTGGAGACTGAAAACAAGGCAGACTTAACAAAAGGAGCAGAGATGAAACTGAAGTCGACAGGAAAAAGCTCCGACCAGCAGGTGGGCAAAGTCTAAGCAATGACATCAAACACATTTTGGCTAACCTATTGTTGTGAAAGACATTTTCCTATTCAGAAAGAAACACCAGCATCCCCACCCAAAGGCAGCTGAGAGCTGTGCTGCTATCAGTGCCCCACATCACACATCTTAGCAGAGACAGGACTGGAAAGGAGATCCCAGAATTGGTGTTGTGGAAAGAGCACATCCTCACCTTCTTTATTCTCCTCACGCTGGAATGTTGGATGCTGACCCTGGAAGGCAGGGCTCTTATAAGTGAGATTTCATCTAATCTTGCCCAGGTCTCTATCTCACTTCCAAACCCTTCTTTATGCTCCTCGTTCATGTATCATTTCCTCCAATTCGAATGTATTGTGTATTATGTGGTTTCTCCTATTGGTTCTAATTCTTCCTTACAACATCACTAATGTGAAGATATGTTTAATAGGAATGTACATGTATAACCGATATCAGATTGTGTGCCATCTTGGGGAGGGAGGCAGAGAGGGAGAGGGAGAAAAATTTAAAACTCAATAACTTATAGAAGTGATTGTTGATAAATTAAAATAAATTAATAAAAAAAAAGAAATGATCAAAGGAGCAAGTTCAGAGAACCTGGAAAGACCCCTAGGAACTTTTGCATAGTGAAATGAGCAGAACCAGAAGAAAAATATATAACCACATCATAAAGACAAACAACTTTGAAAGATTTAAGAACTCTAATAAATTTTGTAACCAATCAGTCAGCATCAATAAACATTTATTAAGTACCTACTGTGTGCCAGACACTGTATATAATAACAACAAGATTATAATTTATAGAAACAATTCTGAAAAACTTAAGAACTCTGATCAATGCGATGACCAACCAGAGTCAGAGTCAATAAACATTCAATAATAGGTGCCTTCAGTGTGTCAGGCACTATACTAAGCAAAGGGGATACAAAGAAAAGCATAAAACAAGCCCTGCCCTCAAGGAATTCACAATCTAATGGGGGAAGCCTACATAAAAAGCAGATAAAGTTGGGGGGGGGCGGCCCTGGAATGGTAAGGCTTGGTGAAGTCCTGCAGCTAGGGTATGAGATGATCTGAAGAGGGTTGAGTTACACAGCTGAATTCAACTTGCAGAATGATGAGTTTCTGGAGATGATGAAATCCAAGAGATCAGATGGGTGGTAAAATGAAGAAGTAAATTCCCTGAGTGTCCTCCTTAAATGATAGAGGATCAAAGAGAGCTCTCCAGCGCTCAACCTCTATCCAATTAGTGAGAGAGAGAGGGTTTCCAGGGGCAAGGGATGCCAAGGAGAACCACAATTCCAAAAGACCAATGATGAAGCATGCTACATATTTCCTGACAGAGAAGTATTACATTCAAGAAGAATAAGGCATACATTTTTAGACATGACCAATAAGGGAATTTATTTTGCTTCATTATGCATATTTTTATAAGGTTTTTGTTTTTCTTTTGTTTTTCCAATGGTTGAGAGAGAGAAAATAAATGCTTACTAACTGAAAAAAGGTTAAATGGAAAATTTTTTTAAAAAATAAAGAAAATGAAGAGGTTGGACTGGATGCTATTTAGATCTAAAGTCCTAGACCTAACAGCCCTATTCCCAGTATAGTTTTCTTTCCCCTGTGCTACACTCCCATGATTTAGGGGTACCAAACAATAGTTATTTAAATAACATTCCAGTGTTCAGTGAATGAAATTAAAATTATTCAAACACTTCATATCAGGGGCTAGTACAAGTGCCAAGTTCTTTCATATTAAAAAAAAAAGTCATCTATACCTTGAAAGAAAAAAAAATCTCATTAAAGATTTCAGGTAGGGGCAAGGCAATGATCAATTATCAGTGATGGTATGAGACAGCAATAGTTTGAATGAGTAGAAATACTTATAATTATAAATTCCAAACTTAATTTAATCATTGGTTTCAAAATTTTTTTTTCATTCCAACTCACAAAATGCCCCAAAACAAAATTAACTGAGATTCATTTCCTTTCCTCTACCTCGAACTATCTGGCCTCCCCAATTGAGATGCCAAAGAGAAGCAAAATGGTCAAAAGGAAGCTAGCTGGGAAAAGAAGGAAGAGATACAAAAGGCCTGAACAATCCACCCTAAAACTAAGTTTAGTTTGATTTTGGTTGCTTTCCTCCCCTCCCCCTGAACACAAAGTAAATTATTTCTATATGTGGGGGAGGGAGAAAGTACTTGCCTCAATAACCCTAGTGCCATGATTGATCTAGTGAACACAGTAAATCTCCTGACAATTTATGCTGACCCATCTGCAACCCAGAAAAAAGTGCCAACTGTCTATATTATAGAATCAGATAATCTGAATGCCAGAGCAAAAAGAGACCTTGGAGATTATTTAGAACAACTCTCTGTTTATAAATGCCAAAACTGGGACCAATAGGAGGTAAAGTTGCTGAAGGTCAAATGGCTAGTTAGCGTCAGGGCTCAGACTAGAACCTAATGCTCTTTCCACTAGCTGACATTTGTAGTTTCCTGTAACTTGACTCTTTCCTGCTCGGGGCCAGCCCAAGGCAAAATTGTAAGGTAGGTAAAGATAGACTGTCACCAGCTGCTCTTCTTTTTTTTTTTCTTCCTTTCCCACTTCACTCACCACCTTCTTTTGAGGCTTTTCCCTTCCTCCTATGCTCCTCTATTCCCTTTCTCCCTCCCCACTCTTTTTCCAGGGTAGCCAAATATTGTTCCAGACTCTCCTGTCCTTGGCAGAAAGCATCTGAGAACTTAATCACCATAAGGGGTTAGTGTTTGAGTTTTCCCTTCCTAGGCATTTGCTTTCTAAAAGATAATGCCCTGGAGAAGAATCGCTTGACCCAATGAAAAGCCAGACTTCAGACACTGTGGTATCTGACACAGGGAAGAGCCGACATTTCTAGGGATGCTTAAATCCAATCATCCTCAGAATAATTCATACAAGTGACTTCTTATTCTGGGGGCCTTCCTTGGGCCCGATGCCTGGATTATTACAGTGCTATATTTGCAGGTTCAAACAGAGAAGGTTAGTAAAGAGGAAAGGACCCTGAAATCAAGGATGTAGGTTTATATTACACCTCTGATGCTTACTACCTGTGTGACTTTGGACAAGTCATTGTGGGCCTCACTTTACTCATCTTATATTCTGTAATTTTATCATCAGTGATGGGAGGAAACCAGTTGATTTGGGGTTATCTTGATCAACTCATCCCCCACTACATTAGAAACATACCACAGCCAAAGCCAGGAGAACAGTTTATATGAGGACCACAACGGTGTTTAAAACAACAACAACCAAGTTGAATAGACAACCACTACCATGTCCTCTGTGATGAAGCATGTTACCCATCTTCTGATAGAGAGCAGGCACCTGACAAGGGGCAGAAAAAGATTTATTTTGGGACATGATCTCTGTATAAATTCATTTTGATTTACTATGCTTATTTGTTATGATTTTTTAAAACTTTTCTAGGTTTTAAATGGGGAGTGTTGAAAGGGGAAGAATTAGCAAGAGTGATGCCATAAAAAGAGGTCCATTTTAACATTTTTAAATGCCCAGAGAATAGGAAGAATTTCAGACAAAGTGTAGACAAGCAGGATAGTTTTCAAAGTAACAATAGACATTTATTAAGTCCCTCCTATGAGTCACACATGGTGCTAAGTGTTAGGAATATAAAAGGAGACAAAATACAGTCTCTGTCCCCAAGGAGCTTACAATCTAATGGAACTCATTATAATTTTTTAAAGGCAAGCAGTATTAAATGAAAGTTCCTGGTTTCATACAGAATCCTCTTTTTGAGTTCATTTTATGTATGGAAATGCTCTTTTGGGGGGGGCATCTAAGCTCATTGATGAATTAATAAACAAATAAATGAATGAATGAAAAATAGACAAACAGAAAAACAAGAGCAAGCAAAAAGTAATGTGCCACAGCCTACTGAACACATTTGGCATCTGTCTAATTCCCCTAGGGTTCCCAGCAATTTTAATTCTTCTACGATCATAGTTTTCCATGATTCACAGCTATGTAACATCTTTGGAATAATACTAATTTTTAAATGGGCTTTGGCAGAAGGGAATGGTTTGGGATAAATTGAAAGTAATGTCAAGCTGTACATAAAAGAAATTCATAGTTCTATATTTAATCCTCTTTTTTCTGTTCCTAACGCTGGTTTGTTGATCAATTGATAAACTAAGTGGATTTGAGATGCTAAATGCTTATTCAGTACCTAGATTGTTGTAATTATAAGTCAAATAATTTAAGTAATGGGAGAATACCATTAAGGCATTTTCTCCCTCTTTCCCCCTAACTCAATAAACTCCATTAGTTCCCTATTTGTTACCTCTGGATCAAATAGAAATACTTCTATTTGCCATTTAAAGCTCTTCACACCTGGACTCCTTTCTTTATTTTTTGTCTTTTCAGACGTTACTCCTTCCACACAATTCTATGGTACGGCCTTCCTGGCCTACATGATTTTCTTCACATACAATGTTTCATTTCCCATCTCCACATCTTTGCCAGTGCAAAGGGTTATCCCTAACGCCTGGAATACTCTCCAAGTCTATGACTCTTCAATTCCCCGACTTCCATTACAACTTTACACTCAAATGCCTTTGAGGAAGCCTTTTCTGGTATCCACAGCTGTGTCTTTCCCTCTAAGGCTTCCTTCCATCTAATCTATATTTATCTTGTATGTACTGATCTACATATCTATATCTACCAATTGACATCTATCTATCTATCTATCTATCTATCTATCTATCTATCTATCTATCTATCTAT